>NC_135715.1:22337792-22937792 GCF_964656455.1 Halichoerus grypus
TCTGCCATTTTGAAATGGAAAGGCTGAATTATTTTAATAAACCATTAACTCAGGGAATTACAGTTCTGCCTTAAAGGAATTAACATGCGTACCATGAACTGAATATAAATAGCAAAAGAAAATTATAAAAGAACTTTCCCATTGTATTCTGTAATGGCTCCATGATGATCAAAATGTATCTACAAATGAATTAGAATAATTATAAGATGGAAATATCAATTAATTTTATGCACATTTAATCTAGAGTGCCATATAAGTTTGAATTGTTTAATTAATTTTATATCATTATTTTTCCTGTTTTGGAAATACATAACAACTCTAATTTGAAGTTAATTTATGCAAATATACACTTTGATCTTTTCTTTTAAAAATCATAGAAGATCTTAATGTTTATGTCACGAGTATAAATGTTTTGACAAATTATGCTGTATAAAATATGAGGTTATTTTGGTTTAATTGTTTTGACAGAATATTTTTAAAGAATTTAGCTTATTTATAAATAAATGCCATCTTCCAGAATTGAAATAATATGTCACTTACTTTGAAAAGTAATATCAACTTGGGGGGCACCTGGGTGACTCAATTGGTTAAGTGATCAACTCTTGTTTTTGGCTGGCTCAGGTCATGATCTCAGGGTTGTGGGATGGAGCCCTGCATCTAGCTCTGCACTCAGTGGGGTGTCTGCTTGTCACTCCCTCCCCCTCAGCCCTTATCCTGCTCTGATGCCCGTGCACATGGGTGCACCTGCACTCTCTCTCTCTTTCTCTGACACAAATAAATAAATGAAATCCTAAAAAAATAAGAAAAGTAACATCAACTTGGTATAAGTAACAATTAGGAGGCAGTTCCATATTAACACACCTGAGAACATGCTGGGATTAGATGTTACCCTTGGCAATTCTATTTCTCTGAGTTTCTAGCCTGTGATGAAGTGAAAATGTAACAGTTTAATGGAGATAATAAGCCATTTGATAAGTTAAAATATAACTAATTTTGTGAAGAAATATGATTCCTAGATGTAATAAGCAATCAAAATAAGAAAAAAGTAGAAGAGTGAATGGAGAATTCCAAAATCCATGGATAATAAATAGAAACATTTACACATGAAAGTACTTCAAGTATCATGTAATTTCTTACTTGGCTTTAATAAAGTAATAACTACAGATGGACTGCTTATCAACGAAAGCTTTAGGGAGCTTAATTACACTTACATAAAATAAACTTTTCAGTTGTTAAGTACAAATTGAGTGAAGAAATCTATCATTGCACTTTTAATAATGTACTCAAATTGAAATGTTTAGACATTTTCAGCATTTAGCAATTTTCTAAGAGTGAGTCAGCAGGTTAAAAATTAGCATATTTCTTCAATGTAGGCTAATTTAGTTATTAATTTACATAATTTGCTTAATGCAAGCCACTTTCTGAAACATTCAATTTCTTAACCTTTAATGAAAATCTAATGTCTTAATAATAATATAGTATTCTCTGAACATGACAATTTAGTGAAATTATCACATAATTTAGCTTTTTGCTTTCAGCAATCAATGAGCTTCTATCGTTTTTATGAGTGTGTTTTGAAAAAATAAAAGCTCCCGTAAAACTCTGAAATGATTTAAGATTTTAAATTTGTTTAGATAGTACTATTTCCTTCCCAGGGTACTATTTCAAAGAGAAGACTGATCTTATAAATAAAAACATGAACTACTTTTAAAAGCTATAACTATAGTCAGTACTAGTTTAATTTTTAACTGGCTTATGATTTTTTTTTTGTACATTCTGAATTTTCTGTTTTTCTTTTTTCTTTTAAACTTCTCTTGTAGAACATTTTAGCTGTCTCACATTAGTTTTTGTTAGAAAAATGAAGCCAGGTAATTTACTTGAGGGTTCCTCTCTATTTTAATTAATATCACATTAGTTTCAATTATTAAAGAACTATGCCCTACACATTACCATCTCCTTACATTCATGCTGTTACCACAAATCACAGTTTATATCTTGTGTATATTAACCTAAAGTTATAATATGTTGAGCTCCGTGCTGGCTGTGCAGCCCGCTTGATTTTCTCTCTCTCTCTCCCCCTCTCCGCTCATGCTCTCTTTCAAAAAAAAAAAAAAAATTAAAACTTATGAGCACCAAAGGATGATATCAAGAAAATACGACACAATCTACAGAATAGAACCTATTTGCAGGTCATATGTCTGATAAGGGTCTAACATCCAGAGTCTATAAAGAACAGTTACAATTTAAGGACAACAAGAACAACAAAAATCCAATTTTAAAAAGGGCAAAAACTTGAATAGACATTTCTCCAAAGAGGACATAGAAAGAAAAACAGAGAACAAGAACTTAAAAAGATGGTCAAGTGGTGCATGGGTGGCTAAGTTGGTTAAGTGTCTGATTTCGGCACAGGTTATGATCCTGGTGTCCTGGGATTGAGCCCTGTGTCAGGCTGCCCACTCAGAGTGGAGTCTGCTTGTCTCTCTCCCTCTGCCCTTCCCCCAGCTCCTGCTCTCTCTGTCTCTCTCTCAAATAAATAACTAAAATCTTTTAAAGAAAGATGTTTAACATCATCAATGCAAATCACAACCACAATGCAATACATCTTCTCACCTATTAAGATAGCTATAATAAACAACAACAACAAGGGGAAGTAAGTGTTGGAAAAGATGTGGAGAAACTGGAACATTTATATATTTTTGGTGAAAATGTAAAATGGCACACTTGTGGAAAACAGTTTTGCACTTACTCGGAATTTTAATCACAGAATGACCATGTAGCCCTATAATTCTAAGCCATATACTGAAAAGAATTGAAAACAAATACTCAGGTAAGTACCTGTGCATACATGTTCATAGGAACACTATTCACAATAGCCAAAAGGCCAAAACAATCCAAATAATTGTCCATCAAAGGGCAAATAAATAAGTAAATGGTAGTATATGTATACAATGGAATATTTCTCAGCCAAGAAAAGGATGCCACATCATGGATGAATCTTGAAACATTATGTTACATGAAGAGATCCAAATACAAAGGGTCTCAGGTTTTCTAATTCCATGTACATGACATATCAAGAATAGATAAATTCATACAGACAGAAAGCAAATTGGTAGTCCTGTGGGGCCGGAGGGAGGGAAGATTAAGGAGGAACTGTTTAATAAGCATGAGATTATCTTGTAAGGTGATGAAAATGTATTAGAACTTATTTAAGTGATAGCTGCAGAACACTGTTGATGTATAAATGCTATAGAAATGTACAGTTTAGGGGTGCCTGGTGGCTCTGTCAGTTAAGCATCTGACTTTGGCTCAGGTTTCAGGGTCCTGGGATAGTCAGGTTCCCCACTCAGCAGGGAGTCTGCTTGTCCCTCTCCCTCTGCCCCTACTCCCACTTGTGTTCTCTCTCTCTCTCTAGTAGATACATAAAATCTTTTTTAAAAAAGTAACATACAGTTTAAAATGGTGACTTTAATGTTCTGTGAATTTCACCCCAATAAGAAAAAAAGGAAAAATTATGTGTGGTTTATTTGAAATTCAAATTTGGTTGAATATCCTGCATTTTATCTGGCAACCTATGTGTATCATATTATATGTATCACTTATTCAAATTAGACGTTTAGTGCATTATATTTTAAAACAAAAAAGTTTATTATTGTCAGTTACTCTTTTTGTCATTGAAAATAAGACAATGATTCCTCTGGCGTATAACAGTCATTTTTGCTTTTCAGAAATATAAGCGGCTACAAAAAGCAGAGGTGAAAGATCCCTGTGTTTATATAGAAATGATAAAAAAAAAATCTGTATAAAAGTTACCACTCTCTGCTTGATTTTTAAATCACTATTCTTATTCCCCTTCCTATATTCCTATGCGTCTTATCTTATTTTCATTACCAATGCAGCATCAAATTAACACTACTGAAATTGATTATTTTAAACTTTCATTTTACTTCCAGATGATTTTCTCCAGTCACAACACCTGTGTTTCTTAGATCTATTGCTTTTTGGTGTATACAACGCGATGCCACAAGACAACTCAAAAAGAAAGCGAAGGCAAGACAAACAGAAGATCGAAGTGTTTATTTTCCTCTTTCTTTTAATTTAATAGAAGTGACATTACTGATAGTTTCTTTTTCCAACCGAATAAAAAAGATAGCTGTGATTTTTGCAATCCCTTTACAAAGATACAACAAAACAAAGCCCAGAAGAAATGCCTGTGCACATAAGCTAAGCTTGAAGCACTGGGATGTTTATTAGATGGAGGGCTGGGGTTACATGACAAGCATCTTAAAACATGATTTGAAATGAGGCTTAGTGAATTTTCCCTGCAAGATGATCCTACTAATAGGAGGGCAGCATGGATCAAGCACTCTCTGCCCACTGTGGAAGCATGGCTAGGTGAGAGTGAGCACCGGCTTAGTGGAAACCATGGTATTCAAAGAGTGCCAACTGTGGATTTAAAAGGAGAAAGAGATGAGCTCAGCAAGTCAGAGGGATCAAATCCTCTGGGTCCTTTAACTCCAGGAAGACTCAAAAAAATTTTTTTTAAATAATTCCTGAAAGCAGTGGAGTTAAAATTTGAATTCTATAGCCCCTTTAAAATGGGCTTAATTTCAGTAAGATAACGTATTTATTTTGCATTTCCATTTCTCGTAATCTCTGTGGGCTTGGTTAAAATGTCAGAAAAGTAGCCAAATGTCTGTCCTATATTTAAATACAAAAGTCATGTGTCTTTAATACATAAATCAATGTTTCTCTTTCTCTCATGCACGATATAGTTTGCAGAGTACAGAAGGTTTTTTCACTAAAAAATGAGTTTAAATTAAGAATTTAGTGTTAGACACAGTAACTATCAAAAGCAAAGTAGTAAGATTCACAATATTGGCTTTATATATAAACTTTCTGAACATTGCAATAAAATGCTCCCTATTTGGGAAATCAGGTTATGTTATGTCTTTTAATAATAATAAAGACTTGCATATATCTTAGTTAAATTGAGGTAGAGGTCGTGTAGGACACGGCATTGAGTTTTTAAACAGTAATGGCCCACGAGCTGTTCTTCCTAGAAAGGGTAAATTGAAATACCATGGCAGTACAAAACCAGGGAACATAATTCTGACATGTACTCTTATTAGAAAGTAACAACTTCTTTCAGAGAGTGCTTAACATTCCCCTCTCATTCCCATAACCACAGAAAGAATGCTGATGCTACTTAGCAAACCCAGGCGCCCAAGTAAAAGCAGGAGCTAGAATTATCAAGCTACAGACCTAGAATGATAGTGATGGCTCTTCAGTGGGTAAAACAAACAAAGCCACCGTTTTGAACAATGCAAGATAGATCATTTAAATATTGAATTGAAATCATTAGATTTGACTCAGCACTTAGAGTTAGCAGGTTCTCTTACCATGCCACATCCTGTTATCCAAAGCCTGCCTCCATTTTGATGTTAAGGCCACAATAACAAACTAGACAACCAGAAAAACCTGCTGCTCAGAGACTTCAACCACATTAGACAGAGTTGTAATAAAGAAAAATAACAACAGTATGCAGAAAATACTTCCATAAGCTTCAGAGGCCCTGGGGTGGAGGTCTAATCTGTGTTTGCCTGAATGGTTTAGGATTGAGAAGGACAGAATGAAGGATGTGGAGAGACAAAAGCTGCTCTGCATGGCTAAAGCAAAGGGCGTGTGTAAGGAGTGGGGGAAAGGAGATGTTGAAGAAAGAGAGGCCACCTTGAAAAGCTCTGTATGCCGTGTAAAAGAAAATAGGAGAATAACATGGAGTCGTTGAAATTTTTTTTTTTTTTTTTTAAAGATTTTATTTATTTATTTGACAGAGAGAGACAGCGAGAGAGGGAACACAAGCAGGGGGAGTGGGAGAGGGAGAAGCAGGCTTCCCGCCGAGCAGGGAGCCCGATGTGGGGCTCGATCCCAGGACCCTGGGATCATGACCTGAGCCGAAGGCAGACGCTTAACGACTGAGCCACCCAGGCGCCCAGGAGTCGTTGAAATTTTAAATCAGGAAATGGATTTGAATTAATCCATACTACAGAAAATGGAGAAGATGGTGGAGTTGTGTGTCAACAACAACAACAACAACAAAACAATGACAAAACAAGTATAAGGTCAGCGGAGATAGAGAGAAATGAAAATACTAGTATCATAGAATTTAGTGAGTGGTTAGACCCAGGACTAGGTAAAAGGAGAGTCAAAATGGCATCTCGGTTTCTGAACTGGTCAACTAACTGGAGAGTGGTATCATTCACTGACATAGGGCAACCTGGAGAGAAGGAGGTTTAGTTTGGGACAGTTAGAGCACCAAGTTTGGGACTTGTAAATGTGATGCCTGTAGTTCATACAAAGTAAATTGATTCACAGGCTTGGTGCTTTAAGTGTGGACTAAAATTTCAGTGGATTAAAAAGACAAAGGTTTATTTTTCATTTGTACATGCTTATTGTGGGTAAGAGGTGTTTTCTGAATTCCAGACGATTACTTATTTCAGTGGGAACCATTCCTTACTGAAATGTTTCATGGAAAGAGAATCAGAGGCTCAGATGAGTCCTGCACCAGGCATAGCTTTAGGGGCACTGTGATTATTGTGTCAGTGCATGGTGTTTCAGAAGAAACCTGGTCTGGCATCGTCAATTGTATTCTCATAAGTTTCTATTCCAGTCCCATTGTCATTATACTTTTCTGCGTAAGTCACGATAGTTCTTAAGAGAGGGAGACTCTGCTCAAGTAATGTCAAGCTCAGCAAGATATCTTCCATGTTTAAAAATCTGACAGTAAAACTTTATAATTTGCATTCACAATTTTAGCCATTTGTTTAAAAGTAAATCTTTGAACTTTTATTGACTTACTATGGGTGTCCAGGCTCCACCTCACAGTTTTCAAGAATTAGAGTTAGCCCAAAGTACTTAGACCCTGGAATTCATGCTGAATTACCAGACAAGACTTCCTTATCTGGCAAGGGAAATTCTTTTTTTGAAGTGTTGTTCAATTCCAGTGTACTTGACTTGAGAGAACCTCAGTGCAGAGGTGTTATTATTAATGTTGAACATCCAAATAGAAGTATTCAAATTTTAGACATCTTTTCTTCCAGGAGTCTTCAACATTGCTATGTAATAATCTCCTTTCCAAAGTCCAGCTATGCATTAACAGAGTACCATGCACCAGTTACTAATCCTAGGGAGCAGAACATTGTACTGTTTACTAATCCCAGTGGTAGACCCCAAATACTTCTGACCGTTGCATACTATAAGAGTCACCAAGGTAAAACAAACAAAGAAACAAAGAAACACACAAAACACATGCAAGCACTGAATGGAAACTTTACTTACATAGAGAAGAGACATAGCAAGATCAGCTTCAATCATGGGCATTGGTCTCTGATGACCATCCGGTCTTCTTAGCAACTGACACAAGGCAATTTGCCTATTTGCCTAGACATACCCTCTGAAGCCCCAGTGCTTCACAGGGCTGACCTCTCCCCCGTGGAATGTGAAATACTGAAAGCTGGGGGCATGCCTGAGCACCATGGACATATATCCTTCCATAGAACCCAGAAGTATACAGTGAGCTAGAAACAGGGAAAGATATCCCCACACAAGGCAATAAACTGGGTACAGGGTCTGTGTGCTCTTTATCTCTTGGTAAGAAAGTGTTCCAGGCCCAAGAGCTATTTTTATGTAGCTAAGCAGAGGTCAAAACACTGTGCATATGGAACTGTATTTCCCAAACATATCCTATGTGAATACTAAGAGAGTTCTTTTAAGATAGATGGAAGACCTCCAGTAGAGTAAGACTGCCTTTGTGTGAATCAGGATCTGGCCCTTCCTCACTGATATGACAAGTTAAGTAAATTCCATACCTCGGTTTTCCATTTCTAAAATGAGGATCATATCCAAACTCAAAGAGTTGTTGTGAAGACTAGATGTGCTAATTCATGGTAAACGCTTAGAATTATGACTGACACATAGTAAGGGCTAAATAAAATTTATCAGTGTTATTATTATTACTATTGTTAATATTTTTTAAAATTTTTTTAAAGATTTTATTTATTCATTTGAAAGAGATACAGAGACAGAGAGAGAGAGAGCACAAGCAGGGGGAGAGGCAGAGGGAGAAGAAGAAGCAGCCTCCCCGCTGAGCTGGGAGCCCGACATGGGGCTCGATCCCAAGACCTAGAGATCATGACCTGAGCCGAAGGCAGATGCTTAACCATCTGAGCCACCCAGGCACCCCACTATTGTTAATATTGAAAGTGTGGTCACTTGTCTTTCAAATAAAAACTAGAACATCTCAAAAAGATTCCTCCCGGTCAAATAGGATCTGATAGAGGATGATTGGTCGTAAACATCGATGGAGTGAGTAGTTGCAAATTTTACATTACAGTATTATTAGTCATGAATTTACTAATATTGTATTTCTAGTTTAAGTTTTTATTTATTCACTACATCCCTATGCTTGTGGTATAGCATACCCCACGCTATTATATCATCACCTATAAATCCACCACAAATCTTCAGTCTTTGGAGCTAAGAAAGACATAAAAGCAAAAAAAAAAAAAAAGAAATTCCAAATATTATCTCTAAAACTAGTTATTGGTAAACTGTGCTCCCTGTGAGATTTGTAAACACATTTTGGAAATGAATTTGCCTATCTACATATTTTAATTTTTCTGTTTTCTTCTGTCAAATTAAGACAATAGTTTATAGAGAAATCTGATATTTGGTTGTGACCTATAAATTTGGCTAGATTACTTATTTTGAAATATTCAGTGATTTGATTTCAAAATGGGAGGAAAACACTACAATAATTATTATGTACTATTATTGGATAGTCAAAAGTATAATTTAGTAAGCATAGCATATTTCATTAATTTTAATGAGATTATAAAATATTGACATACCAAATTATTTTTAAAAAGTAACTTAAAGTGATTTTGAATAGTATTGTGAATTCAAAGTACAAAGTATTTTTAAACATATGCAAGTTCAGAAATGTTTGAGACCAATACAAAATATAACATCTTATTAGACAAAAATAGATATAAAATGTAAAAACCTATGTTTTTCAATAGGAAACGTGGAAAGTACTATCAATAAAGTTTATTTATTGATGGGAAAGACAAAAAGAAATATGAGCCAGAAAGAAGCAAAGTGTGAAGAATATTTCATAGTGGAGTGAAATGTGATTTTTGAATAAGTGAGTTGCAATGCAGAAGACAGTGTGAAGATGAAGTGACTCATTGTCCCATTGTATATTGAAGCATAAGTGAGTTCTATAATAATCTTCTTCATGTACCAGAGGATAGATTAGTTATCATCTGAGGAGACCCTGAACTGTCAGGAGAAATTCAGTATAAGAGTTTAATTTTTTTTTTTTTTAACCATTCAAAAGGTGACCCAGGTCTTTCAATGTGGAGTGCTTATATTGCAATCAAGTAAAGAGCAGGAGACTCCTCAAGGAATAACTGCTGGGAAACTAACTCACTCAGAATGTATAAAACTTATCTTGAAGCTTGGTGAAATTTAAACTCAAACAATAAATTACGGTTTAAAATGTTGAGCCATAAAAGAAGAAATGTTGGTAGACATCATAAACTACCCAATCATTCTCATTCCTAATGACTTTATTGGCCATGATCAGACGAAGAAGCCAAGGTCATTTGACTTCAATCTGGGAAAATCACTGGTCAGTCAAAGCTGTACATAAATGTTCATCCATCCAGGGTCAGTAAATCCAGCCCCCAAAGGGGAAAATATTTCATACCTAGCAAATATTTACTCAAAAAAGAATATTTGTGGTGGTAGACAAAAGCTTTAATCTTAGGGACACTGAAATTTTGTTTTAGCTAAAAAAAACTTATTAGGTAACAGGTAAATTTTTTTTCCAGTGTAGGCATAATATCTAGAAAAGTCAGATTCTATCCTAAGAAAGAATGGTTTATTTTGTAAGTAATTAATGGGTTCTTAAAGTTTGCTGTTTTCTGTTTTATAAAATTTTAGAAAATATGCAAAATCCTCTGTCCCAGGGAACTTAGTTTGTTTAAAGTCTGTGAGAAAAAACACCAAAAAAAAAAAAAAGAAAGAAAGAAAGAAATTAACATGAGGGTGCTGCAAAGTGAGGTGCAAGAAAAGGTTTGTTATATAAAGACTTAAAATTTATTTTAAGGACAATAGCATATAACGATGACTTTCTCTAACTAGAATTTCATTCTAAATATGGAGAATGCTTGGATTGGTAGGGAGAAAAATAGGAGGCTATTTTGGTAAGCAAGAAATTAGGGGCTTAGAACAGTAAGTATGGAGAATTAAAAAGGAGGGTAATTGACACACGAGAAAAACCATTTCAACAAATCAATACTTCTTAGCTAAGAATGGAAATTGAGGCTACATATTTTGTTAAACAAAACACAAAGTGATTCTTTTAAAGACAT
Organism: Halichoerus grypus; assembly: GCF_964656455.1. NCBI lineage: Eukaryota > Metazoa > Chordata > Mammalia > Carnivora > Phocidae > Halichoerus > Halichoerus grypus. The sequence goes on from NC_135715.1 coordinate 22,348,229, forward strand.
AACCTGAACATCGCTTCTCGGCCTTTTGGCTAAGATCAAGTGTAAATCTGAACAATATTAAGCACAATCCATACATTTCCAATAAATAATCAAACATAATGCACACTTCAGTAGAGATATCAGGAGAAAAGATAAAATGAATCAATAAGGCAAATGATAAAACAAAATCATTAAACAAAAATGAAACTTAAGTGCGAACTAAGACATGCATAAACATGGATTTGCAAGAAGAGGCTTTGATGGGCAAGCACTCATAAAAAATCTGGAACAGCTAATCCTTACTTGTGTCCAGTTACTTCTCCATTTATGAACCCTGTGATTACATTAAGTCTGCCATAATAATCCAGGATGATCATCTTATTTTAAAGATTAGCACTATTAATTCCATCTGTAATTTTAATTCTCCCTCGCCATATAATATAACATTCACAAATTCTGGGGGGTAGAACATGGGCATTTGGGTGGAGGGGGGCAGTAACTAGTGATATTATATGGCCTGCTACAATTATTTAGGATAGGTAAAACAGGTATGTTTTTATTTGAGGAAACAAAGCAGTGGAAATGGAGAAACTGAATATATATTTTTTTAATGAACAGTTAATTGAATGAGATGAAATTAAGAACAGAGATGCAGGGCTGATTTTTGCAAAAAAGAGAATCTATTCCTTAGAGATCTCTTACCTATATTTAGACAACCATATCAAATACCATCAATTACCCTGAATAAAACACTTTATTTTCTACTCCAGTCATAAATAAGCATTAATTATCAATCAGTTATTTAGATAATTAATTGTCAAAATAATATATTAATGAACATTTACTTTCTAGGCTAAGTACTGTAAGTAAAAATGTCATAAAAATTTGCTTTAAGAAATTTACAAGTTTATAGAAATATTATTATTTAGTTAAAATAAATATGTGAAATCACATAAAGAAGAAATTTTAATTCTATTGAAAATACACACAGCTACAACTCTAAATCCCTAGCCTTTCAAGAAAGGAAATCCATGGGAATTGTTATATGCAATTTCAACCATTGCAAGGCACTCACTGTAATTCCTTGTATCTTGCATCTACAACAGAAAATGATGTATTTTTCAGAACCCTGCTAAACTCCATCATCATACAATAAATGGCACAAAGGAAGAAGGCATGGTAGACCCAATAATGGTCCACAGAAATGTCCATGCCCTAATCCCTGATGCCTGTGAATATATGTGCTACATGGATAAAGGAACTTTGCAGATTTAAAATTATAGAGCTTTAAATACAGGGACAACTGTGGATTATCCAGGTGAGCTCTTAAAGGCAGAGAACTTTCTCAGCCTGGAGAAGATAAGACATGGCAAAAAGTGGAGTCAGACAGATTCCATGTGTGGAAAGAATTTGATGCATCATTGTTGAACCTGAAATAGGGGTCAATGTGTAAGGACTAGAGAGAGGTTTCTAGAGCTAAGGGAAGCCATCAGCTGACAGACACCAAAGAAGCAGGGAGCTTATTTCTATAGAGGTTAATCTCAACAACATTTTGCTGAGTGAAAGAGGCAGAAACAAAAGTACATACTTTGTTTCCATTTATAAGATATTCTAGAATGTGCAGAAATTATCTGTGGTAATAGAAAACAGATCATAGGTTCCCAGCATTGGGAAAGGGAGTGATTTTGACTGCAAAAGGGCATAAGCAAATACTTTGAAGTGAAAGAAATACTCCATATCTTCTGGTTACATGGGTGGATAGATATTTTTAACTCCCAAAAGTGTATAACTAAAATATGTATGCACATTACACTTACCGGTTTCTCTATTTTTGTTATTTCACTCACCAAATCCCTCTCCACAGGGCCACAAGACTATCTAGTTTAATTTATAAATTAAATCACCTTAATTCATGCTTTGAAAGTATTCAGTGCCTTGTCTCTCAATCCCTTTAAAAAAGATTTTATTTTTCATCTGCTTTCTCCACACCTGCAATACTCAAGTAATAGACGTGGCTTCATTTATTTGAAATAAGTGATGTCTCTTCATCATTTGGGTCTCCTTTCTAGACAGCCAAATACATAGGAAAAATGCTTATGTTTTAATCATCTCCCTCATTTCTTTTGTCTTTCCACTGCATATATCATGGCTTGCATTTACAACTTTCTTTATTAACCTTAACTGCAGTGTACTTGACAGTAAGTTCAGTGAGTCAAAACATTGTTTCTGCATTTTTCTCAGCAATATATATTCAGTGCTTAACACATTACCTACCATACACTTCTCAAAATATAGTTGTTGATTTAATCAATAAAAGGATAAATAAAAAAATGAATACATTGACATAAGGAAAATATATCTATTATTTTAATTATTCTCAACTCTGCTTTGCTTTTTTTTTTAAGCTATCATCTTTTTTTTTTTTTTTTTTGAGAGAGCACATGCAAGCATGCGGCAGGGTGGGGGGAGGGGCAGAGGAAGAGGAAGAGATTTTTAAGCAAGTTCTGTGCTCAGTGTGGAGCCAGACACTGGGCTCGATTTCAGGACCCTGAGATCATGACCTGAGCCAAAATTAAGAGTCGGATGCTCAAACCAGCCGAGCCACTCAGGCGCCCCTAAACTATCATCGTATTTGTAATTTATCTGTGTAAGTAATAAGCACCTTTTGGGCAGAAGTGCTATCATATGTCTTTACCACTATGTAACCAGCACCAGACAACTAGGCATTCAATAAATATTAAAAACAAATAAAGACATGAAAATAAATGAATGCAAACTGTAAACTAAAATGTAAATTTAAAAGTTGTGATTATGTTATTTCTTCTTTGCTTTCTCTACCCCACCAATTCTCCACTCTCTGATATGGAATTAATTAAAATCCATGCAAACTGGAAACATTTCCAATTAAAATCTTAAATAGCTTACATTTTAAGGCTAATAAAAAAATGGCTGTAAAATATACATAATTTGTGTCATCTGTTGGTGTAATACATTATTATACAGCATCAAATCAAAGTAAAAAGTTATCAATCTGCTGGTTCATATTGACATAAACCTTTTTGTTTTTCAATGTAGAAATTAATTATTAATCTCAAGTGATTCATCACCAAGGGAATAATGGAATTGGAAAGTGATAAAATTAACCTAATTATTTTAAAGCACATGACTATCTTGTTATGCTTCAAATACTGGGGCAGTAAACTGTTGTCTGCTAGTGTCACAAGAATGTAACTTTTAGAAATATTTTTAAATTCTTAGGAGAAAAAGAAAAAATCTGCCTAAATTTTTATCAGTTATATGCTTTTTTATTATGGTTGTAAGGGTTGTTTAATTAGTTGCCTTAAAGGAGTTTATATATTACGTTTTCTATATTACAGTTAATTGTCAAATGTTCAGGATATCTTGTTTATATACATACTAAGTTTCATTAACACCCACCTTCAAGTGTAAGGTATTCATGCATTAGGTAATGGTAATATTCCCTGAAGAATCTCAGAGATTATGCAGACAATGATAATGACTATAATGTTCTTTTGACAAGGAAATGTCATACCATAAATGTGTCATTTAGAATTCTACATTGAATAAGGTCATCAGTAAGAGAGAATTTTTGTTTCCCTTTTTAGAAAATGATCTCATAAATGTCTTCCAAGTTGCTATGTTCTGATATAAATGGCTCTTCTTACTAAAACATGAACTTTGAGTAGGTCATTCATGAGCAATCCTGCAAAGCAGGGGCTCTGGACACCATGGCCATAGAGGCCAACACTTTTCCAGGAGAAAACAATCGTTAACAGGGCAAAAATATTAATCAGAAAAGGCTTTAAGAGTGTGCATATAGTGTGGTACCAATTTATTATTTTAAAACTATTTGTTGAGTCTTAGGTATGATCCAGGAATGACTTTAGGTGCAGAAGACTTTTTTTTGTAAAGCCAACAATAAAAAAAGAATTAGTTACCATTAGAATAAGTGATGTAAAGAAGAAATGAGATATTCTTTGAGAACATACCTAAGATAGCCTTAGGGAAGATGCAACAGGCTTGTAAAGAAACTCTTTTACTGGAAAGTACTATTGTAACCTGCATTCTACATGATGAATATAAATTATGTATGTGGAGATAAGGGGTGGGATGGGTGCCCTGTCAATGTCATGAAGCAGTGCCTAAAAAAATCACAGAAGTATTGAAAGTACCGGATCATCTAGATTTAAATTAAATAAATGAATTATTGGAGCCATCTAACTTTAGACATATTCTATGTACACTTCTATTAATAATCACTTAAGTCAATATAGTGCAAGTTTGAAACAGTGATAGCTGAACTCTGTTGTTCTGAGATTCCAATTTGAAAGCTTTATTACAAAAAGTTCTTCAGCTCATCTACTTACAACTTTTTACTATAACTCCCAAGGTATAATTTGCATATGGGAAAATTAATCCTTTTTAAGAGCACTATTTTATAATTTTTAACAAGTATTCACACTCAGGTAAACAGTGTTGCACTCACAGTATACAAATATTCATCACCAGTGAGGCTTCCCTCCTGCTCTGTGATTTTATGAGTCCATGTGAGGCAATTCTCCATAGGACTCTTACATTTCTTCATATCATGCAAGTGAGGTATTGACTGTCCTTTGTCTCAGATTAAATTTTCAAAGATGTGGGGCACCTGGGTGGCTTAGTTGGTTAAGCGACTGCCTTCGGCTGGGGTCATGATCCTGGAGTCCCAGGATCGAGTCCCGCATCGGGCTCCCTGCTCAGCGGGGAGCCTGCTTCTCCCTCTGACCCTCCCCCCTCTCATGCTCTCTCTCTCTATCTCATTCTCTCTCTCAAATAAATAAATCTTTAAAAAAAATTTTTTTTTTCAAAGATGTTTTTAGAGCAAACAGCCATGGAGCAAAGAAAGAGTACCTCTCTCCAGAGTAAATGGCAGGTGGTTTACTTTACCTTAATAAAGGTAAAATGTTCCACCAGGGGAAAGGACAGACATGTATATTGCCCATTATAAAAGATTCAAGTTCCCTAAGCTTCATCTCCCTCTCCTGTAACAAACAAGTGTCTGCAGGTGCCATCTGACCCGTCTCTTACAGCCATGTGGAATTTGGGCTCAGGAAACCAGGCTAAAATGCTGATATACTCCACCCACTGCTATGCGAGTGTGGCAAATAATAAACTGAACTTCATCTCTGACCCTGGAGACCTCTTTCTTCTACCAGTATTCATGAGACTAGAGGAGGCTGAATTGTTAGTGTATAAGTAGGTAAGGTCTCAAATCCTTCACAGTCTTTGACAGTTTGGTGATAATGACAGGATGCCGTAAGAAATATGGCCTTCCAGAAAAGCAAGTTTGAGGGCCTTCTAGGCCAATTATTGGGATTTGAGAGAAAATCAGGGAACACGTAGTGAACATATTGATCAAGTTGTATCCTCAACCAGGCAATACATTGTCCTTGAATATTTTGTTTTCTGGTGAGCAGGAATGGGGGAAATGGATGTGGCAGATTATTGGAAGAAGGTGCAACACAAATGTTGCAAAATGTCACTTTGGCTCTGTTCACTCTCGTTGGGGTCTGAGGTCTTTCTTGATAGTCTGGCAGTCAGTCTCAGGTCCACCCCATTCTATCAAATAGGGCACAGGTTTATCCTAAGTGAGAAGTCTGTGACCAATTTTCAGATCAAATTACAGACATAACACTTATACTGCATGCAAAAGGAAGAAAATCCATGACTGCTGAGGGCAGAAACCAGGCCAGTTATTAGCACTTTAGATAGTTTGGGAAATAAGGGGGAAGAGTGTGTGATGTGTGTTAAAGAAAAATACAACAACTGGGAAGTCTTACTGCTTCATCTCTCCTGCAGTCTATCACACCAACAGTCTACCAACTAAAAGGCGAGAGTGAACATCTCACTTTTCTTTTTTCTCCTTAAGTGTTCTTCTGTGTGTTTTTGGTGGTGTTGTTCGTTTGCTTGCTTGCCTTCCCAGAGGGACCTAGTTGATACAAGGGAGGTCTTGTCTTCTCTTGACTTCCCCTGAGACAAAATGAACTCCTGTGGGGAAATATAGAGGAGGCATTGACTAGTAACTGTTCCTATTGCCCCAGATCAGGTTTACTATGCTGATTAAACTGACCCACTGAATAATGAGAAGCTGACACAAAGAAATATGGATAAAATTTTACAGTCAGTCCCTCTGCCCAGAAACACTCCCTCAATCATTTGGTTATCAGGCAAGAACTTAAGAGATACCACTTTGGTAATGGGACTGCAAGGGCCTTGGATTTAGTAGTTGTTCAAGAAGTTCCTTCAGTGTGAATCGAGTTCATGTAAGTTACAAGGCACTAACCTTGTGGCTTCGGTCAGAGCAATGTAACCATAGCTGCTGTTTCACAAGTACAAAATAACGTCCAAACTACTGATGTCCAAAGTTAAAAACAGATGGTGACGGGCATGAGTATCTTAACTCCCGATGAATAGTGAATGGAAAGTCAAAAATATTTGGAAGTTTATTTGGTTAAGTCACAAAGGTCCATCCCACCACTTGCAACCAAAAGTGTATCTGAAAGCCTTGTTTCAGGGCATGGAGCTACTCTCTTCACCCGTGATCCCTCGTCTGCCCTCTATCCTGATTTCAGCCACTTTAAGGACAAAGATAATTAATTAGAACTGTGGCTGAGATTCCTCTGTGCTCAAGGAAGATTAAAGATCACACAGACTTATCTGAGTATATCGGGGAATTTCAAGGAGGGACAGACTCAAACATATGGACCCATTGCATATGAGCAGAAAAATCAGGACTATGGAAGGAAGAGGCAAGAGCATTTAGCTAATAGGGTTTGTGCATGAGTCACAGTGGGGAAACAAAGTTAGGGAGAACTTGCGGGTGGGGCCCATGGTCAAATTCCATGTACTGTTTTTATTTCTTCTACATCTTAATGTGTAGTTGTAATTGATGTGTTATATGTGTGAACTTCCCAGTCCCATAACTGCCAGAGGGAATTCTGATTGGGAAGAGTCCTACGTAAAGAAATGCTGGTGAGACATGAATTGCTCCCCAACTTCCTCCCTGTCCCCACCCAGGTAGTCGAACAAAATTAATATAGACTCTCATAGGAAGAAAGGAAACTCACAGGCTTGACCAGGACTTAAAATATATAGGGGTATAAGAGATGCAGTATGTTAATTTCACACGCCTCTGTGGCTAGGGAGAAAGACTAACAGGAACTGACGGATTACAGTGGATTATCTCCTACTGAATTAATTTGTTTCTATTATAATTCTGATTGTTCTAGACACTGTGATTATAACTGAACCATTAAAAAAATGGAAGGTCCTTGGGTTTTTTGGACATTGCCAATATCTTTATCATATCCTTAGCAATAGAAGATGACAATCAGCTTGCATTTACTTGGCAAGATACCCAATATAATATTCTGTGTGGAACAGAATTTAGCATGTGACTCTACACTCTAATGTCCAAACTACTCAAATTTAACTAATAGCGTTCACAGTTGGAAAAGGAGGTTAATATGATTTTATGTGTTGTTTCTTTTTGGCTAATTAAATGTAATTTTGTTGTTGCTTTGACACCTGAATGTGTCTTAGGCACTTCACTGTTCTTGACAGTTCTCTTATCCATCTTTCTAGGTAGGGGAAAGATTAAAAAGGAGTCTGAACTTAGTCATTGGCAGTTTTTTTTTATTATTAGTTTTATTATTGCTACTCTCTTCTTATCTGCTAACTCTACAGTCCTATCGCAAAGTGAAGATTTTATCTCTCATTTCTTCCTATATTTTAGTAAGCAGGAAAACTTTAAAGGGGTATGGGACAAAGTCACATAGGTAGCTGGGAAGGGAACATTGAGAATAATAACTTCACATTTTCATATTGTGGTTTCTGGTTTTTTTTTTTAAGATTTTATTTATTTAGTTTAGAGAGAGAGAGAGAGAGCACAAGCAGGAGTGGCCAAGGGAGAGGGAGAAGTAGGCTCCCTGATGAGCAGGGAGCCTGACATGGGGCTCGTTCTCAGGACCCTGGGGTCATGACCTGAACCGAAGGCAGACGCTTAACTGAATGAGCCACCCAGGCGCCCCGGTTTGTGGGTTTTAATCATATGTGCCATGATAGGCAGAACAATAGCCTCCCAAAAATGCCCACCTGCTAATCCCTGGAACCTGTAAATATGTTACAGTACATGGCATAGGAGAATTAAGGTAACAGATGGAATTTAGCCTGCTGTCAACTGACCTTAAAATAGGTAAGATATCCTGGATTATCCTGTCGATCCAATGGAATAAAAAGCGTTCTTAAATGTGGAAGAGGGTGGCAGGAAAATGTGATGTGGAAAGACTTGATTGGCTGGCCATTGCTGACTTTGAAGATCGAAGGGGGCACGGATGTGGGCAGCCTGTAAAAGCTGGGAAAGGCAAGAAGATGGTTCACCCTTAGGCCTTCAGAAAGGAGTGCAGCCCTGCCAACACTTTAGTTATAGCCTAGAAAAGTCCATTTTAGGTGTCTGTAAAATAATCTACACGTGTTGTTTTAGGGCACTAAGTTTGTAGTAATTCATTGCAGAAGCAATAGGAAACCAAAACATATTCCTACATGCGGGTTATAACCTTCAAATCCAATCTGTGAAGTTCAACATCTACAAAGTTATAGTTAAATAAAACTTATATTTAAACATATTAAGAAAGCTGTCGTGTGTGTATGTGTGTGTTCATGTACATGCATTATGTGTATCACTTGGGTTGCATGTATAAAATAATTTATTTTCAGGCTAATTTAGTATTGCAGTTAATGATTTTTCTATAGCATAGCTGTGGAAATAGAAAGAAGTATATATAATTATTATATATTTAGATATAGTGTTAGTATGACTAGTGAACTTTAGATAGTCTTCCCAAGTCCTGTTATCTAACGACAATGAAAAGAAAGTGTTGGGGCGCCTGGGTGGCTCAGTCAGTTAAGCGTCTGCCTTCGGCTCAGGTCATGGTCCCAGGGTCCTGGGATCGAGCCCCGCATCGCGCTCCTTGCTCCGCGGGAAGCCTGCTTCTCCCTCTCCCACTCCCCCTGCTTGTGTTCCCTCTCTCACAGTCTCTCTGTCAAATAAATAAATAAATAAAAATCTTTAAAAAAAAAAAAAAAGAAAAGAAAAGAAAGTGTTGTCAGAGAGTGAAGAATCAAGGATAGTTCCTAGGCAACTGGCTTGAACACGGATTGATGGAGATTCAATACAGAGACAAAGGACTAACACTTTAATCAAAACAGCTTAAGAACTGGATAATTTAGTAAGAGTAGTTCAAAATCTTATTTAAAATTGGTATGAATTAAATGTACAAAGGGTCATAAACCCATATTAGACGGTTTGGGGCTATTCCACATTTCTTTGGTTTTCCTTGATGGAAAACAAAAACACTTCACCTAAACTCACATTAAGTGAACTTAACTAAGGAAATGAGATCTAGGTGAAACGGATGTAGAAATCTGCTCAAATCATGGGTATAAGGGATTTCTGTCCTTACTCATTTGGCTAAATATACCCTATAAGAAAAATATGTCAGAACATTGAGGACAAATATTATGGCCTCAAATCATTAAAATCACCATTGCATTCAGACTAATTCAGGAAAATATCCAAGGTATAGGGAAACAGGTACTGATGTGACTGAAAGATTATCAGTTATGCAACTAATAACTATGTGAATATGAGAAACATTCTAAGTATTGCTTTTCTCATCTATAAAGTGAGAAATAAGCTAGACTACCTGTAAGGCCCTTGAAGTTCTGCCACACTTTTTAAATAGTGGCTGTCTCATTTAGCATCATAAAAATAAACCATGCCCGGGGATTATGTAAATCACTTCTAAAATGTCTTATATAAATGTATATAAACGGGAGAACTAATATTAAAGGACTTCTAAAAATGGTCATTTTCATTTTAATTAGTCAAAACATATAAATAAAAATTAGCTTGAAAAATATCTATTTATTCCAGTTTTCACTTTTTTTCCCCTAAAGTGTTTTTTAAACTATAAAATTATAATACAAATTAAGATTCACTTTCAAAGCATCCCTCCTCACTTGGCGTTGCCCTTCATCTGAGGATCTGAGAGCATTTCACATCTTTGCATGATTTGTCAGAGCCAGACAAGGAATCTAATCTCTATTCACTTCCGTGAAACCCTCTGTCCCCTTTTGAATGAACACCCAGCCTTACTACTGTGGGGCAAAATTCCTGACCTTTTTCTAAAAACAAAGCATTCAATTACTCAGCAGTTACTGTCCTAATAGTTTTACTGTCCCAGCTGGTTAGGAACATATCAAAAGAAAAAAAAAAAATCACCTTTGTAACATGATTTCTAAAACTTCCAATAATCAAACACAAAGTTAAATGGAAGACTGTGATCATTTCTTTATTCTTTTCCTTAGGGTTCTTTTATTATTTTCCAATAGTTCGTGCTTTTTTATAATCATTATCATTTATATTGATATCTTTTTTTTTTGAATATGTGAATAGTAACTGTTTTTAATTTTTTTTAATGTCCTTGGAGCTATTCTTACTGCTCTTTGGCCTGAGATGTTTATTAAGACCATTTCAACCTTTCTGCATATAAAATTAATGCACTGGGGTAGAAAAATACTGAGATTCAACTTTTCTTTTGCTTTTCTAATTTTAACCCCAGGAAAGCACAGAAACATATATTTGCTATCCTCTGCCTGGTTATGCTATCTTCTTGTTTTTGTAATTTAACATGCTTTTTAAAGTCTAGCTGGGAAACAATAGTAATTAGAATCCTTGACACATATTAAGTACTTGACTCAGTTATTATTTATTGTTACTCGTGATATACATATGATGTGATATGCTCTAATATATTAGAAATATGCATATGGATAAGATATTCCCTATTCATAAACAATTGATATTATGAGGTAGGAAAGGTGAAGTGGTGGTATAGTATTTTATCATACATAATCATTATCCAAGAAAAATATTTCATTTTACAAGAATGGGAAAAATAGTAAAAGTAATGGTAGTGAATATAGAATCATAGTCATCATAAGAGCTACATGTGTTAGAAACCATGCCACTACTTAGCATGAATTTGCTTATTAATTCCACCCATGATAAAGGAATTTAATTAGGAATTAGAATTGTGGATTCCTTTTATTTCTGTGCTGAGAACTCAGAAAATCCAGTAAATCTGAGTTTTAATGTGCCTAATTTTAAAACTGGATATCAATAATCTCACAAATTCAGATGGCTCTCATGAGAAATAGTGATTTTGTGTGAAAGTATTTCACACACTGCAAGGTAACATAAAAATTTAAAAAGCTCTAGTAGAGTTATTGACAAAAATGTATGGAACCTTCTGTTAGATGCAAATATGAACCAAGGAGCCACAAAAGGAGGGGGTGTATAAGAACAGATTATATCTGTTATACGTACATAACTAAGGTTATGTAACGAAAAATTATCTGCAAATATTTATACAGACTACATGGATCAGTCGGTTAAGTGTCTGACTCTTGATTTTGGATCAGGTCGTGAGATTGAGCCCCTGTACTCAGCAGGGAATGTACTTGAGATTTTCTTTCTCTCTCTCCCTCTAACCCTCTCCCCCATGCTCTCTCTAAAGATAAATAAATAAACCTTTAAAAAAATTTAAAAAATAAAAATTTTGAGTAATTTGGCCAAGTTCAGGTAACTAATGAATTTCTAAAAACAGAATTTAAAACCATTCAGTTTGATTTCAGAAACAGAGTCTTGAGAACCAAGACACACAGCTTCTCTTGATAAAGTTTTAGTTTTCCTTTTAATACTATTTACTTATATACTTTTGATGATGAGCTATTTATCCCATTACATCACCCAGTGAGATTACACACACACACACACACACACACACACGTGCACAATGGCATTAAGAACCCCAAGTAGCTGCAACAAGAAAATTGTTTAATAAATTGACAAGAATTATGCATTATCTGAATCAATAATTTGAATGTAGGAGACTAGAATTCAGGAGTATTTTGTCTGCATCTGACTAGAAGTTATTCTTTTCCCACAAAATGTCAGTGTTATAGAACTCTTGACACTCAATGGAAACCCCAGAGGAAAAAAGTGGCAACTTTTAGATACATTAAACACTGATACATTTCTTCAATCCCAACATTTGTTTAGCTGTAAAGTAAGCACAGCAATAACAAAAAAAAGTAATGACTCAAAGTGTGAATGTTGAGCATTTTTTAATGAAGTAACTGTAGATTCATGTAATCGTTTTTGACACTTTGGAAAAATGAAGAGAAAGTCTGCCAGATGGTAAAGGGTGTGAATTGTAAGGGGCATTTAGTTTGCAGTGTATGGTGCAAGACCAAGAGGTGAATTGTACTAGAACAGAAACTTTTCCTTTAATAACATGAGAACTAGAGTATCTCCAAGACTTTAATCTCTCAAATTAAAGGAGATTAAAATATAATAAAATAAATAAAGCATATCTATTGTATAACTTATAAATCTATTTGTATTTTTATATTCTCATCAACCTTTCATATTTCTACTGATCTCTTTTCTACACTGTTTTGAGTATAGTTGACCCACAATGTTACATTGTTTTCAGATGTACAGCATAGTGCCTCAACTTCTCTATGTGTTATGCTATGTGAGGCTACCCTGTGAACCATACATCTCTATATTCTAGATTCCTCTGCAGTGCTTTTTACTCCCATGACTTATTCATTCCATTGATTTCTTGAATATTTCTTGAAATATTCCTGTTTTCCTTAGTTCCTATCCCAATTCAGTCCTTCACTCTCTCCTAGCATGACCTGACAGGGTGCTATTAAATGGAAACCTGGGATTTAAAGCAGTCTCGCCTATATAAGTTCTTTACTCTGTCTTTATTTCTGTACATTCACAGACAGAAAACTTCGAGCGACATATGAAAACACTGCTTATGGTGGCAGTATACCTTGGACAAATAGAATATTATAGTTTACATTGAAGATCTTCCTATAAATTTACTTAGAAGTGGCTGACATAAATATAAGGTGGTTTACTAAACAAGTACATTTCTCACTCAGCATATATTAACTCAAAGAAATATTAAAGTCATTGTATATCTGTTCCATATGGAAGAATCTAAATCCTTTACCCCAAAGATAATAGGACTGCATCTCTTAGACATGGACTTTCCTCTCCTCTCACATCACAGTGTTTGCTTCAAAGAATGTAACTCACCAAGAGGGGCCTGACTTTCTCCTAGAAAAAATTAACTCAGTCACACATACCATTCTTATTAAATAATAAGAGATTAATGATTAAATTAAAATAAGGTCAGAATGCTTTTAACATATATAGTATAAACATTCTAAAATATTTGAATCCTTGGATATGTGAACTTATACAATTTTATTAACAACCATTTATTTAGTATATATACATCTACAAATTTTAAAGAGAATTTTTAGAACACCCATTTATGAAATGGATTACCAGAAATTAAAGTTCTTTTGAAATTAGTAAAAAATGATTACAATTAAATTTGCTACAGGGGCAGGAAGATAGTAGTTGAGTAGGAGGATCCTAAGCTTGCCTTGTCCCATGAACACAACTAGATAACTATCAAATCATCTTAAATACCCCAGAAATCAACCTGAAGACTGATAGAACAAATTCAACAAAAGGGAGAGAAGAGGCCACACTGAAGAAGGTAGAAAGTATGGAGATATGATTTAGGGGAGAAACAGATAGTGGCTTCTGCAGAGGGGAGGGAAGCATGGTCCTGAAGAAGGGCAAGAGAGAGGAGCACACAGGGGCAACACGAGGAGAACGTTTCTCCAAAGCCATTGGCTTGGAAAATGCGAGAGGCTGAATTTTGTGAGTTCTTGCACCCAGCGGGGCTTAAAGCCTAGAGTTTTGAAGGTCAGCAGGCTTCACATGGATAGTGTCCAGAGAGTACTGCACTGCTCTTGGAGAGAAGTCAGGCAAACAACAAGGGGCCAGACAGTCTGGAAACAGGGATCTGAAGAGTGCCTGGGGCACACAATGGGAGATTATTTGCTCTTCTCAGAGTGCATCTCTGAGAGGCAGTGTTCATGGATACAGATACATTTCTCCAGGAACAAAGAAGCTGGCCACCACCATTTCTGCCCCCCATTCCTCAGCATAAACACAGAGCGACCTGCAGGAAGTAGAGCAGCACTGACGCTGGCTGCCTAACTTCCTTACAACATGCAACACACCCCTGCACTCCTGTGGAACTGCCCTTCTTAGTCCAGCTTGCCTCAGTTCCAGGACAGCAGGCCCTTCCCATAGAAGACCAGCACAAATGTTACACCCACACCAAGTTTATGGACCACAGAGTTCTGCAGGGCCTCAGTTTTAGTGGAGGTGGTGATGACTCATTTCACAAGCAGACCAGAGTGCAATTACTTAAAACTCATCACATTCAAGCCAAGAATTAAACACTACCCACAGCAGGAAAGGAGAACCTCTGCAGATGACTGGCCTGAAGGATAGAGCAGCCAAAACAAAATAGCAGAGCCCACACAGCACACGCTATGGACACGCTCTGAAGCACCAGGCCCTGGACGCTACATGGCCTCTTCTGCATGAGGCCATTACGTTCAGGAGCAGGAGACATAACAGGCTTTTCTAACACACAGAAGACAAAGACTTAGACAAAATGCCAAGATGGAGGAATTCATCCCAAATGAAACAAGAAAAGGTCCAGAGATCTAATCAAAACAGATGTAAATAATAAGCTGACGGAGAATTTAAAGCAACAATCATAAGGATACTCATGGGGTTTGAGAAAAGAATGGAAGACTTCAGGGAGGCCCTTACCACAGAGATAAAAGAGCTAAAAAACAATCAGAAATGAAAAATACAATAACTGAGATTCAAAATAGACTGGATGTAATGAACACAAGGATAGAAGCAGCAGAGGAATGAATAGTGATATAGAAGATAAAATAATGGAAAATAACGAAACTGAACAAAAGAGAGAAAAAAGAATTATAGAACACGACAATAGACTTAGGGAACTCAGTGACTCCCTCAAATGTAATAACGTTCATATCATAGGAATCCCAGAAGAAAAAGAGAGAAAAGGGGGCAGAAAATTTATTTGAATAAATGATAGCTGAAAATTTCCCTAATCTGGGGAAGGAAACAGGCATCCAGATTAAGGACAGAGAAATTTATCCCAAATGAAAAAGCAAGATAAGGCCATGACCAGAGATCTAAGTCAAACAGATATAAGTAACATGCCTGAAAGAGAATTTAAAGCAAGGATCATAAGGATAGTCACTGGGCTTGAGAAAGAATAGAAGATATCAGTGAGACCCTTACCACAGAGATAAAAGAGTTAAAAAACAATCAGTCTGTGATGAAGCGTGCAATAAATGAGGTTAGAAACATGTTTGATGCAATGAACAGCAGGCTGGAAGAAGAAAAAAAAAATTAATGAGCTGGGAAACAAAGTAATGGAAAGCAATGTAGCTGCACAAAAGAGAGAAAGAAAAATTATGCAAAACGAGAACAGACTTAGGTAACTCGGTGACTCCATTAAACATAATAACATTCATATTGTAGGACTCTTAGAAGAAGAGAGAAAAGGGAGCAGAAAATTTATTTGAAGAAAAAATAGCTGAAAAACTTCCTGAATCCAGGGAAGGAAACAGACATCCAGATCCAGGAGGCACAGAGAACTCCCATCAAATTCAACAAAAGCAGGTCAACACCAAGACATATTGTAATTAAATTTGCAAAATGAAGTGATAAAGAAAAACTCTTAAAAATAGCAAGATAAAGGAAGTAATTAACTTATAAGGGAAAACCCATAAGGCTAGTGGGAGATTTTCAACAGAAACTTGGCAAGCCAGAGGGAGTGGCATGATATATCCAAAGTGCTGAATGGGAAAATTCTGCAGCCAAGAATACTCTATTCAGCAAGACTATCATTCAGAACAGAAAGAGAGATAAAGAGTTTCCCAGACAAAAAAAACCTAGAGTTTGTAACCACTAAACCAACCCTGGAACAAATATTAAAAGGGACTCTTGAGTAGAAAGGAGAGACCAAAGTGACATTACAAAGGCAGAAACAAAAAAGTAGTAAAAATGAATATCTGTAAAATTAAGTCAAGGAACTCACACACACAAAAAAGGATATAAAATATAATAACATATACCTAAAACATGGGGAGGAGAGGAGAAAAGGATGGGTTCAACCTCGAATGACCATCAATTAATATAGACTGCTATTTGCAGAAGAGGTTATATACAAACCTAATGGTAACCATATATCAAAAAACACTAATAAACATGCAAAGAATAAAGAGAAAGAAATCCAAATATATCACTACAGGAAATCATCAAACCATGAAAGAGAGAAAAACAAGAAAGGATCAGAGAAAATCTCCAGCAACAAGCACAAAACAAGTAATAAAATGGCAATAAATATATATCTATCAATAATTACTTGGAATTTAAATGGATTAAATGTTCCAATCAAAAGATATAGGGTGTCAGAATGGATAAAAATCAAGACCCATTTATATGCTGCCTTTAAAAGACTCACTTTAGCCCTAAAGACACTGCAGATTGGAAGAGAGGGAATGGAGAAACATTTATCATGCAAATGGATGTTAAAAGAAAGCTTGAGGAGCAATATTTATATTGGACAAAACAGACTTTAAAACAAAGACTGTAAAGGCAGAGACAAAAAAGCGCACAATATAATAATAAAGGGGACAATCCAACAAGAAGATATGACCTTTGTAAATATTCATGCACCTGACATGGTAGCACCCAAATATATAAAACAATTAATAACAAACATAAAGGAACTAACTGATAATAACACAATAATAGGAGGGGACTTTACCACTCAAGTTACATCAATGGACACATCATCTAAACAGAAAATAAACAAGAAAACAATGGCTTTCAATGACAGACTGGACCACATAGGCTTAACAGAAATATTCAGAACATCCTTTCCTAAGACACCAAATACAATTCTTTTCAAGTGCACATGGGCCATTCAGCAGAAGAGATCATATATTAGGTCACAAAAAAAGGCCTCAACAAATACAAAAAGTCTGAAGTCATACCATACACCTTTTCTGACCACAACACTATGAAACTAGAAGTCAACAACAAGAAAAAATCTGGAAAGACTACAAATACGTGAAGGTTAAAGAACATCCTACTGAACAATAAAGAGGTCAACCAGGAAATCAAGCAAGAAATTTTAAAAAAAATACGTGGAAAGAAATGAAAATGAAAACACTGTGGTCCAAAACCTTTGGAATGCAGCAAAACGCGTCCTGCAGTGGAAGCATATGGCAATACAGGCCTTTCTTGAGAAGCATGAAAAATCTCAAATAAACAATCTAACCTTACCCTTAAAGGTCCGAGAAAAGGAACAAAAAAGAAGCCTAAAGCCAGTAGAAGTAAGGAAATAATAAAGATTAGAGCAGAAATAAGTGATACAGAATCTAAAAACAAAACAAAACAAAACAAAACAAAAAACCAAAAAAACCCAATCTAGATCAATGAAATCAGGAGTTGGTTCTTTGAAAATTAATAAAAATGATAAACCTCTAGCCAGACTTATCAAAAGGAAAAGGGAAAGGACCCAAATGAATAAAATCACAAACGAGAAAGGAGAAATAACAACAAATACCCAGAAATACAAACAATTATAAGAGAATATTATGAAAAACTATATGCCAAAAAATTGGACAACCTAGAAGAAATTGATAAATTTCTAGAAGCATATAAATTACAAAAACTGAAACAGGAAGACATAGAAAACTTGAAAAGATTGATCACCAGCAAAGAGACTGAATCAGTAACCAAAAATTCCCAACAAAGAAAACCAGATGGTTTCAGAGGCAAATTCTACCAAACATTTAAATAATAGTTAATACCTGTTCTTCTCAAACTATTCTAAAAAATAGAAAAGGAAGGAAAACTTCCAAATTCAGTCTATGAGGCCAGGAATATCGATACCAAAACAGATAAAGACACCAGAAAAAAAAAAAAAAAAAAAAAAAAGAAGAAGAAGAGGATTACAGGCCAATATCTTTGATGAACACGGATGCAAAAATTCTCAACAAAATATTAGCAAAGTGAATCCAACAATACATTTAAAAAATGAGGGGTGCCTGGGTGCTTAGTTGGTTAAAGCCTCTGCCTTTGGCTCAGGTCCTAATCCCAGGGTCCTGGGATTAAGCCTCACATCGGGCTCCCTGCTCAGAGAGCCTGTTTCTCCCTCTCCCTCTGCTGCTCCCCCTGCTTGTGCTCTCTCTGTCTCTGGCTCTCTCTCTCAAATAAGTAAATAAAATCTTTAAAAAAAAATCATTCACCACGATCAAGTGGGATTTACTACTGGGTTGTGAGGGTGGTTCAATATCTGTAAATCAATCAATGTGATATATCACATTAATAAAAGAAAGTATAAGAACTGTAAGATCATTTCAATAGATGCAGAAAAAGCATTTGACAAAGTATAACATCCATTAAAGATAAAAACTCTCAACCAAGTGTGTTTAGAGGGAATATAGCTCAACATAATAAAGGCCATATATGAAAAACCCACAACTAAATTCATCATAAATGGGGAAAAAATGAAAGCTTTTCGTCTATGGTCAAGAACAAGACAGTGATATTCACTCTCACTGCTTTTATTCAACATAGTACTAGAAGTCCTAGCCACAGCAATCAGGTAACAAAAGAAATAAAAGGCATCCAAATGGGCAAGGAAGAAGTAAAACTTTCATTTTGCAGATGACATGATACTATGTATAGAAAACCTGAACGACTCCACCAAAAAACACTAGAACTGATAAATGAATTCAGTAAGGTCACAGGATACAAAATCAGTTGACTGAAATCTGTTGCATTTCTATACACCAATAATGAAGCAGAGAAAGAGAAATTAAGAAATCAATCCCATTTATCATTGCACCAAAACCCATATGATACCTAGAAATAAATTTAAAGAGGTGAAAGACCTATACTCTGAAAACTATAAAATACTGATGAAAGAAATTGAAGATGACACAAAAAAATGGGAAGACATTCCATGCTCATGGATTAGAAGAATAAATATTGTTAAAATGTCTATACTATCCAAAGCAGTCTACACATATAATGTAATCCCTACTAAAATACCAATAGTATTTTTCACAGAGTTAGAAAAAACAATCCTAAAATTATGGAACCACATAAGATCCCAAATAGCCAAAGCAACTTTGAAAGAGAAAAACAAAGCTGGAGGCATCACAATTCCAGACTTCAAGTTATACTACAAAGTTGCTGTAATCAAAACAGTATAGTACTGGTACAAAAACAGACACATAGATCAATAGAACAGAACAGAAAACCCAGAAGTGGAAAATTATATGGTCAACTAATCTTTCACAAAGCAGGAAAGAATATCCAATGGGAAAAACACAAATGGTGTTGGGAAAACTGGACAGCCACATGCAAAAGAATGAAACTAGACCACTTTCTTACACCATACACAAAAATAAATTCAAAATGCATTAAAGACCTATATTGCAGACAGGAAACCACCAAAATCCTTGAGTAGAACACAGGGAGCAACCCCTTTGACATAAGCCATAGAAACCTCTTACTAGATATCTCCTGAGGCAAGAGAAACAAAAACAAAAATAAAACGACTGGGACTTCATCAAAATAAAAGTCTTCTGGATAGTGAAGGAAACAATAAGCAAAACTAAAAGACAACTTACAGAATGGGAGAAGGTACTTGCGAATGACATATCTAATAAAGGGTTAGTATCCAAAATATATAAAGAACTCCTAAAACTCAACACCCCTAAAAATGAATAATCCATAAAACCTGGGCAGAAGACATAAATAGACATTTTTTCAAAGACATACAGATGGCCAACAGACACATGAAAAGATGTTCCTCATCACTGATCATCAGGGAAATACAAATCAAAAGTACAATTAGATATCACCTCATACCTATCAGAATGGCTAAAATCAACAAAACAAGAAACAAGAGGTGTTCGTGAGGATGTGGAAATAGGGGAACCCACTTGCACTGTTGGTAGGAATGCAAACTGGTGCAGCCATTCTGGAAAACAATATGAAGTGTCCTCAAAAAGTTAAAAGCAGAACTACCCTAAGGTACAGCAATCATACTAGTTAGTATTTACCCAAAGAATACAAAAATACTAATTCAAAGGAATACATGCACCCTGATGTTTATAACAGCATTATCTACAATAGCCAATTCATGGAGACGGCCCAAGTGTCCATCAACTGAGGAACAGATAAACAAGAGGTGGATTTTATATATATATATAATGGACTATTCCTCAGCCATAAAAAAGAATGACATCTTGCCTTTTGCATGACATGGATGGAGCTAAAGAGTATTAAGCTAAGCGAAATAAGTCAGTCAGAGAAAGACAAATACCATATGATTTCATTCATATGTGGAATTTAAGAAAGAAAAGAAATGAGCAAAGGAAAAAAAAAGAGAAAGAGGCAAACCAAGAAACAGACTCTTAACTATAGAGAACAAATTACCAGAGGGGAAGTAAGTGAGGGGGACAGGTTAAATAGGTGATGGAGATTAAGGAGTGCACTTGTCCTGATGAGCACCAGGTGTTGGTATGGAAGTGTTGAATCACTATATTGTACACTTGAAACTAATATTACACTTCATGACAACTGACTGGAATTTAAATAAAAACTTAAAGTCCTCATCACAAGAAAACAAAATTGTAATTATGTGTGGTGATGGATGTTAATTAGAGTTGTGGTAATCATTCTGCAATGCATACAAATATTGACTAATTATGTTGTTCACCTGAAACTAATATAATGTTATATGTAAATGATATCTCACAATCAATCAATCAATATGAAATTCTATATGCATGCAACAACTTTAAAAAAAAGCATGACATTATGAAAGATAATACTTTTATATTAGCTAAATCTAACTCTGAAAAAAGTTGCTATAAATTATTAAATGAATATTTGCCTTTAATAAACTAGATATATGCATTATGTTACATACATACATATATTATTCACACATATGCATTATTCACATATATACTATTCAGACACTCACACAGAATAACTTAGACATTCTCTCTCACTGCTTGAGCTCTCTTAAGGCTTAATATAATTTCTGTTATAAGGATAATGAATGTTATCTTGTTACTTGAGCACTGGAATAAAAGGTATATGCTTCCTAGGAATAAAATATATATTTACAAGAAAATATGGCTTGGATCAGAAGAAAATTATTATTATATTCAGTGAGGGTACGGATTAATCATCCCCTGAACACACGAATCCTTAAAGAGGCAAAAATGTTCATTTGGACACACCTGCTTTATTTATTACATTTTATACAATTTACCTAGGTGTATTATAATTTATATAATTTAAAATAGTACTTTAAAAAAAGAAAGAAACTCTATTTTCAATATTTAAAATTTCTGCTTAAGCCCTGGC
This sequence comes from Halichoerus grypus, assembly GCF_964656455.1. Taxonomy (NCBI): domain Eukaryota; kingdom Metazoa; phylum Chordata; class Mammalia; order Carnivora; family Phocidae; genus Halichoerus; species Halichoerus grypus. The sequence goes on from NC_135715.1 coordinate 22,369,731, forward strand.
CAGAGAACTTGGCATTTCCAATGGCTGCTTCAAAATATCTTATATCATTTAAAATCACTGAGTTTCCATAATTAAGAATCTGATTCTGGAGAGCCTAGTCTTAAAGGGACTGACTTAAACTAGCTATATTCAAAGCCTCACAAAACTGGTAAGTAAAATTTGAAACATTAATTGAAAGAATTTGGAATTCCAAATGGAGAAATTTATTAAAATTCAGGTGGTTTTGACTAGCCAGACCTCCCCTCACACTAATAAGATGCAATTGAGAACTAATGGAGCGCTTTCTCTCTCCTATAATGATATTGCTATCTTTCCTAAAAAATCATTAGCTACCTCACCTCAGATGCTTAACTCCTCACTTACAACCTCACCACCCTCATTCCTGCAGACCCATTCAAATAACTAAATCTCAGCCTAGCACAGACAACTAATGGCCAAGCAAACTCAGAACTAAAAGTCTTATGTTCCAAAAAACTTCAATATTTCTATAATTTCTGCTAAGTAAACTAGATCAGGAAACTAAATTTAGGCCACCCCACAATTTATAAATACGTGTACATTTATACCCTGTTTTCAAGATATTAGCTTAAGCCGAATTACATCCAAATCTTTGCTACCATGGAAGCAATATCATATCCCTAAAGAAACTTCCAATGTAAGCCTCACTATTAAAAACATGAAGGATTCAGAAGCGGCAGTTTCTATCTCTTACCTGATTACTTTGCTCCAATTTGGCCTGTTCTGATATCAGATGGTCCTTAGATTCTGGCAATGAGTTATTATAATCTTAATCAGATGGTGTATCCAACTGTAGTAGTTCCCATAATTAGCTAGGTTCTCTTTGCTGGAGAACATCAAAACAGTCCCCAGGACTCTGCTTTGCAGTTCTGAGTGCCAAATCCTCTTTCAGTGAAAAGTAAAATAAGGTTAATTTTACCTAACAGTGCAGGAAGTATACTTTAATTGTTTTGTCTCAGTGCCACAACAGCTCCAGCATGTGCTATAATTTATTCACAGGGATTTTGAGAAATCATGCTGGTCCACTAAGTGATGAATTGACTTTTGCAGAACCTGCTAGGCAGAAAGTATAAGCTACTCAGGGTGCCTCCATAAAACATCTTTGTCTTAGAGGGTGGGATATATACCCCATGAAATTTAGGGTCTTGCCACCTGCATGACCCACATCTATGGAGGATCTAGCTGTTTAGAGTACATCAGGATGCCTTCTGAAAGAATAAAAGTTGACTAAATACACCTTGTATCCCCAACAGTAAGAAAGAGCTTGATGGTTTTTGAACATTTTTGGCAATGTAACTACATTCAATTCATTTCACTTACTCTTTAACTTAAGGCTTGCTGGTAAAGACTGTAATTTAGTTCATAGATTCCAACATGTTAGACTGTGATTTTTAACAGATAAGGTATGGGCATTGCCTAAAGATGAGTGTGGTGACTGATAATACTTGGATTTTCACTATTAAAGAGCTAATATGCTTATAATTACTTGAAGAAATGAGATGATATACCTGTGGGAGCATGCTGCTGTTTCTACATTTGTAGTGAGAAACTGTGACGTAGGAAGTAGTCTATCTATGGAGGTTTCAAAGGCAAATGTTTGGCTTTATTGTTGATTACTGCAGACTGGCTCACTTGGTATTGATTATAAATCCCTTGTAGCTTGAGTTCACATGATCTGGGTTTTGCCAAGCAGAAATACAAGAGAAAGATTAAAAATATAGAATTGAGCAATATGGATTGGTGGCCACATATGGGGAGATTGTTTCTTGCAAAAATAGTGTTTGGTGATCTTGGGCTACCTATGGTAAAGGGACTACTACCTAGTCTCTAATATCATGTCAGAAAGAAAGAGGAAACAGTAGGAATGCCTTTCTACTAAAGAGGACAGTGGGCTAGTTAAGTGTTTCTTCCTGCTGCATTGTTACTGGAAAAGAAGCACACAGCTTGGTTTTCTTGCTCTCACTGAAGTTTCAACAACTGCATAATGCAGCACATTACGTTCATTAGTGTTCAAATTAACTGACAGAGTTACCCGTTATTAAGATTTCTGATTAATAAGTTCATAAGTAGGCTGTATTCCAGAAATGCAAGGGTGGATTAGTAGTATAAATTATAATGTTTTATTTCCTTAAATTAAGCAGATAAAGGAAAAACGAGTACTTTATCCATCCAATAAAGGAAAAACAAGCACTTCATCCATCCAATATGTAAAACTTAAAAATAAGAGTAAATTCCACATTTGTCAAAAATATACTAGATTTCAACTGCAAATATGTATCAGAGATTAAATATTACCAATATCACTAGAGTCAGAAAAAAGACAAGAATGCTTACAATCACAGCTAATATACATCTTCCTTTGTAGGTCCTATTCATTGCAATAAGATCACAAAAAATTTGTAAATATACTAGTATAAAAACTCACAATCTCACAATGTTTATCATTTTTCTACCTTAAACATCTAGGAAGATAAACAAAAACAATAATTAAGCTAGTTATAATGCCTAGGAAATTGTCAAGATAAATGATAAATACAACAGAAGTAGCCACTGTTCTTTTATGCCAATAATAAATGATAGAAAATGTAATGAGAAAATATTTCCTATAGTCACAAGAATTTTAAATTAGTCAGATGCAGACTGGGTGTCTGGTTTTGGTTAGAATGTGCAGGAGCTCAGAAGGCAGAGGCAAATTACTGCAAGGTATTCTTTATAGTTTTGAGATCCCAGCCTCACACCATCAACACACACTCTCTTCATGGGAAAGCAAAGGAGAAGGCTTAGACAACTCTGAAACTAAAAACCAGGGGATGATAAAGTGTGGATCCTGTTAAGTCAGCAGGACTCTCTCTCTCTCTTTCTATATATATATACACACACACATATATATACACTCTTTATATATAGTCTATATATAACAATAGCTTTACCATAATTACCAAGATTTAATTGTTTTCCACCACATTTGTATATCTATCTATTTACCTGTCTGTGTGGGTTTGTATCCCTTCAGGGGGAAATATTGCATATTTCTACTAACGAAAATTCAGATCCACTAATTTCCTGTGTTTCTTGGGATATATAAATATATATATATATATTTGAGAAATACTGGGGTAGCTGACAAACATTCTAGGAGCCCTAGATATTTTAAACTAAAAGTTATTAAACATTTTAAAGCCTATATTTCCCAGATAACTCCTTTGATTTGCCACTTCACTTGCTCAGTAAACTCATTCAAAATCGCTCAGTGTTTTTATCTGTATTAAAGCTTACATACTATAGACTCTGAGAAACAAACTGAGGGTTCTAGAGGGGAGGGGGGTGGGGGGATGGGTTAACCTGGTGACGGGTATTAAAGAGGGCATGTTTTGGGGCGCCTGGGTGGCTCAGTTGGTTAAGCGACTGCCTTCGGCTCAGGTCATGATCCTGGAGTCCCTGGATCGAGTCCCGCATCGGGCTCCCTGCTCAGCAGGGAGTCTGCTTCTCCCTCTGACCCTCCCCCCTCTCATGTACTCGCTCTCTCTCATTCTCTCTCTCTCAAATAAATAAATAAAATCTTTAAAAAAAAAAAAAAAAAAAAAAAAAATAAAGAGGGCATGTTCTGCATGGAGCACTGGGTGTTATACGCAAATAATGAATCATGGAACACTACATCAAAAACTAATGATGTAATGTATGGTGATTAACATAACATAAAAAACAACAACAACAACATAACGTTTGGGGAAAAAAGCTTACATAATATATTTGAAATTTTTAATTTTCAATCCTAATAAATTTACCTTTGCTGAAATTCTTTCATTTGAGACCTACCAAATAGCTGTTAAAATATTATTCTGTTTAAAATATTATTCAATTAAAAGACAATATAACTAAAAATTAAGTGGACTGTTTTTGGTGCCAATGGTGAAAAAATATTTAGAAGCAATGACCTTATTTTGTAAATTCTGTTCACTGTGCCTTAAATCACATCTATCATTACTTCAAATTATCTTCTAAAATCTGTGGAGATTTCTTAAAAGCTAATGAGGCCTTTGATAGAAGATTTAAGCCAAGAAAATTCACTCAATTACCCTGTAGTATAAACTGACAAAGCCAAGCTTTTCTTATTTCATTCTCATGCCCATGGTAGCCTGGTAACTCTTTCTCTGTGCACATCCACATACATACATGTACATGCATATGAGCGTGTGTACACACATGCTCATAAATATTTGTAGTTACACTCATATGTAATAGGAAATATCTTTACCTTGTCCTGTAATTAAAAAAAAATGTATATTCAGCAAAAAGACGATCAGATATCATTTATTGGACTACCATCAAGAAAAATACAAGCACACATTTTGTGACCCTAAATATTGGAATGTATTTGAGGTATTGCAATTGCTTCTATAAGCAAAAGAAATCAGAAAGAAAGAGAAGAGAAGGAAAAAGAAGGAAAAATTAACTCACAAAATGTCCTCCATACCTAGGCTGCAAGTATTCAAGAAATGATAATTCTGAAGGTCCTAACATCCTTGAGGATGCTTTGAAATCTAGAAAGAAAGCCAACTTTTCTTCTATTCCTTATGGTAATTATGGTCATGTAAAATAGAGCTTTATGATGATAGTTTAAAGTTTATGCACCCATTCTTGAAATGAAAAAAAAAAAAAAAACACTATGTAATTCTTCCTTGAGAGTTTATGCAACATAGACTATGTCAAAATATAAGGAAACAAAAATTCAAAGTAGGACTCTAATGTCTTTAAGAAAATGCATCTTAATATATATATGTCATTGAGCTAGGTATTAGGTTCCCAATGAAAATTAGTCTCTGTTCCTATTCTTTTTTTTTTTTTTTAAAGATTTTATTTATTTATCTGAGAGAGAGAGACACAGCGAGAGAGGGAACACAAGCAGGGGGAGTGGGAGAGGGAGAAGCAGGCCTCCCGCCAAGCAGGGAACCTGATGCGAGGCTTGATCCCAGGATCCTGAGATCATGACCCGAGCCGAAGGCAGACGCTTAATGACTGAGCCACCCAGGCACCCCGTTTCTGTTCCTATTCTTATAATGTATATAGTGTTGTGACAGGGGGGTTTGACTATGCTGCTATAGTCCTTGTGTATACTTTATTTGTCCTAAAAAAGAAACACACAAACATACACACTCACACATGGATGCACTTCTGCTATAACTTTGCTTTGAAAATATAATTACTAAAATTGTAATCTATGTAGTAGGACAACTGGGCACTCCGGTGAAGGAGGGATTTGGGATGCTTACTCTTTTATGCAGTTTTCCTCCACTTAGTTGTTTCTTGCTGCCCATTTTCTAATCTGGCACTTAGAGTGAGCTTCTCCCCATGCATTTGTTCACTATCAGGTGCGTAATCACCCCCAATAAGCAGTCTGTCTACAGATTACTGCGAGGGGCAGCCCTTCACCTTACTGCACAGAGTAGACTTATGGACACTCAAGTGTTTAAATAAAGGTTCAATTCTGCATAAACTAATAGGTGAAGTACAGAGATATTTTCCTTCTATTCACCCCCAAAATTTGGTGAGAAAGATTTATCTCTTTCTAACTTTAGATCTATTTTTTCAAGGCAATTCAACAGAGGAAAGATAAACTTTCCAGCAAATGATTCTGGAGCAATAGGACATTCACAGGGAAAACATAACAAAACAAAAAGCCCAACGAACCTTAATCTAAGTCTCACATGTTATACATAAAATTGTTTAAAATGGATTATACACATAAATGCAAATTTAAAACTAATTTTTTTTTGTAATTAGGAGAAAAAATTGGATCTAAGTCTAGGCAAAGAATTCTCCAAATTGACACCCAAAGTACCATTTATAAAAGGAAATTTTGGTAAGTTGGAACTTACAAAAATAATGTCTGTTAAAGAACCTTTTATGAGGATAAAAAGGAAAGCTACTGAGGAAAAAATACTTACAAATCACATATCTGAAAAAGACTTCAGTAAATATATAAAGAGTTCCCCACATTCACCAGTAAAGAAAAAAAAATCAGCAATAAACAATTCAATTAGAAATTGGGAAAATAAGGAGCAGACATTTCACCAAAGAGAGAACACTGAGCTGCTGGGTGAGAGAGCAGCCAGTTAAAGACCAAAGTGAAGCTGCTGTCTTTCTGACTCCTACTCTGATGGCATAAGCAAGAAGCTAAAAACCAGATGACTCACTGAGCCACCTCGTCCCATTTTCCTCCATGGGCTGGCGCATAGGTTGAGGGTCAATTGGTCCGTGAAAACCTGGGAGCCTTCTCCCTTTAACGGAGCCCAGGACTATGGTCTCTGGTAGTTTTATGGACCCTGGAATTGCAGGGAGTGTGGAGAGAAAGAGGTAGGAGTGGAAAAATGCTGTCCGCTATGTCAGAGTGGGGAAATGTCTTCACGGTTCCCCCATCCTTCCATTAACTTCAGTCGAGGTGTCTGAAGAAGACCTCTGGCTATCGCCTCAGATAAAGGGACCTAGGAATAGAGGTGTCTGGGCTAGAAATGCAAATATGCAAAAGAGCATGACCTGACAGAGAGGGCTGAGTGCTTGGCTTTAGTTCCCTTCAGAGCCTGCAGTGCGCTGGCTGTGTGCCAGAAGAAGACGAGGAGGAGGAAGAAGAGAAAGGAGAAGGAGGAGAAGGTGGTGGAGGAGAAGGGGCGGCAGCAGCAGCAGGGAAAATGGTTTATTGAATGAAATAAAACAAGGCTCGCAATACTGGAGGCTATTGATCATGTGAGAACCAGGAAAGAGGAAGACTGGAATAGCAGTAGTCAAGGTGCAGATGCTATTCACTTTCAGGATCAAGATGTTTGGGAAGTATTCTAAGGACAGTGGAAATCTACAGATGGCTTTTAAGTAGTAAATTTACATACCTATATTTGCCACTTTACAAAGGTACTCCAACTGCTTGTGGAAAGTATATTATAGTGGCTGCAAGGCAAAATTGGAAGTAAGATGGCCAACCGAGTTTATTTTGCTGTACTTTAGAAGACATGCTAGTTTCTTAGATGAAGTAGGAGGCAAAAGAAATGGGAGGGGATTGGCTGAGTCAAGCAATATATTTTGAGTCAGAATTTATATTCTTAATTTTGGGGCATCTGAAAGTAAGGGACAAAATAGGAATGACTTCTGATATCATGGCATAATCAACTGGAGATTTTCTGGGGTTTTTTGTTTTTGTTTTTTACTAGGTTTGGAACAACGGAAGTAAAACAGATTTGGAGGAAAATAAATGCTTTGTTTTGGACATGTTAGAAGATTGATCTAGGAATCAAAAAGGTAAGGAAAATCGGCAGTGATAGAAAACATACCCCTATAGCAAATACTGAATTGCAAAGAAATGTTTAAACATATATAAAGCTATTTCATTGTTTAGACACATCTTAATTGACTTAGGACAAATAACTACTTAGTTTATTTCTGTTGGTAAGGAATATTAGACCATGCTTATAACAATGAACTGAAAATAGTGAGGATCATGCCAGATCTTCATTTATCAACTATTAATTTCGTTGTTTACTAGGGCTGAGTGCTGAAATTCTGAAAACTCCCAGAATGTCCGTTTTGAGAATTAATGCCAAACAATAAATGCTTAAATGCTTTTTTTGTTATGAGGCATGTACAAGGACAAAGTCAAGATGTGATTTAGTAGTTTCTATCCAAGTTTTCCTTGTATCATAGGCCACGATTCTGTGTGAAGAAAATATACTAAATCATTTGCTGACTATCCTTTTTATGTCCCATGAAGATATGTCTTCTAATAAGATGTTCATCTTTGAGATATCTGTCAAAATGGCTTTGTGGGAGAGAGGTTAGGTGAAAAAGGAAGGTTTTCAAGATTATCTTCTCCTAAGCTTATGCAATTACTGATTTTTATTCTTATAGTTAAGTACCATGTTTAGGGGCACTCCTTCTAATTGGGGAAAACTGCATAATAATTCAACGATGTATATCTGAAAATCTAAAAACATATCTCATTCTCTTTTCATAACAACATTGAAAGTTATATCATTTAATACTTTTTGACTGATGAAGTACTTAAATCACAGAGAAAGTATGCAGCTTGTTCAATATCATAGAAGACAAATCTATAAGAGAATAAGGATTCAGAACTAATTCTTGGGTTTTGAATCTTACGTTCTTTCCACTACTCATTTATATTTCATAATTAAAATACTGTTAATAGTAATAATAACAGCAATAATAACTTACTTCCAAGCTCTTTTTTGAGATTTGGATAGATTTTAAATTTCTTAAAAGAAAATATTCTTGTAGTTAATGTTATTACTGAATTTTTTTCCCCTAAACATTTTGCAAAGAAAATCCACTTTATTTTTTAGTGCATAGTGATCTCCATGTATATATTTTGCTATCTTCCTGGACTCAATTTCTCTGCAGAATAGCATTTTCCTGCTAATTTTTTTCATCAAATATTTCTGGAATGCCTTTTACATTCTAGTCACTAGGACACATCCTACATTTTGATAACTTATTAAATTCATTTGTTAGATGTATTTCAAAACTCACTTCAAATTAGGCACATATCAAATAACATTTACCTGATATATTCCAGTTTTTGTAGTTATTTTTTGCCATATACTGGTTATCCATTTTTGAAAACATATACGATAAACAACCATATATCATAATAAAGTAAAAAAAAAAAAAATTAATTAAGTGAAGTCTGAAGGGAAGATGTTGCACGCACAGGTGGATTTCCTCCTGCGCGTCCTGCTTCCTACTCCTCCCTGTCTCCCTGAAAGGGTTGGGACTGTTCCCAGTATCCTGGTGCGCGAATGGACACACCCAGGCCCACCACCCTTTCCTCATGCCTCCCTCCTGCCCATCACCTCTGCTGCCCTGCACCTGGGTGAACCCTGAGTTGATGAATGAAGAGACACAGGAGGAAAAGGTTGAAGGAGGAAGAGATAGTGAGTTAGCTCATGTTCTGCCATCCCTGGGGCGTGCATGTGGGCTCAGGAAGGATTGGCAAGAATACCTTGGATGGGGCATTCCAGGGGCTGTCCTAACCCTGACTGGCAATGCCAAAGGCTTTCAGCAAACAATTAGGTGAGGTAAGCCTCTCACCCACCTCCGATTCAGGTTCTGAGTGTATCTCAGCAAGGAGGCTGCAAACTCTTTAGGATCGTGGGTCCACGAATTATTAGAGAGAATGACTAGCACGTCCCGTGCTGGCACAGGTGGAATTATAGGGTGGGACCAGAGTCCATCTGTGAAGGTTCTACATTCACCCTGAGTGAGTGTCCTCGTATGCAAGACTGCATGACACTTAATAATAAATTAAAAAATCAAAATGACAGTTGAAGAGAGAGACTGAAGAAAGAAAAACGTAATGTCCCCCACACTTTCATTTTGCACTGCGTCCTACACATTATATAGCTGCTACTAGTACAGTTATTCTCAAGAAAAGATAATTCCTAAAATATAATAATCTATAACATTGTCTTGTACCCTTTGTGGGTTTTTAAATTTTTTTTATTTTTTAAAAGATTTTATTTATTTATTTGAGAGACAGACAGAGACAGAGAGAGAGAGAGTGCACAAGTGGAGTGAAGGGCAGAGGGAGAAGCAGACTCCCCGCTGAGCAGGGAGCCCGGAACGCTATGAGGGACTTGATCCTGGCACTTGATCAGCGACTCTGGGACCGTGACCCGAGCCAAAGGCAGACGCTTAACTGACTGAGCCACCAGGCGCCCCCCCACCGTGTAGGTTTTAAAGCACTTTTTCTATATATTATCTCATTAAAAATTCACAATATTCCTGTAAATTAGGTTGATTAAGTGCTACTATTTTTTGTACTGTGAATTTAGGGAGGGCAGGGTTTATGTGAACACAATATATATTTGTGTGTTGAAAAGTGAGTGAATAGAGTATCTTCCCATTTGTTAATCATCTAAGATACATTAATATAAATTACCCAAGTTCATTAGTGCTGTAACACAAATGAATGCTACTAGGTTTTATGATGATCATGATGCTTCTTTATAACTCTACAATTTGCTGCTTCAGATTCAGCTTTTAAAATTTTCAAAAACAACAGTTTTACCTTTCTCCCTAATTCTGATCTTTCCATCTTTGAGGCTCACTGATGTTCCAAGGATTTGAATGATTTTAAATCCTGTATTGGCAATGCAAGTAAGGAGAAACATCCTGTCTATAAAGAAGAGAAAACAACAGATTCACAGCTGGAAACAAAATTAAAGTGAAACTAGCAGCAGAAAAAAATATACAGACAGACAGACAGGGACAGAGACAAAGACAGAGAGAAGCTTCAATTTTTTTTTAAGTACAGTTATAAATCTTGTAAATCTTACTTTCAATTTGCCATTTATTAATTCATTGTTTTCTACAAATATGAAACAAATGCCTTAAAGCCATCTAGATTGCTTATACAATTGCTATCTTCCTGGACTCAATTTCTCTGCAGAATAGCATTTTCTATTCTGCAGAGAATAGAAAATTCATGTTCTAAAATCTAAAATCTAGTTCATGTACTGAGGGACCATATCTATATTCAAAATTAATAGATCCTGCTTATTCTTCTTTTACTCGATTATCCGCTGATACATACAAAATCCTCCAAATGCTTGGTCAACTCTGATCTCTTGTTCCCCTCCTTAATCTTACTCTCCAAGCAAACACAGAGATGTCTTCTATTTGTATCTTCTTTTTTATAGCTTATCCTTTTGATATCCACAATTTTTACCCTGTGGTTTTTCTCCTTTCCAGGATCTCTCCTTTTCTGCATGCTCTTCAAGGCTAATTCTGTTCCTCTTCTTTGAACTTATACCTTTTATTTTCATAAGAAAGTGGAGAGTATCATGAAATCATTAGAAAAGAAAAACAGCAAGTTACAGAAAATTAGCCTATTAATGTTGAGATACATTGCCCACTTGGATCAGATTCCAAAAAATGACTTATAATACACAGTAGAGGTAAAATAGGAGAGTTTAAACAACAGCAACAACAACAAAATGTCAAAGTGGAAGAACTGGTTTATGCTACTGTCTTCTCTGGGAAATACTTCAATCAAAACACACAGAGCTTTATGGTGCTCCATTCTGTTTCATACTGCATGAAGAGCAGAAAAGTCATTTCACATGTAATTTTACTCTAAATTTAACAAATATCCTTAAAGTGGATTTTGTGGATTGTCAGTAAAACAGATAAATGAGAATTAGCCCTCACCTTTAAAAGCTGAGTGGCAGTTAGGGGATTAGTTCATTCCAACTTTCAGATTTATTATTATTATACAGTATAAGTAATAAGTAATTCATGATTATGATTTTCTAAATTTTTACACTAAAAGAATGAGTTAATAGCTTCTCCATGTGATACACTGAAACCACTTTCACAGAGGCCTGAGGGAAGAATCAAAATCACCTGACAAAAAGCAAATGACTAGTAAAATAGTTTCAACTTCATAAGGATGGCCATTGGTTGAGCCAGTGATTCATTATTCTGGGCCAGTAGCCTACTAACAGCAGAGAGTGCCCATGAGATGGGAACCTGCATTCCAAAGAAGTCAGTGAAGTGTGTCAGACATAAGTAATAATGGCCGTCAAATGGCAGAGTCCCAGTTTAAGTAATTGACTTATATCTGTATTTTAGTCAGAAATGCCAATGGTGAAGTAATATATGTAGTGGTTAATTATGTATTTTCAGACAAAAATATCTATTCTTTGCTATTTCTCGACAACACAGGTTGATCTTCCTTTGTTGAGTTACCTGGTTTACGTTGTGGACAGTCTTGGTGGGACTATCATTAGCTAAGCTGCCAACTCCACAGCAGAGCAGTGGCTGCCAAATCTGAATCCTTTCACAAATACTTCAAAACACACACATTTACAAGGAGAGGAAGAAAACCACCCATAACTCAATATCTGTATCTAGTTAGGAAGAAGGTAAGAGAACAAATATTATTTTGTATATAAATAGGAAAGTAAATATCTGAAGCCAGAAGAGCAAACTACTGAGTCTGTGCCTGATCTGGGATTAGGTGAAGACTGTGCAGAGAAACAGAAACATAGCAAAGTTTAGATACAAAGAAACTCCTGAATGAAAACATATTGAGAACAGATATGAAGAAGCTGGCTACTAGGAATTGAAAGGAACAGGTTTAAAAGCAGGTAGGGGTGCCTGGGTGGCTCAGTTGGTTAGGCAGCTGCCTTCAGCTCAGGTCATGGTCCCCTCATGATTCCGGGGTCCTGGGATCCAGTTCCACATCAGGCTCCCCGCTCAGCGGGGAGTTTGCTTCTCCCTCTGCCACTTCCCCCCACCCCTGCTCACGCGCACTCTCTCAAATAAATAAATAAATAAAATCTTAAAAAAAAATAAAATAAAAGCAGGTAGAATTTAAGAAACAAACCAAAGGAACAAACAAAGAAAAAAGAGACCAAAAAAATATTTAAATAACAGAGAACAAACTTGTGGTTGCCAGAAGGGAAGTGGGCGGGGAGATGAGTAAAATAGAGGAAGGGAATTGAGAGTACACTTATCTCAATGAGCACTGAGAAATGTATAGAATTGTTGAATCATTACATTACGTATCTGAAACCAACATAACACTGTTTATTAATTATACTTGAATTAAAAATAAAAGCAGGTGGAAGCAGGGGCAACAGAATTGAAAATGCATGGTTTAAACGGTAGAGAGATGTGGATTGGAACAAAAATGCAATCCTTAGAGGTTTGATTATAAATGCAAAGAAGAAAAATGTATTTTCTTGCACATTAATATTAAATAATATTAACATAAATATTAATACCCCTGTAATCAAAAATAAGTTTATCACAGAAATAGAAAGATATATCTGAAGTCACATTAACCACACTCATGGGAAATATAAATACATACATAGCATATATTATTGTATTAAAATTAATAATATTTTATTTTGTGTTTCTTATGTGTACATCAAGTGTATTATTTTGTGGTGGTGCACTGAAATTGTGCTGGCCTAAATGACCACTGGTTGATTAAAAAGCTATTCTAATTAAAAAGTTAATGTGGTTATAACAAGTATGATAGCTTTAATTTCTTATCTTTGATGTGAAAAGTAAAATGTAAGAAAATTTAAAACAGAAACTATGACATAAAATAATTTAACACTGTCCAGAAATAGCACTATTAAAACCACCAGATACATAAAGTAGTATTTAGTTAAGAGTTTGTTGTGCATATAAGAACAAACAGAGAGCTGTCTGGCAAACAGAGAGCTCTCAAACTAACAATAGAATGAGGCTATACAGTGAGAATGCAGAGCTTGTTCTTTCTTTGCAATGACTGGTTATAGCATTACAATTTTCCTAATGATTGTGGATTGGTTAAAAGTGGTTAACGCGGGGCACCTGGGTGGCTCAGTCATTAAGCGTCTGCCTTCAGCTCAGGTCATGATCCCAGGGTCCTGGGATCGAGCCCCACATTGGGCTCCCTGCTGGGTGGGAAGCCTGCTTCTCCCTCTCCCACTCCCCCTGCTTGTGTTCCCTCTCTCTCTGTGTCTCTCTCTGTCAAATAAATAAATAAAATCTTTAAAAAAAAAAAAAAGTGGTTAACGCATGTTAATTTTGAGGAACAGATTAAGTTTTGTTAATGATTCTCAGAGGCATTTATAAGATGCAGCCTAAGTTTCTCTTGTTTTTGCAGACCGAGCCACATTATGTTTTGCTTATGTGTCTTAAATGGTTTTATCTGCTCAGGGAATTTTCAATTTTGGTTTCCATTTTGTATTTTACTTTAAAAACACAGAAAACTGGATTCCAAACAGTGTAACAGTATAATTAATTCATTATTTCATTCATTCAGTCTTTTCTTTAACAAATATTGCATACCAACTTGGGTAGGCACAGGAGCATCAGTGTGAAAGATTAAAAAAAAAAAAAAGTACAACCATGATTCTAACTTACTAACTCTCAATACTCTAATTAATCATGTTGCCCCAAGTACTAAAAGTATATTGCCTTTATCTAAGCAGATGTCTGGATATATCTAATAATTTGTTTCAGACTTTTATCATTGAATTCATATTTACAAAGAAAGTAATCATTTTGACTTCACTGGGATAATTGAAATGTACTGCGGAAAAATGCTAATTTTATAGACATAAAATTATTTTTTCCAGCAATAAAATATATCAGAAAATTTTAGAAAAAAATAAGTGTCCGATACTTTCATCTTTCAATTTTCCTACTGATGTTTTGACCTAAAGATATAGCATTAGTGGGGGAAAAAGATTAACATTTACAGGTATGGTCTATTCCTGGAAGCAGCTGTTTTGCTAGAGGCTCAAGTTCCATATAAAACCGAGAAATTAAAAGTGAAATGCAACTTCGAATTAATTTTTAAAAGCTCTCCCATTGCTAAACATTTGTTTGCCGAAAGAATCACATTTGTATATCACATTTAATTTAATTAATCATTATTACTGATAGTCAAGAGAGTTTTCTTTCCATTAAGATAATCATAAGTGAAATGGCTATATTATTAGTAGCATGGATGTTACTACATAAGAGGAATTCCACATGATATACCATCATTTCACAATAATTACACATACATACCTGTTGAAATTCAATTTGTGATTTTTGGCTAATGTTCTGGGCAGGGTCATGTTGTAAGTGATTAATGTGTGTCAATTCTTCAACCTATGTACCAACTGTTTCAGGTATATATCAGTAAATAATCTTATTTTATAGATGAGAAACTGAGGCACTGAGAGGCTAAATAACTTCTCCAAGCTTATATAGGTAAGAAATTTTGGATTCTGGATTTGAATACAGTCTCAAAAGACTATCTCTTTACTCCTTTGTAAAGCCAATAACCAAAATTGCATACAAGCATGTCAATGTACAAAATGGTATAGAGGCGACAAAAAGGGGGTTAGCACATCTTCTAGAATAAAAAGAAATAAATTATGCACTGGAGCTTAAGATAGCAAAACATTTTAACTTGCATTATTTTATAATAATCCTTAAAAATAATTTATTAGCCTTCTTTGTATTTTCATGACTCTATATAGCATATAAAATATTAATATTTGAAAGTACCTTCAAGAATAAGAATAATAACTTTTTGTTACACACATTATAACATATGCTATATTGGAATAATATTTTCATGTTTTTATGGAAAATTCTGATGCACCCATGAATTAACCCAACTTTATACAGTGTATAACTTTTCCAAAGGACTTCAGGTATGTATTGAGATAATGTAGCCTACGCTTTCTTGAATTTGTGTATGATACATCATCACTGACTTTATGGTTACATCATTTTACTATGTACATTTTTTTCATTGCATTGGATTATTATGATACATTTTCATGGCTTAAGTATTTTTTAATCTCTAGATGTCACTAAAAAATTATTTATTAAAAAGAAATACACAAATCTAACCATTCCATATATTTGTATCATTTAATTACTTTTATAAATGATATTTTTATTATGTTAATCTGCTAGCAATTTTACAACAGGTAATATTATAATATAGATTGCTTTCATATATATTATAATAGATATCAGTTTCAGATAATGGTAATAGTAAAAAGCAACAACAACAACAAAAGAGAGATGCAAATACTTGTTTGCAGTTTTTTTTATAGGAACTAAAAAAATATCTAAGAAAGTTGTATTGTCAATATGTCAACATATGGATTTCAATCTCTATACAGGGCATCACTTTATGCTTAGGGATCCAGGGGTTAACAAACATTTTCTATAAAGAGCCAGACATTAAATATATCAGACTTATAAAAAAAAAAATCAGGCTTATAGGCCAAGAGGCCAAGAGACAGAATATTATATAACTGTTTACATAGCCATTTAAAATGAGACATTTTAACATGTTAAAATAAAACAAAACATTCTTTGCTCACAAAACAGGTGGCATATTGGATTTGGCCACAGAATGTGGTTTACCTACCTCCAATCAGGAGATAGGTCAAAAAGTTAGTAGTTTCCTTCATTGACATATAAGAAGAAAATTCTCTCTTTACATTGCCTCAAAGATAATTTCTTATTTGGGTTTTAAGGTATTTTAAAAACTGCCCAAATTAATTTACAAACTATAAAAAATATAGGTCTCAAAACAGAACCAATAAAGATTATTCAAAACCAAGTTTTACAAATCTTTGTCATTATATTTGGAAGAATTACTGAATCTTTTGAGTATCTAAAAATATTATTATATACTCTAATTGTAAGAAATTTTCACCTTTGAATCTAAGTGTACTTCTTTGATTTTTGCTTCTGTGTTTTCTTTTTGTGTTTAAAACCAAACATTACATCATGGTCTCTAAAAACTAAGCTTTTATGCATTTATAAATATAATATGAAATTTGATATGTAAAACTAAATTCATAATATTATGAAAATAATGCATTTAATAATGTTCCTTCATATCAAAATACATTTTTATACTTTGTAGGGAGAAATAATATGCCATGAATATTTTTATACTAATTAATTCAAAATATGGATATGTTCTGTGGTATCTAGGAGTAGATGCAACTTCTTTTTTTTTTTTTTAATGTTTTATTTATTTATTCATGAGAGTCAGAGAGAGAGAGAGAGAGAGAGAGAGGCAGAGGGAGAAGCAGGCTCCCCGCCCAGCAGGGAGCCCGATGTGGGACTCGATCCCAGGACCCTGGGATCATGACCTGAGCCGAAGGCAGACGCTTAACCATCTGAGCCACCCAGGCGCCCCGAGTAGATGCAACTTCTAAGCTCCATGCAACATTGTAGATTGTTAATTTTCTTTTTAAAAGTGTATCACCTAAGTTGGTTATTGTTTATTGCTTATTTCTAAAAAAGAATTTAATATTTATTCTTTTTTTCATGAGACACTGATAGGTGTACTGTAATTATTTATTTTGTGATACTTATAGAAACTTTTTAATAAATCTATTTGCAAAGGCATCAGACTCATGGAATTATTGATCAATCACTAAAAATGCAGTTGGAAAAACCCATAATCTAGAGTAAATTCCTACTATCCTGCTGCAATCTTTAATTCTTAAAGGAGAATTTAAGTCTAGGTGAAGATAAGAGATTTAAATCTGTACTTGTGTCATGAGAGAGGTTGAGTTATATCCCAGTAGAGCAAACACATAATTTTTAATTTATTTGTCTCTAATTTATTTTTTTTAAATGATGAATATATGCCCTACCAAAAATTAAGATGATACCACACTCTCAAATTGTGTAAAAAAAAAAAATTAGTTATTAATGACACAGTACAAGTTTTAAAATATTCAGATTTGTGGAAAATTTCATATAAAATGTATTCCCAATGAATACGGAACTAAAAGGATAGTTTAGATCCTTATAATTATTTGTTAATATAGATTAGGTCTCCAACATATAACAAAATCAAATAGAACACTAAATGTTCCTATTTCCCATATAGCAGTTTAGTTCAAAACTTGAATAACTAAACTTAGTAAGACACATAATATTAATTGTGGAAGACTGAAGTAAAGTAAAAAATTTCTACAAGTTTTGACAATAAAGAATGACTCAATAGGTAAATACAATCAGATTTCTATGTGGACAATAATAGGAGAAGCTGGAATTTTTATGTTTATATTTATTACTTATTTTTATTCAGTTAACTTTTCTCAAGTAGGTACCTATATGATTGTGCATTCATTTGGTTCTTAGAATAAAGCTATTTTTTATCAAGAAAATATCAGAATTTTGGAAAGAAATGTTTTACTAAAAAATATTTTTAAAGTTTATATATTAATGGATTCTACTTGTACAAATAAGTTCTCAAAAATATACTATAGAAATAGCTCACTTAAAATTAGCCATATAATTCAAAATAAATAGCTCTTAAATAAGTCAAGGAGCAGTATGTTTTATAATGAATGAATAAGGTACCTTGATCTATTGAAGTTTCTGTTCACAAAATAACTATTACAGTACCATCCACCCCATCTCATATAATTCATTATTTCCCTGTACTCCCATAACTCCAAGTCTGATTTCCCATGTCATGCGTGCAATATCCTTCCAGTCATCATGTGAAATGTATTATTTGATTATCTGGCAGAAGATTCAATTGAACTGCCACTCAAATGGTCTCCATTTTAGAAAAGAGAGAAAAAAAAGATTACAAAATCGAAAAAAAAATGCAAGACTAAGGAAACCCAATGTAATCAGCATTTCTTAGGAAATAATTAAAATGCAACGTAAGTATCACCAATTATATACTTTTTGTCTTTGCAATAACTTCATTCATTCATAATGTATTTATTATAAAATGACCTAATAATTTTCTTCCAGAATATAATTTATTTGAAAAGTGAAGGATCTATGTTAGTGGCACAGATTCTTTCTTGAGGTTATCAATTTCAAGTTAAATATCAAATATCCTGTGTGATTTTAATTCTGAGTTTATCATTAATTGAATACTCATTTATTTGTAAAATTTCATGTAGTATAAGAGAAGAACAAAACTATATATTTTAGATTAAGTATATCAGACATAATTTTAAATACAAAATATTGATTACAAATGAGAATATAAATATTTCATATTATAGTGATAATATTCTACAATATAACTGTAAAATGTCAGCCTCAGTTTATCCACTGTATTTTACAGAAAGGATGAGGTTTAAGGCATAAAAGGTCTTCTTTTGAAATTATACATGAGAACCTTTAGCAAGTCTCTGAAGTATGAGATAGAATTCAGCTTCAGTAAATTCAGTAACAATATGAGCATCAACACCAACAGAAAAGTGGACAATTTCAATAGCTAAAACAGTTTCATTAAAAGTTGCAACTGAAAGATCAGATATCTTCAGCAAACCCAAATGCCTCTTCAAAATAAGGGAAATCATCATATAAATGTAGAAAGTGTATGGGAAAAAGGTATTATTTGATTTGGGGAATAGGACAGAAATGGAAAATTGTCTTAGTTCAGGCTGCTGTAACAAAATACCATAAACCAAATGGCTTAAACAACAGACATTTATTTCTCACAGTTCTGATAGCTGGGAACTCCAAGATCAAGGTGCAGGCAGATTTGGTTCTTGGTAAGAACCCTCTTTCTGGCTTTTGAATAGCCCCCTTATTGTGCCCTCTGTGGCAGAGAGAGAACGAGAGACAGAGAGACAGAAAGAAAAGAGACAGAGGGAAAGAGAGAGAGCTCTGGTCTCCTTTCCTCTTCTTATAAGGACACTAATCCCATTAGGAGGACAATCTCCCCATGATCCCATATTTACTTCCCGAAGGCCCCACCTCCAAACATCATCGCACTGGAAATTAGGGCTTCAACATATCAATAAAGGGCACAAACATTCAGTCCACGAAAATATAGAAGAGTGTACAACACACCACAAATCTTTGGATGGATGTTCTGATAAGTAAAGTTTTTCCAGATTCAAAAACACATTGGGAGCATGAGAAGGACTCTATCTCTGTTGTGGGCTTTATACAAAGAGAATGGGGGGCCGTAGACAAGAAATGCTCTGGTCTCTAGAAGCTAGGAACAGTCCTCAGCCAATAGCCAGAAGGAATGGGGATCTTCATCTCGTAATCACAAGGAACTAAAGTCAGTCAACAACCTTAATGAGCAAGGGAATAGATTAGTTAGAAGCTCCAAAAAGGAGACTTGCCACCAACTTGATTTTGGCCCAGTGAGACCCAAGTCAGAACATCTGGAAAAACCTAGAGAATGGTGAGATAATAAATGGCCATAGAAAACTAATGCATATATCCACAGAGAAAATCAAATGTGATAGGTTGTATAAGATGTTTAATCAAAAAATATCCTGGTACTCTGTCAGGTAATTTTTTATGGTAACAATAAAAAACTAATGCATATACTCATAACAAAATAAAATGTGGTAATCTGTACAAGATGCTAAATAAGAAAACATGCTAATATTCTTTGATATATTTAAGAAAATTTTCATTTCTAAAATAAATATAGGTTTTTAGGGAGAAAGACAATCAGACAAGAAAAGTACTTAAAATATATAAATGAGAATTTTCATTAGGCATTTTATATGCATTTTTTTACTTTATCTTGATATATTTTTAAGCATACTGTACATAACCAAATAATGTAAGAATGGTTATGTATCCACCATCTTGTTTTGCCATATCTTAACTTTTGTCATATTTCCTTTATTATAATTTAAGTATGAAGGTTTTCCAGATATATTTGAAATCTTCAAACTAATTTCCCTCCTATATTTCCCTGCATTGCATTTTGAATATGGTGTTCACTACCCTAATGTGTATTTTAACATTTAACTAAATATGTAGCAAAACTTTCTTATCTGTCACTATATCATTTGATAGCATATACATTAGTAGATATGCTTCCATTTATGTTGATCCACGGTTAATAATATGGCTATACCATCTTATACTGATGAATATTTCTACTGTCTCAGTATTTTTGGCTATTGAAAACAATGCTGCAATGAACATTCACATACTTGGTTTTACCCTCTTTTGGCACATATGGAAGGGCATCCCTATGTATAAATAAAGGGGTACAACAATGGACCAAGTGATAATGCATGGCTTCACATTTACGAGATGTTGGCATATTGTTTTCCAATTTTTATTATTTACGTACCTATCAAGTATGACAATTCTAATTTTTCCAAGAGGTCATCATTTAAATTTACCATTTACCTTAATGTTTTATATGTTTGAAATTATATACTAATAGAATTTTCATTTCTCTGAAATGAAGTAAGGTAGATTATATTCATTGTTATTTATCTTCTACACATTATCAATTTATAACTTCTATCCATTCTTTCATTCTTTATAATGAGTTACCCCCACTTTATTGATAGAGATTTGGAGAGATGGAGATAGAGAGGGAGTGAGAGAGAGAGATACTGGATACCTATGCTTTGTGTTTATATGAGTTGCAATTATCACCTTTCAACACTTTTTTTTTTTACTTTTTCTGTGATATATATGTTGAATAGACATAATTAGCAAAAGCACATCAATGCATCTGTTCTTTAATTTATTTTGTTTTGTGTAATATATTTATGGAGGAGAAATGCAGGATATTGAAATAAAAGTGGATTATTGGCCTCCTAGTCAGCCTAGATAGAACAAGGGGCTGTTCTGAGGAAGGCAGCTTCTAGATTGCAACAGAACAAAGATATATTTCCTGTGAACCATCTGAGGAACTAAAGAGTCATCCCATTTTTGAAAGTCATTGCGTACATCAAGGAGACAACAAATGAGAGTTCTCACGGGTGGGGGTTCTCTGAAGAACCTATAGAAAATACTACACACACACACATACACACACACATGTACACACACATCATTATTTCAAATATGCCATAACTAGAAACCACCGGTGAAGAGTCAAGTATCTCTGACAGTTATATCCCCTACCTCTGTCTGCCTCTTGTTCCAAATGTTCTGAACCCCACAACAGCTAGACCAGAAAATGATCTTAAATGAAGAAAAAAGTCCAAACATGTTCTTCCCCACACTGTGATTTTGCTGGCTGAGGATAGCCTTGAACTTCAATTAAACAAGTGTGTAGTTTTCATATTTTTCTAGACTATATTTTATTATTTGAACTATATACTATTTATTGTCTTCTCTTGACTGACAAAACAGTTAATTCGTCCTGGGTGAGAAAAACAACTTGGGAGAGTAAATGGCAACATGATTTTAAAAAAGAATAAAGTTGCTTTATGTGGGCCCCCTATGTAGTTCAGTTCATTCAATAAGCTTATCTGTATGCATGGGCCAGGAAGTCACATAGAGTGCCACACAGTCTTTCTATTCCAAGCAGAAGGTTACCAGCATGTTTAATGGGGTTCTTTTATCTCTCTCAGGATGGAATTCCCTTTGGGAATGAAGGGGTTATTTGAAGACACTCTGTTTCCTTCAACTTAAAACATTTTGCTTTAAAAACAGACTTTCAAAATCTTTCTATTTCTCATAATGGAACCTAGCATGAAATACATGAAAAATGAGCTTTTCTCAGGAGCCATGCCACATTTGATATTCTCTGGTCTCTTGATTCTTACCTGGGTGAAATGAAGTAACTTGTTATTAGTAGAATTTTGTTCATATTGCTTTCTTTTGAAAACATATTAAGAATTGAAAACCAATTCTGGGTTTTGCTGCACTGAATCATTTTAAAATAGATAAAAATTATGAGCAATGATTTTGTGTCACTTTTTTTCCTGAGTATCCACAAGAATCTTGGACCTCTATAAGAACTTAGTTGGTCCTCAAAAGTCCTATAATCACTCTCAGAACCTGCAAAAGATATTTCTGAGAAAAACTGCTACTCAACTTATTTATGAAACCCTATATGACCCTATATGTTACCCCATTAATTTGTGATTACTTTTGCCATTCCTGAAAAGACTCACATGCCCTTGGAGTAAGCTCACATCTTCAACAGAAATGCCTGTTGTGCTAATATTACTGTTATTTCTGATTTGCTATTTTTACTTACATCTTGGATATCTTATCTACTACTAATGCAACTCTGAACGTTTCTCCTGAGATAGGTAATACAATTTCATTCTTAACTGTGTAGCTGCTACATGTTTTGGGAAAATATCATGCAATAATGTTGTTTTAATTTTTGTAACATCAAAATTGGACACAAATTTGGTATCTAAAAATACATACAATTAATTAAATATGATACAATGGAATTATATCCAGGCCCTAAATAGTGTATGTTAAATTTGCATACTGGAAAATGACCACAATTATATTTATATAGCGAAGACTATTAAAAAAAGCATGTTAATATAATACAAAATCTGGTGGGACAAAAGTACCTCTTTTCTTTTTTTAATAAAGATTTTTATTTATTTGACAGAGACAGCAAGAGAGGAACACAAGCAGGGGGAGTGGGAGGAGAAGCAGGCTTCTCGCCGAGCAGGGAGCCCGATTCGGGGCTCGATCCCAGGACCCTGGGATCAAGACCTGAGCTGAAGGCAGACACTTAATGACTGAGCCACCCAGGTGCCCTGAAAAAAAACCCTCTTTTTTGATATTTTTCTAGACTCTTATGAGAGGATCTGTAGCCAAATTACATTATTTTACATAACTGGTAACTTCCACTTTATGTTATTGTTGCATATTTCCTCATTTTGATTAACTAAAAATTAAAATAATGCTATTTTATGAAATAAAATAAAATTAGCGATCAAAGCTGTGCAGAGAAATGAAGATATGTTGAGACAAAACTCTGAAGAAAAATGTAAATTAGCTATAGTCCAATGTTTATTTCAAATACTTTGGGGATTTGTTTTACTATTGCAAACACATGAATATATATATAAGTAACTGTTAATTTTGCTAAAATAAACATAATTCACCTTGAAAATCAAATTTGACCTAATTTCTTATTTGTTCTTTGCAAGGAATAAATTTGATCAAGTATATTTAAATTTTATGGAAAATGATTATATATATATATATATAATTATTGTTATAATTGCATTACATGTTAGCTATAATTATATATTAATCACATATTATACTTAATGATTAATTATATAATGGATTATTTATATTTTATATTAGTTATATATAATTTTCTAATATATCTCAAAAAAGTCTGATAGTTATTTTTTTAATAGTGATTTTTTTAAAGGACATTTATTGTTTCTTTAAAAATATTTTGGGATCTTTCCCTTTTTCTCATCTTTCAAATATTGACTGTATTTTTTTCACATAAATTTATGGTCTTAAGATTATCTTCCTGTGTTGTGTCTCATTCATATTAAAGACAGGAAGAAGAAGGCGATTGCAGTAAGAACACATTTTCTACTCTAGTCCATCCCTTTTATAATGCAACTAAAACCTTTTCAGAGGTCTTCCCGAACTCATTTAGGTCTAATGGCCTGCTTGGAAGCAAGGGATTGAAGGAAAGGGACAAGGAAATGAACTGGGATGAAGGAAAGTGTGTGTATTTTGGGTCATGTATTGACCTAAATAAGTCCTTAATGCTACATTTGAAAAAGAAGGAATATTATAACTATGTTATATGAAATTAAATACATAATGCATTTTAAGTGAAATTTGATAAATAATAATTTAATTTGAGTTAATTTATAAAGGTGAGAAATTCATTACGGTCTTGCTTAGCATTTAAATTATATTTTAAGCTTCCATACTTTATTTCAATACTTTTCTCGTTATTACTGAATGAATAGCATCAATTTAAAGCTGTCTTTATTTTTAATGTCATAATTGGTTTATTATTATTATTATGTAAGTTAAGAAAAGTAAGGCTGCGTTTTGTTTGAGGTCCTGCAATGTCATCACCATTTACAACAGTGCCTGTAACAAATACCCACTGGACAATTAAGTGAATGGAAGCATATAAAATCATCATCTTGTTTCCTGAACTTCTACTATTAGCATTAACACTGTTACCTGTTCCTCATTTAATAGCAGTTTTATTTCTATAACTGCCTTTAATATATAACAGTAAGCCAAAGATTATTGGGAGTAGGGTTTTAGAAAGAAAATCATAAAAAAGGAAAAAAAATAAAGAACAATTACATTAAAAAAAACCTCTGATTAAATAATTGATTTTTTAAACACTGTGTGTATTAAATTTTTACTCTGAGTAAGAGCCATATACATTCAATAAAAGGTCAAATCAGTAAACTGATTATATGGAAGAGTAGACAGTTATTATATTTTGATAGTTTACATAATCTTTTCATGATACGTAGTGCATTGTAATAGCATTTTGAATTACTATGTTGTTGATAATCCACAAACCTTTTGAAAAGTAAATCAGTATATGGCTCCTGTCATCACTGAGGGCTAATAAGAGAGATAATATTTCAAAGCTCTGTAAATGTGAAAAGAGAGTAATAATTAAAAGGAAATTTCAGCTATATTTTTTAAATCTTCTGTGCTGAAAAAATTACAGTTTTCATTTTATTCATGTTTCATGTCCTAACCAGAGGCCTTTATAAGATACATATATATGACAGAAAGAGCTAAATGCTGCAAAATAGTATCCTCTCAAACAGAATGTATCATTTTTTTAAAAAAATACTGCTTTATTATGCATTTGATGCTGTATATAATGAACTTGTATTGGTGCTTAAATTACAGAGTAGTATATGTACAGAGACAGATTGAAGAAAAATCATAACCACTAGTATCAGCAGAGATATGGAAAACAGATACAGGATTATAAGAGACACACATTATGATTTCCATGAGAGAAAAGAAAAGAGAAAATATCAGAAATCTTACATAAATAAAGGCTTGAGTTTTCCTTTGCAACGATGCTGCACAGAGACCCAGGCAAAATTACTGCAAAAAGACAAAGTTCTAGAATTGTTAGGATGGCATTTCTGAATTCCATGTATAAAAAGGAATTCTTACAGCATGTGTCCATAGATAGTGGTACTTACAAAAGAAAGACAATCAAACTCATGTAGAGTTACATCTTTAAAAAATGAAAACTAGAACTTAATGTCACAACATTTTGTTTTTATTTCAAAATAATTACCAACATAAAAAATTGTTGCAATATTTGTACAAAGGACCTTCCACATGCTTAAGCAATATAAATATAAGTCACTGACATTAAGCCCTGCCATTTCCCAACTCTTTAGTGTGCATTTTCAACAAACAAGGAGGATTTAAATAATCAGAATGCATCAAAATGAGGAAATTAGATTTGATCCAAGATACATTCTTAATTACAAATCCCATTCAAGTTTTGGTAATTGTCCCACTAATCTTACAGAGAAAGAGAAGAAAGGAAAGAAGCATGGGAGGAAGGGAAGGAGAGAGGCTAGGA
The DNA here is from genome assembly GCF_964656455.1 of Halichoerus grypus. Lineage (NCBI taxonomy): Eukaryota > Metazoa > Chordata > Mammalia > Carnivora > Phocidae > Halichoerus > Halichoerus grypus. The sequence continues at coordinate 22,395,586 of NC_135715.1, forward strand.
TGAAATGTAAAAACATTACAGTTTTTTGAAATAAAAGAAATATTATCAAGAAATATATTCAGCCAAAGTATTGTTCATCTGCCAGAGCAGAGGTAAGAAACTTCTGTTACATGCAAGTATCAGACAGCTAAGCTACATAATTACTTGTCATACTATAATCAAATGGAGATCAAATCAGAAAAAGAAGTTAACTGAAGACAAAAATACATAAAAAGGATTAGTATTTCTAATATTATGGCCTAAATCTAAAAATGAACAAAAATTAAAACAATGAGTGTGTGCACTGTAATATAAGTGCTAGAAAAATTCCTCAAGTACAAACAGTTCTCATAAGGGAAATCATAATAGCATTTTCAATTATTTCTACCTGTCCTTAGGATAAGCAAATAGATGGGAGTAGGGTTGGCCAGGAAGAAATAATATTCTACATATTTCACCTTAATATGAGTAGGGGATAGATCATAATATTGTATTGATATTTTGAAATGTTTCAATTGGGAGGCATCCTTGCTATATTAGATTTTCCATATAGAAGTATCAACTGAACGATGCCTGTTCAACTAGGAGTGGAGCAATGCAGGGATGTGAAAGGTGGAGGACCTCCAACAAATACTATAAAATTTGGGAAATAGGGAAATAAAAATCCATTAACCTAGGATGGTATAGACAATGGTTGAAAACAACAACAGAGTAAAATTCAGGTATACTAAATGAGAGCGAAACGTGAAACACTGCAAGATCAGAACTGTGAAATAAACAATTATTTACTCACTGGTCTCACTTTGTGTATTCTTCGATTCTCACAAAACCCTCAGAATACTCTGTTTTGTGGATAACTACGGCCCTCCCGCCATGACCATTCCCATTCTCTTAGGCCCTTAACTTATCCCTCTTCCATTGGTGTCCAGCAAGTGCAAAAATTAACTAGTTTTCACTTTGGTTGACAAAACCTGCTCCAGTTTTACTAGTGCATCCACTCCCCTTGTATTTGAACCCCTGGTAAGAGAAGATATCTAGTTTATGTCTGTGGGTGCTCAAACAGGAATTGAAAAACACAGGCTGATTTTGATGCCTGAAATGTGCACTAAAAGACTCTTGGTTACACTGCAGCAGTTTCTGATTCCAGTTCTTTCCTTTAGTCTACTGCCATTCCTACAAGTTCAGTTCTTCCTCCATGAGCCCATTCATCACCAAAGTCTCCCACATGACTGACTGGCATCCCTATCCATTTTGGCAAACAAAAAAACAAACAAACAAAAATCACAGAAATCATTCTTCCTGCTTATTTTGCTCATCACAACTCTATCCCTGGCCAAAATTAATTCTCAACCAAGTTCTATTGATTTTATCTCCTCAATAGGTGATGAATTCATAAGTTATCTCCTTTTATTCAGCATCCCCTATGCTTTGTCTGTGTAGAGAATGGTCAAGTGTAGATACTTAAGAAATAACTGACTAAAAAGCTGTAAGCGTAGAGTTCAGAAAATAAAAAAAATATAGCAACTTTCAATCAAGTTCATTTTCCATGATTTAAAAACAAAATCAGCTTGATAAGGTACTAAAATCCTTTAATGAAATTTTTATTAATACTTCTCTTTTTTGGGGGGGGGCTGGTATGCTCCTTGAACTTAGAAATTTTTCTTGTACCACTTTCTATGCAATGATTTCCAGAGAATTTTTCAACAGACTTAGTTGAGTTAGTGATTGAATGCTTATATGAATACAGAGTAAATTTATGCACAGACATCCATAATTATGGAAGAATAAGATGGTTAAAGTCTACTTTCTTCATATAATTTGTTACTAAACTTGATGGAGAATAAATGTTGAAGTAGTATTCTGAATGATACAATTTTAAACCTTGGAGAACTTTACTTTTGGTAGTTCTAATGTCTTATTTGACTTATGTCTATATGTTAATACCCCTGAAACTTTTTTGAAACTCAACATAATGCATATTAAAATATACATAAATGATGATAAATGTGAATGAGCTTACTTTTCTTTTTCTCCTTTTAAAAAAATCTAATAATAAATATACTTTACCTCTAAATGGATTTTCCATCTAAAATGTTTAGGAATGCCAGCCATACTCTAATCAGCCAAATCAAATATAGTCCTAAATGGCACCAAATCGTCTTCTGTATTTCTCATCATATGAGAATAAGTTCCTTGAATATGTCCTGATTTTTCAATATTGCTAATTAATTTGGGGGTATATTAGATTCAATGTTATTAAAAGAAAAAATATACAATAAGGCAGAAAGAATTTTTCACAATTGATGTTAATTCAATTACAAATATAACACTTAATCCTTTCTATTAGAAATATGAATCTATAAATTATAACTACTAAATTGTAGAATCTCTACCATATTGCTTTTAATTATACAAGAAAATTACAGGTCCATCTACAACCCATACATAGCACACAAATACATACCTCCTCTCCTCCGTCTATCCGTTTTTCCCTTCGAATTCAAATCAACATAATAAGGTATGTAGACTGATTTTGATCCTAGGATTACACTATGTAGGTAGAGTAACAACTAGACTTTCCATATTATAAGTGTTTGTAAATGGTTTTGTGATATGTAGTCATAATTATAGGATACAGCAATGACACTAGAAGAAAGAACTCACCAGCAGAATAAAATACAAGATAAGACTTATAGTCCAGGGAAGCATTCATAGGAGGAAATGTAATGAGCTTATTGCTGTCATTTGGGGAGGATGAAGATGAATATGGCTGGGAGAAATGTTGCTTTGAGTGAGTGGAAATTGTTTCTTTATACTACAATACTAGAATAAAGTAACACTAGTAATTTTAAATTACCCACTATAATTGCCCATTAGATATGTAATATTTTATTTATTAACGCATTCTTCCTATGAACATACAGAAATATATCACTTTCTGCTTAGAGACCATGTTTTGCATTTTGTAACTTTCGCTATTCTGTATAAAATTGTATTAATTACCTATTATATATAATGACACTTTATACATAATATTATATAATTCCTATAATAAACTAATGAGATAGTTATTTACAAAAAAAGAAACTTCTAGTTTTATAAGATAAATTCTTCCTGAATTATACAGCTTTTGGATTGTAACTGAGCTTAATCCCTCAGGCAGAGAGAATCAGTAGATAGTCACAGCAGCATGACTACACACATTGTTTGGAGGTAGAAACACACCATATTCAGAAGTGGCACGCACAAATTGTAAACAAAAAAACATCCAGTGTGCGTTTCAATTTCCTCCACCTGTGCACATGGCTCACTCTGGGCTTTATTCAATTCTCGGCTTCAAGATTCAGAGTGGTCTAGGGGAATTTTCCTGCATGGCCCCACCCAGAGGGAGTTCTTCCCCCCCCTTATGGATAAATATGAACCAACTAGTCATATTGGGGAACTGTTCAATCTACCATCAAAGTAAGAAATAACTATGATGAAACAAAACCATACAGTGTGGTGGCAACATTTTGTTTTTCTATCACATTTTTGTTTGTTTTAAATAAACCTGGAGCCATTTACTTTATGTTAATAGAAAGACACTCTAAAAAAAAAACAAAAAAAACAATTACTTTTCATGTCTTGATGATGGCTGTTAATATAACAGCATGTGCTTCTCAAGCAAATGACTCTGAGAGAATCCCATGCCACCTGCGGAAATGGCACCTTCTAATGAAAAAAACTTGATTTCTGAGTTTGGATTCTCAGAATCTTGCATGTAAATTGAAAGTATAATATCTACTTCCATCTCAAAAACAATTTGACAATCTTAAATTATACTGAATTCCACCAATGCCTAGAATAAATACAGCCAGGGCTTCAAATTAAGAAATTTGAATTTTTTTTTTTTTTGGCTTGAAAATTGCTCAGCCTGAAAAATACATCCCCATTTCATTAAAAAGACATGTTATTTTTGAAACAGTTTGAAGATTATATTTTGTGCTTTTGTTCATTTTATGCAAACATAGAATGTATTTCTATGGGTAAAGATGGATGATGAACATAATGATGATGAACAATGAGATGAAGGATTATGACTGATATATTTCAGGGACTAACACCACTAAAATGCATTCTTCTCATCTGAAACATGGGGAGAAGAGTGGAAATTAAAGGAGGATTAAAAAGAGCACTGTATTTAAACTCAGCAAAAATTTGAAAATAAGACTTAAGTTAGAGAACAGCATCATATTAAATGAAATAACTTCAGGTACATATTATTACAAGCTCTCAGAAATAGAATGCCACAGTGAAAGAAATATAACCCCAAAGTCGCCCTCACTCTGTGAGGTGTTCTGGCTAACTTTGAATTTGGATAAATTGCTGTGGAGCTAGACTGTTAAGGCAAAACAGTACAAGAGAAAATACACAGATTTTTTCCTATAGAAAATCCGCTGATGTCTTTAAAGCCTTGCACTTGGAAATGAGAACTCAAATAAAATACCGTAGCATAAAATATAGGTTATTTGTGAAGAGATAGTTACATGCTATCATAAATCACATATACATATATATTTATTTTGGAAAGAGATATTTATATCTATACTTCCATATTACCTTTTAAAATTGCATTTGCAAACCATAACATTTAAGTATCCTGATATATACCAGAAAAGTTTTGCTCTTCATCTCCCCCTTAATTTTCTTTTTGTATCTCCCCTATTTCTAAATTATTAGCTATAATATTAATTTTCCTTATTAATTTTTATTATATTTACATTCTTCTCAAATTGATTAATTCTTCAGTGCTGTACCTTTATGTCAATTACAAAAATTAATAATAATTACATGCATCAGTTTATGAAAATATCAACTACCACATGGTTTTACTGGATCTGTAAATAAAGTGATATCATGAAAAATGACTTTTAGAGGAGAAAACCAAAGCATACATATCAAAAGCTTTCTCTTCTCTCCCATGTCAAAAAAAATCTCAGAAATATTCTATAAGTTAGTTTGCTTCATCTTTGAGCCATTAGTTTCTTATATAGTTCCCTTAACCAAGTTTAGATCACCATCTTTCAATCTGCATGAACATATCATTTGTAAGTTCCAACCCTTTAGTACTACTATATGTGGAATTATATATATTCTGATTTATTTTTCAGCAGAAAGGATGCTTATTCTGGAATGACTGTCACTGCCCTCTTTATATAATTATACTCTCCTTGAAACCATGACTACCTCTTATTTAGGTTCTATTTTCATTTTGCTAGAGGGTGTCTTAAAATGAGTTCTTTCCCAAAAAGAATACATTTGAAGTCAATGTTTTTTTTTAAAATGTATGAATATATACTTATTTTTCTTCTTCAAGGGCTTGATATTTGGGGGATATAATTCTACACTATAAAAATTGTTGTATGTTGTTCTTTTTATTCTAGTGAACAGGTATTCTTTATTTTTTATGTCTATTATTTTTATATGACCTATTTAGGCAATATCACAAAATGGTAAAATAAGGAAGATATTTTCCCACATTAACTTCCAGAGTCTATTATTTAACCTTACACTTTTTGATCTACAATTTACCTGGAATTGATTTTGTTTATGGACAATATCATGTTGCCCTCTTACCTAATATTGATAACCCAATCAATCCAACATTATTTGATAGCTTTTCATTTCCCTATTGTTTTTCAGTGCCAACTTGTCAAAAACAGAGTTATTTTATGAGTGTATCATTTCCATTGGTTAACTTGCCAATTACTGCACAAAATCATGTCTTAATTTCTGTATTGTCATATCTAAGGGCTTTTTCCCCCTGAAATTCCCCCTGTAAAACACTCTAAATCTTTCTTCACCTTGACAATATTTCTAGCTATCTGCATTCCTTTACATTTTCATATTAATATTAGATTAGCCTTCCTGCTTTCCACAAAAATTTCTCCTGAGAAATTGGTTTGGTTGATTTTATCCAAAAATCCACTTGGGGTGCACCCCAAGTTACTAGGATTATCGCTCCTATGAAAATTCTGCATGTATTGTTTCTTGCAAAAATGCAAACATTTCTTTTTCTTAAAGATGAAATTATATGGTAAGTAATCTTTTCTGCATGGTTTCTTTTTTTAGTAGAATGTATGGAGATGCATCATTTTGCTTTTTTAAAGTTGTTTGTTCACATTCATTGCTCTGTAGCTTTCCATTGATAACAGATGACATCTTCAAAAATTATCCACTGGCTTGGAAAAACCTGAACTACTATCCATACCATACCATTAAACACAACATGATTTGTATGTCCAAATAGATGCTCTGACACAAATCACCCTTATATATGTATATAGATCTTTAAGTGACTTACTCTTCACTCCTACTTATAACTCTTCTGAAACATTATTATTCTCTCAAATCTTTCCTGTTCTGTTTTATGTAAATTTGGTCTGATTTTAAAATACCTTTTATGAATTCCTAACTTTTGAGCCTCTCTGGCACTCTTGTTTAAATGGTTATATTCCTAGATTGATGGACTCATTAACTTATATGCTGCTTCACATTATAATTATTTTAGTTTAGACAGCTGGTAGAGGTATTTGCCATCTTCATTTAGTATTCTGAGCACTTCTCAATCTTTGCTCATTTACACATTAAGATCTGGCAATAATTATAACTTGTAATTCTAGATACTACTTTCTCCTCTGTCCTTTTCACACTTTTAGTGGAAAGAGAGAAGGTAAAACAAAAATGTATGTAGTGGAAAGAGAGAAGGTAAAACAAAAATCACTATTACTTCTGAGAATTCACTGAAAATTATTTTCTCTATTAACCTATTATCAAAGACATATCATATTTGACTGCACTGAAATATATTATAGAAATGGAGCTTGCTTATTTATTTAACAGCATAATTTGATGTGGGCATTTAAAGTATTTGAGATATTAAATTCAACAAGAGGGGGAAAGGAGAATAACCTTGCAAGAGGATATCATAATAATTTTTATACATTTCACACTGTCTCTTTTAGTGAATTCAAGCCTGCTGCATCACTTTGGATACTTTATTGAATAGTTATCTTTAATAGTACAATGCATATATCTTTTAGGTAATGAAATGAAACTGCACTGATCAGATATTTCAAATCCCTCAAGTGAAAAATAAACTCCAGCTCATACAGTATTCAAATTTTTATTTTGTTTCATAGTCTAAATCTGCACCAATTTTATTCATACTAGAATCTAAATTATTGTGAGAGCCAATGGTTTAAATCTAATATGAAGTTTTTTCCTGGTCTCATTTCACCATGCTTAATCTCTTCCTTTACTTCATTTAAACTTGAAAATGATCAAGATAAATTGAAAGATTGAATACTGTCTACATTTCAACATATCCTCATGAAAAACCAAACCTTTACCAAGACGGAAAAAGGAGTTGAGATTTGCTGGATGCTACAATTTCTATACTTTAAATATTTACAGAGATCATTTTTGGTCTTATTGTGTTATTTTCTTAAGTATAACTCTTTGATGCTACTTGATGTATTAAATCCTAGACAAGTGCAAATTCTAGTCTCTTTGTGACACTGTTGCCTGAAACTTAAGTGTTTGCAAGCTTTCAATATTTCTCACAGTTTTCGGTATTATCTACTCTTGTAGTCAAGTAGATATTCAGCAATGAGAAATTTTCCAAAACACAGTATTTTCTTATTCTGTTTAAGGATATTACTTTTTAGTAACTTCCTTTTAACATTTTAATCTCTTCAAATAAGCATGCTACAGCTTTTTAAAACAAGGTTGAAATTTATACATGCATTTTAATTAGATAAACTTTTAAATACTTAAAGCTAAATGCCTAAATTACTACACTTAACTAATTAAAAATTATTTTTCTTTGTCCAGCTTTTAAAAAAATAAAGTTGCTTGAATTACTCCATTAAATATTTCAATTATACTTAATATCAAGGATATTTATTCATAACAATTGTTACTTTCGTATAAATATTTAATGTCTTATGACACCTGGAAAATATCTTCTTTAAAATTAACATAACTTGTTTGTGGCAGCTTACAGGATTTTTATTTCAGCAGGTGTGTTAGATATTAACATGAAGGAAATTGTGAGAATATGTTTCATTTCAAAAGCTTATTGGTAGCAATTTAATTTCTTAAATGGTCCTAATTACTTAGAATACACGATGCTATTTTGACTAATTCTTGTACTTTCCCATGCGTAGTGCTATTTACATTTGTAATCAGTGTTAATCTTAATTGTATTAAATTATTTCCCCCACAAATATACATTTATTATAAAATAAAAGAAGAAAACACCTCTAATGGAATGTAAGGCATGTACCTGATATATGGGTATGCATAAAGCCATGGCATTTGTTTAATACTCTGGGATATAATCCAATAATTCTTACTTTGTTGCTGTACCTATAGCCTCTGTTCTGTGAGTCCCTTCAATTGGCTGAACGAAGAACGGTACTGAAACCTAAGATGTAGGGGCTCTACGTGCTCCGTGTGCTTGGCGTGAGACTTGCTATGGGATTATCATTCCTTCTAGATTCTCAGAGGAGAGAGCAATGGGATATGTGTATGATCTAAAATGTACACATACACATATATTAATATTACTATATTTAAACATCTATATGCATATTAACCTAAAGATAAGTTTATACAAATGTATTAAGCTTGAATCCATGACTACATGGATTACTCTAGCCTCCACTCCTTTTGTTTTTTTGTAAATCTTGACACCAATATTGGGAAACCTGTCTCCCACCACAGGCCATCCGTTTATAAAACTGTTCGATTCCAGTGCGTATGTACGGTAGTATCAGAACTGTTGGCTTATACACCTATAGTAAATCTCTGTATCAACTAGATTAGAGTTCTTTTGTTTTTAGCTTTAGATTCCATTCATTTCCAAAATTACTTATGTCCACACCTTTCCCAACCCCCTCAATAAGGCTATTTTTTGAATTTGTAATATAAATTCTTTTCTCCTAGTTTTCATTCATTCCTGAGATCCCCCAACATTTTTTTAAGATGTTCCTTAAACTAAGATTTTTCTGTGCTGTAAAGTCCCATGAGTTTTGACAAATGCATAGTGTCATTTATCCACCATTAAGGAATTATTATTATTATTATAGAATAGAATTGCCCCGCTGGCAGGATTAACACCTCTGCTGTGCTTCACTTATTCAAACTTCCTTGCTCCCCCTGTAACCCTGGCAACCATTGATCTTAACATCATTATAGTTTTGCCTTTTCCAGAATGTCTTATAATTGAAATCATACAGTATGTAGTCTTGAATTCTTTTCAGACTTGTTTCTTAAAGTTAACAATAGGCATTTAAGATTTCTCCATGTCTTTCCATGGCTTGATCTTATCAATTTTATTGTTGAATTATGGTCCATAGTATGGCTGTACAATTTGTTTATCCTTTGACCTATTGAAGGGCATCATAGTTATTTCCAGTTTTTGGCATTTATGACTAAAGTGGCTAAAAATATCCATAGATAGGCTTTTGTGTAGACATAACTTCTCAAATCACTTGGTTAAATATTCATGAGTAGAGAAGATGCATCATATGATGAGACTATATATAGCTATATAAGAAACTGCCAACTGTCTTCCAAAGTGGCTGTACCACCGTTTTGTTCTCACCCTGGCAGATCAGATGGTAATGTACTCACTGGGCTTTTGTTTGACTGAAATTGTCTTAATTTCTCCTTCACTTCTGAGGATCATTTCACTGGATATAAAATACAACTCATCATGTATTTCACTCCCCTCTCTTCTTGTTTGCATGACTTCTCATGAGAAGTTTACTGTAATTTTTACATATTTTCATCATGGTAGATTTTGTTTTCTAGCATTTCCCTTTGATTCTTTCTGATAGGTTTCTCTTTTTGCTCACATAATGCACTTGTTGTATATATTTTCCAAGAGGGTTCTTAACATAGTAATCATTTTAAATTTTAAATTATTTAAAATTTCATCACAATCTCAATATCTATATCATATCAGAATCTGTTTCTGATATTTACTGTTCCTTCAAATTATTTTTTGTCCTCTCTTTTCATATTGCCTTAAACTTTTTGTTGCAAGCTAGACATGATATATTAGATAACAAGAGATGATATAAATAGACTTTTAGTCAAAGGCTTTCTATTTATTTGGCAAGGAGTTGGCCTATGTTTAATGTTTGCTTTAGATACAGACACCAGAGGCCTCAAATCCTCTCATTTCTGTTTTTCTCTCCTCTGTTGACTTAGGGCTTCCTTAAGTACGCCTGCATCTGCATTTGACCACTCTTTCACCTCTGTTAATTCACTGATTCTAGACTTCTATTGATGAGGTGATAAGGGGAGAGAAGGGAAAATATTCTACAGTCTTATGATACAATTTCCATATCCACTGAGCTTTAGTCTATAAGCTGTGACCTTCAGTGTTTTTTTAACATTTCTTTTGCTTGTTAGGTGATACATAAAAAAATTGAGAGCACTAGGGTGGGAGAATATCTGACCTTCTAGTCCTATAATAAACTGATAAAGTCCTTTTCCTTGGAGAGTCTGTCACTTTATGGAGAATGCTCTGGTAGCATTTCACAGTAATTACTCTTCCTCTTCCCCATACTAGGGCCATGATGACATTTTTGTTGGTTTTTCACTGTGAGACCCTGGTAAGGTACCAGAAGGTAAAACCCACAGGAAGTCTGAGGGTGCTCCTTTAAAACTGCCTCCAAAATTTTTCACTCTCCACTTATTCCACAATTATTTTCTGGCATTTTGTCAAAATCACATGTAAATGTTCTTCCCAGTCTAGGTTCCAAAGGATTCTTCTCCAGGTAACCAGATCTAAGCTGTGACTTTCTAGATGCTTTTTTCTACAGATTTGGGGATGGTAGTTTTCCTTGTTACCTCAATTCTGTCATGACTTTGAGAAATTCATTGATTTTTCAGCTTATTCAACTTTTTCTTATAAGAATGGATGTAAAAATTTCTGAACTCTTTATATACAGGACATGAAACTGGAGTTCAGAGAATCCAGTAATTTCTTAAAGGGTTTACTTATTATTTTTTTTTTTTTAAATAAGCACTTATATCTGAAAGAACAAAATTCATTGAGATTACATGCAATTTCTACACTGGACAATTTAAAACTCTATTACTCTTCTAAATTGAGTATCCCATGTCATGGACTATCGTGTCATTCATTTAACACTGTTGAGGACGTTTCTATTGTTGAAACTATCATGTGATTTCTGAATCTGTTTAGTAAATATTATATATTTTGTTCCAAGGAAAGAGGTGCATGCACATGCATGTAGTTAGCTCTTTGTATTATGTAGACACAAGAGAATTTAGGACAGTGTGATATAACAGTGTATAATTAACTCACCAGTATTTTCCAGGATTTTGAATAAACTTAAAAAAGGAAGAAACTTCTCTTTTCAGGTTCTAGTCAATGGGTATCGAATCTAACAATTTTCTGTTCTAGACCATCATTCGGGTGTTCATATGGTGAACTGAAGATTAAGTAAGGTTAAAGTAAGGTCTCAAGAATTTAAGGGACTTTATTTTGCAATCACTCCTTAGAGCCAAATGAAAAGGAAAAATGAAAACGTATTGATATATCACAGAATATTTTAATGTACCTGAAAACACAAATATAAAAAGATCAATCAGAAATAAATGGTAAAAATAAAAACCTGACCCTCAAAATTTATTCACAATTAAGAGAAAAAGGGGAATGAGGTAACCGAACATATGAAAAATAAATAAACAAAAACCTGATATTTACTGATTACTTATGAGCTATAATTTGTTTAGAGTTAAATTTTGTTTGAAAGGTATTGAAGGAAAAAAACTCCCCAAATATAAAAATGCAATACTATATATGTAAAAATAGAAAACAGTAATGGATATAAATGTAATATTTGAAGGAAAATGAAGAAAGCAGATCTCAATATTGAAACTATGAAAGTAAGTACTAGACTTTCTTTTCAAGTATATAATATATATTATAAAGAGTTGAATAAAATTAGCAGTCTCGCCTCAAATAAATGAGTTTATTTTGCCAGTTTTCATTTTAGTTAAGATGTACATGATTGTTTACTCAGGCAAACTATTCTTTTATATGTTATAATTAAAATTCCTTTTCAAATTATAATGAAATATTTCTACTTCAAATAAAAAAGATGTTTAGTCTTTTATCACTGAAGATTTATTTAAATATATCCAAATATAAACATTCAATACTGGCAGGTTATTATTAAGGTACTAACTTACTAATGCTGAGAAGTTGGTACACTGTTATTTACAGAATAAACGATGACCTTTACACTTTATCATTGGCATTTTAAAACAGAGTCTTATTTTTACACATACAGAAAGCACAAGTTATACACAACAAATATGCCTTTGACACAGAGTTCATCATAATAAGAAAAAGGGCTGCAGCAATGCATCTAGAATCTTTGCCTGAATTAAATTAAATAGAATAAAATACTATTTTGTGACATATTAAAAAAAACCACATCTATTGATAGAGGCAGCATATTGTTTTAGATTCTTTTTTTTTTTTTTTTTTTTTTTAAAGATTTTATTTATTTATTTGAGAGAGAGAGAGAGAGCACATGAGAGGGGGGAGGGTCAGAGGGAGAAGCAGACTCCCCGCTGAGGAGGGAGCCCGATGCAGGACTCGATCCCGGGACTCCAGGATCATGACCTGAGCCGAAGGCAGTCGCTTAACCAACTGAGCCACCCAGGCGCCCTTTGTTTTAGATTCTTACAACATTTTTGATCAAGGGCATAATAATACAAAAATTAAGACATTTGTGACTGATAACATGGTTTGTAAAGCAAGAAGCAAGCAAACTCATGTGTGAGACAAATCAATAATACTAAGTAGAGAGTATCTTTTTCAGGTAAATAACCAACAACCAACTACTTCACCTGCCTTTACAATGTAAATATTGCACTGTTTTTTTTTTAAGAAAGTTAAATATTAATTTAATGAGAAGATACACTTTTATTGGACAACACAATGTTTAAAAGTATGCCCTGAGGCCAGACTTTTTTCAAATATAGACTCATGAACGTATCGCTAAATGTATTTCTGCTTCAGTGTCCTTTTTTGTAAAATGGTGATCAGCATAATGATGATAATAGCAATTATATAATGCTTATTGTATATATTACATATTTTGACTTATATGATTCTCTCCACAACTATTATTTCCAATATACAGATGAAGAAATGAAGTTAAATATCTGATCAAAGATCACAGAGTCAATTATAAAAAATAGGAATTCCTCTCTCAATAAATATGATGATGTTCCAAATTTTCATGTATGGATTTGCAGGATATGGTTGGAAAAGTCAGAAGAGCCTGATTAAATGACGTCAGGGCAAAACAAAACCAACCACTGTGGGCTGTCTGGATAACCAACCTGGTGATGAATGCATTATTGGAAGTGTCATGGGTCAGAAGCATGCACTCCTGTAAGGAAACAGAATGAAAGGTTCAGGGCTATCTGGGTGCTAAAAGACTTGGAAAGAGGGGAATCTCTCCCCAAAACTCCTGAAATATTAGTGAGGTGCCTTGAGCTTAACTTCTATTTTTTTAGGGAAATGAATATTCTCAAATGGGTTTACTGGCTAGCATTAACATTAAAGCACACATTTCAGAACTGAAAACATGGAACTTGAGGTAAAGAATTATCTGAAATTGTAGGGAAGACATGGGAATCGTAAGATATGCAACTGGATGTTTGAGACAATATTTTTCTAATATTCTGAAACAAACATTTTTTTTTTTTTTTTTTTAAGATTTGTTTTTTTATTTAAGAGAGTGGCGGGGGCGGGGCACAGAGGGAGAGACAGTCTTAGACTCCGCGCTGAGCCCAGGGCCTGACAAGGGGCTGGATCTCAGGACCCTGAATCACCATCTGAGCTGAAAGTAAGAGTTGGACGCTTAACCAGCTGTGCCACCCAGGTGCCCCCAAAACAAACTTTTGTAATGTCACTGCACAACCAGAGAACTTTTTTTTTTTTTTTTTTTTTTTATTGTAAATGATGATACTAATATGTTGGTACCCGCCACATACTAACGTACTGATGTGTTGATAATTATCAAATGACTATAGAAAGAAGATACAATAATCTTAATTTTATAGACAATGAAACCAGGGCAAGATAGGCTAAATAATGATTCCTAGGTCATACAGACCTTAAATATTTGGGACTAGGATTTCAATCCAGGCAGTATGGCTCCAGAAACTGGTATTTGCCACGAGCTCCACAATCTTACATGATTAACTTATGGAGATTTGATAGGCACTATATTCATCCTACTAAATTTACTATAAAAATATAAAACATTCTAACATAAAGTAATTTAGGAACAAAATATCTTAGACATTAAGTTTTTTCTCCCATTCTGTTTGAATTCATAATTCAACATGGAATTTTATTTCTATGTTTTTCTTTAAACTATTTCTGATATATGTAGGTTTGCATGAGGTTTTCCTGCATATCGAGCAGAATATGTACTTTAGTTTTGTGACAGGTAACCAAAATCACAGAAGCTTAAAGAGAATAGTATGTTTCTCTGCCATATAAAATATTTAACACATAAGTGGCTCTGCTCTTCAATGGCTAGTCACCATTCATGATGTAGTTTAAGATGGCTCACCAGCATATATGTCCCAAAAGGACAGGGAAATAAGAAGTGAAAGTTACTTTCCAAGGGCATGACCTAGATGTTGCATACATCATTTCTGACAAAACCTTACTGGCAAAATTTAGTCACGTGACTATCAATTTGTTCTTCACGCTGACAGCCATGAACACAGGGAAAATTCTATTCATATGAGAGGCAACTACCAGTCTCTGCCACATCCTAAAACACAAAAAGAGAAATGAGGCAACTAATCTTGGATCTTATTTACCCACCGAGACAGAGTTTTCTGGATACCAGATTGCCATAAGGGAGTTGGCAATCAAGTAGACATTGAAGTTTCTAGTCAGAGTTACAAACTATCACATATAAGACAGAACATACTCAAGGGGCAGAGCTATTGAAACTTCATATATCACATGCTATTGAAATGCTATATGAATGCACACCTTAAAGTTTGAGACTCACTGGCAATAACAAAAAGATTAGAGGGCATCAATTAGCTTTTATAGGTCCCTCAAAGATATTATTGTACACATTTCTCTGGCAGAATATGAACAGATATTTGATGCTATTCATAGTTGTTAGACTATATCTGTCAACCTTTCTGAGAACAGATCTATAACTAGAAGGAAAAATTAGAGAGAAAGGAAAATTCCATACATATATTTTATAATTCAAGGGATTTTTTTTTTTTAAGCCATAATAGTTGTCCCTATAGGTATTTTGGAAATGCTGGGAATGTAATGCAAGATGCTACAGGATCAACTTACAGCAAAATATTACTGTTAGAAACTCAGTAGGGCATGGACCCCAAATTCTTGCTGTTCATGTAAGTATGTTAGGATTAAAAGAAATGAAAAAATGATTTTCCTAAGAGGAACATATGAAATGGCAGAACCCAGAGGTGTTTGATTTTGCCCACATATTTTGGATACTTGCAGAAGAATAATCGAAGGTGCTTATATTTGGTCAAAAGGGTTACAACCTCAAGATCAATTATTGAACTGGCTTAACATCCATTAATTATTATACACACTTGAGATTCAGTACAAATGGAAGTGATGGGTCTCTCCAGGACTGTGGATTTCCAAATTTAGTTCTAAGACCAGAGGTAGTGGCGTCCCTTCGTAATTCGTTAGAAACACAAATGCTTAAACATCCGCCCAGACCTATTGAATGAGAAGTCCTGTAACTTATAATTGTGCCCAACAGTCTGTGTTTTATTGTCTTCCAGGCAATTCTGATGCAACTAAAATACCAGAACAACTCTTTTAGAACACCCACTCAGGCGTGAAGGACATCAGGCCCTAATGTGTGTTGGGCAAATTAGGGAAGAACCAAGAGCTTAAAAAAAAAAAAAAAAAAAAAAAAATCCACTAGAAAAGACCCTGACTGTCTTCATTTAATTTAGCTATATTATGTCCAAAACAATGTGATCATAGCTTTATTAAGTCTTTAAGATATAACTTATTCCTATCCTCTATTGGCAGGGAGACATACTTAAAGATCTCTTTAATAAATCCAAATTCCTCAATCCAAACAAAATGACTGTTAAGTATGCATCTTGATTCAGGAATATAAAAATAACTGTAATTTTTAGTGTGTCATATTCTGGACCACAATTTATTAGTTTCCAACACATTGTCTCCCTTAACTGATCCAGATTTGAATAGTTTTCAAGTACCTAAATATTATTATAGTTATTTTAAAAACCATCAGAAAATTAAAGGACAAATCAATTTGATCTCATTTAGTTATTCTCTAATCTTTGCTATTTCCTACCTTCTATTAAGTTTGGGCCTTGTTTATACCTCAAGGAACTAGAAAAAGTACAAAGGTAGGTTGCGTATTTAAAAATATTCTTGAGGTAGGAATTTATCACTAGCAACTTCCCTAGAACTGCTTTTGCTGCATCCCACAAATTTTGGTAGGTTATATTTCCATTTTTGTTTGTCTTAAGGTATTTTTTTAATTTGCCTTTTGATTTCTTCTTTGACCCACTGGATGTTCAGTAGCATGTTGTTTAATCTCCACATACTTGTGAATTTCCCAGTTTTCTTCATGTAACTAATTTCTAGTTTCATATCATTGTGGTTGGAAAAGATGCTTGATACAATTTCAATTCTCTTAGGACTTGTTTTATGGCCTAACATATGATCTATCCTAGAAAATGTTCCATGTGCTATTGAGAGGAAGTGTATTCTGTTGCTTTTGGATGGAATAGTCTGAATATATCTATTAGGTTCATCTTGCCTAACACATCATTTAAGGCTGATGTTTCCTTATTGATTTTCTATTTGGATGATCTGTTCATTGATGTAAGTAGGGTATTATTGTCCACTACTATCATTGTATTTCTGTTTGTCTTTCCCTTCAGGTTTCTTAATATCTGGTTTGTATATTTAGGTGTTCCTATGATGGATAAATAAATATTTACAAATATTATATCCTATTGTTGAACTGACCTCTTTATCATTATGTAATGCCCATTTTGTCTCTTATTACAGTCTTCCAGTTAAAGTCTATTTTATTTGATACAAGTATAGCTATGCTAGCTTTCTTTTATTTTCATTTGCATGGAATAACATGCGTCTTTTAATGTAAAGTTAGTCTCTTATAGACAACATATAGATAGGTCTTATTTTTTTTTTTTTTTTTTTTTTTTATCCACTCAGCTACTCTATGTCTTTTGATTGGTGAATTTTGTCAATATACATCTAAAGTAAGTACTGATAAGTATGTAGTTACTGCCATTTTGTTAATTGTTTTCTGGCTGTTTTTGTAATTTTTCTCTGTTCCTTTCCTCTTCTCTTTCTTCCTTTATGGTTGGAAGACTGATACTAACTGCTAGAAGAACTAATGTACTAGCCTTTACTAAAACAAAACAAAATCCATAATTTTGTAATACAGTCTTAACATACCAAAACCCACAAAACAATACTTTAAGGTATATTTTAAAAAGAAACTTTGCATATGAACACTAACAAAATGTGCCAGAATAGTCATAAAAAGCAACATCTGTAATAGGGAAAACCAAGAAACAGCCCAAATATGCATCTAAAAGATAATGATTAAATAAAGAACCGTATATTTGTTCAATGAGATATTATACAGAGAAAATGAATGTGTTATACACAGACAATAAACTGCACTTTCACAACACAATACAAATTCATATTAGACACTTAAGTGACAAGGTCTTTGAACACTACGTATAGTACGAGACTAGCATTATTAAAAAAATTAGAAAATTAATTTACATTTATGAACATATGAGATTAAAATATGTAAGATAAAAGAAGATGGTAAGCAAAACATTCATGATAGAGGATGGAATGTGAGAGGAGTTGATTTGAGTGATTGGGTCATGTGTGCTAATTATACTATAACTCTTTATAAATCACAAATATTTTTTCATATGTGTCAAATATTATGTGGATTGGGTCATGTGTGCTAATTATACTACAATTCTTTAAAAATCACAAATGTTTTTTCATATGTGTCAAATATTATGTGTTACACGTACAAAAAATTCTGAGAATATAGTAGTAGTAATTGGAAGTTAATTTTTTTTTAGTAATTGGAAGTTAATTTTTTTCTACAGTAAATTAAGGGAAACTGAAATTCTAGTTTTCCTTCTGGAGAGTAAGAAACCCTGGGATAAAAGACCTAAAACATAAAAGCAATATAAAAATCAAATCCTCAGTGGAGAAGGTTCTGAAAAATAGGTTATATTATCTTCCTCTAATCCCCAAATATATTTATAAATTCTATTATCCACAATGCCTTCTGTGAATATGAGATTTTTGGAAAATAAGAGGCATGAATACAAATTAAAAATCAGAAAAAGGCTAATTACTAGCTTGGTGCTATACTCCATTCTTTTTTTTCTGTCTTTCTTTCTTTTTCTTTGTATCAACAGCTTTTTTCAAAGAGCACTAGCATGTGGGTTAAAGAATATCTGAATGACAAACATACTTTGGAAATTATAGATTTTGTATTGCTCTTGTTACCGGGTCACTCGGTTCCTCTCCCAGATGGACCAAAGAATTGGAGACCGAAGATCAGAATGCGGCGACAGTTTATTGAGTAGATGAGTATAGTACACTTTCAAGAGAAAGTGGGCCATTGCCGCAGCAAGAGTGGCAATGGCACCTAGAAGCTCTAGCTACATCCTTTTAAGTCTGCTTTCAGCATGTGTAAATTTGGCTTTGATTGACATTTTTGATTGACAGCTGGTGGTTATATAACGTTTTGGCTTCTGCGCATGCGCCTACCCTTGATGCTTTCTGTTATAATTGTATTTATTTATGTATCGTGTATTTATGAGTGCCTGATAAGCTTTTGTTGTGACCTTAAAGGTACCCAAGGGCAAGGTGCACCTTTTGTGCGCATGCTTAGCTCTTAAGTCCCCTTGCGGTTTTTGAGCCTGCTCTGTTGCGAGGCCTTTCTGTTCTGGGGCCCTTAGAGGGGGCTCTGAAGGCGCGCCTGGTAACCTTGGGGGGTGGCTCCGAGGGTGTGGCCGGCATCTGCTTTACCTCTCCTCCTCCTGCCTAACCAACTGCCTGACATTCTGGTAAGATTTGAGAATTTATCTTTGCAGAGCTTTCTGGGTAGTGTGGGAAAGCTGTAGACCTTGTCCTCTCTCCTGAACAAATCTGTTTACATTCTACAGTAAAGATGTCTCTCTCCTCACAGGGTAGGAGTATAAATGTGCTCTCTGTCCCATATAAGCTACTTCCATAATTCCAGGATTCCTCTCCTGTAGTGCGCCAACACGGGTGCCATCTGGCTCACGTTATGCCGCACGGTGGGGCTCGAGATAGGGAAAGCTAGCGCTCTGGAATTGTTACGGTTGCTGTTACTGCTCTAAGTAACAATAATAAGAAATCTGCTCTCCGACCCAGAGATTCAGTGTTTGTGTGTACGTATCTCTGTACATATACACATTCATCTGTCAATCTATTTTTGCTGATGTAACAAATAATCACTTAGTGTCTTAAAATACACCTATTACAATTCTGTGTGTCAGAAGTCTAACTAGGCTAAAATGAAAGTTTCTGACACATCTGCACTCTTTTCTGGAAACTCTATGTGGGAATCCCTTTTATTTGCACTTTCCAACTTCTAGAAGACACTCATATTCTTGGATTTATGGTCTCCTTCCTCTATCTTCAAAGCAGGCAACATTACAATGTCTCTGACACTTCTTTAGATTGGGCCCACACTGATAATTCAGGAATATATGCCCATCTCAAGGTCTTTAACTTAATTACATATGCAAAGCCCTTTTGTGACATAAGGTAACACATCACAAGTTATGGGAATTATGATGTGGACATATTTGGTGGGGCCATTATTCTATTACCATCAGAGGTAGGTAGGTAGGTAAGGTACTAAGTGTGGTAAAATCTTCACAGATTTGTGATTAACAAATGCCACTTTTAAATTATCCCAGACAAGAAAAAAAAGGGAGCATGTAACACTTGGAGGTGCAAGAGAGATAAAATATTCCTGATGACTGAAATACAGAACCTGTACAACTCTGAATATATTGTACCACCCTTCCCACCACTGACGTTCCTATTTGCAGAATACATTGCTGACCAGTGGATACAAGAATGGTCATCCTGTTTATTTTCATCAGCAATCATTAGAAAGTTCTCATAAAATCGTGGGTGACTTCTATTTCTGACTTTACTAAACACAGTAGTCTGCCACTTGGAGCGCACTGGTGTAGTGATTCTTTAAATCAGCGCCTTCTTCTACTGGAAAAGAAAGCAGAACAGGTAGATTTCTGTCATTCCCCACCAAGCCTCACAAGGGTCAGCTACTAGATTTCTACTTTAATGGAAGTTTAGTCCTTGAAGTTATACAACTAACTTAAAAGAACACTGTAGCAGAGTAAGGAAAAATACTAGTGAGATGAAAATGTTTTCATATATTTATTAGAAAATAGCTTTTTTCTTTTGCATTTTTTGTTCATACATTTCTTTTTCTAATTAAGTATATGTTCTCTATCTTCACCCAATATCGTGTCACTGTAATTATGTATATGCTATCTTAGGCTATGTTGGCCATTTGACACTTTGCAAAGATGAATACATCAGACCTTTTCTTAATGAACTTTGTTATAGGAAGATTGGTTAAACACTTTCCTATATGAATTTAACAATCAACCTTTTATATTTAAGTCTTTACTTCTAAGCTTAGCTTCAACTTGCTAACTGTACTGTGTATTACTACCATCATCACAGTGACAAAATTAAAAATAATCTTTATCTGATGTCCTGTTTTCAGCATTGATGTTATTGTTTTTTCAAAATCTAAGCTATGACTATGTTATATAATGCCTCTGAGCTTTCTTAGAACTGTGAAAAAAGTATATGCCATGACTACCTTTCCACAGATTTATTCAGTCTATGATTCTAGTACCATCTTCCATAATGCTACTGCTGTCTAGTGTAATTCCACAGGTTTTACTGCATCTTTTGTAATTCCAATGCTCCCTACAATAGGATCACTGTGCAAACTCATCCATCTCTTTCAAAAACTCTGATTTTCTTGTTTACAGAATTATGTCAAATACAACTGCTTTATAATCCCTCCTAGGTCAATTCCTTCTATTTTACTTCCATGTAGATCTTTACATGCTATTTCCAAATAGCATATATTAGAGTCATTTACTTATTTGATTAGATTATTATTCCAATAGGATGGAAATTTAAAGAAGGCAGATTCTATATTTAATTTTGTTACCATTATATTTTCAACAGTGAGCTTGCAATAAACAATTTGTTAATTCATAATGCAATTATGGAAATGCTCCAAAATACAATAGTATAGATGCTAAAAGTAGAAAATTATAAAATTAGTAATATAAGTAAATTTGTATATAAATATTTTGGAAAACTGCATCAAATTAAAATGTAAAAAAATAAAATACAGAAGTAATTTTTAAGAAATATGATCAAAATAAAGTGAGACTAAAAGTGAAAGGATAATATGCAAAATTTTATTAAAATATTAGATAAAATGGAATTATTTGTGGAGTTCTGTTTTGTATCTGTGTTGCCTACTGTTTTCATTGCAATAGTAGAGGTGGTGAGAATTTTATTATTGTCCTGAAATTAGCAGCAAATACTGTAATTTTTCACACACCAATTTACTAGCTCAAAGAAATACTCAAAAGGAAAGAAGGAAAGAGACATTAGGGAAACACATTTTACAGGAGAAGCCATTTCATTCAGGTAGTTGAAAGACTGAAGATCACTCTTTTGCAAATTTTAATGCAATAACTAATTAGTGCAATGATTATAAATGGAAGCAAATAGCATAAATAGAAAGATACTGGGGCAGAGATTATTCACATTGTTTAAAAATATCATCTCACACATTATTTTATAACAACAACAAGGACAATTTACACACACACACACACACACACACACTGAAGATCAGACACCATTTTTGTCCAGTGGAAAAATTAGCCTCACCTTTTGCATATAAACTGAAATCGCGCACCAGCTGATATGATGCAACAACAATTAAGCAACTTTATTAGTTACTGTCACCAAATGTATGAAAAGACTAAGCACAGGAAAACATTCAGATATTTTTAAAAGGTGGGGCGTTCTACAAAAAAAAAAAAAAAATAGGCAAAAAGGTCAATGTCATAAAAACAAACAAAAACACCAGTGTGTCCTTTCTAATTAAAGGAGATGAAAGAGGTATACTAACACAATCAGTAACTTCAATTATTTCTTGGATAGGAAAAAATATATATATTTATTAAGAAGTTAAATCTGTAGTTAAACTTTTCCAATAAACCTCCAGGCCGATATGGCTTTACTGTTGAATTCCAGCAAATATTTAAAACAAAAATACTGCCAAGTATAACGACCCACAAATTGACTCATAAAATTAAACATTGATTTACACAACTCTTCATGTGTAACTAAATTTCAGGTAAGCACAAGAAGAGGTAACAGCCCACCAAAAGTGGGGTTTCTGCCATGTTTCTGACCCCCATTCTCTCACTTTTTTTTCTTTTTTATTCAATCCTCTCTCCTTGGTTCTCCTCCCTTTTAGAAGAAATCCAGTTTGTCTTTTTGTTTGTTGCTATTGTTCTGTCAGTTTGCTACCATTGTGAGATCATTAGAAGAACGACTTAATAATCATTCTTGCTGACTTGAGCATATCTTCAAAATCTTCACTCTCTTTTCCAATCCACTTATCAGATTATCCCTCCAAATAAATGCACTAGTTTTTGTTTTTGTAAATTTTTTGTAGTTTTTGTAAATAGCAAAATCTCCGTCTCAACTAGATATCTTATTACAGTTATCAGATTGAGAGAGGAGAAAGGAAGGAGGAAGAAGGGGAGAGAAAGAGGTTCAATGTTTTGACCCTTTATCTTTGCAAATCAAATGCATCTGACATGAATTTATTATCTTCCACTACTTAGTAAAGATACAAAAAGAAAACCTACCTTCAATAGGGATTTTTAAAACTCTTACAAACTTTACATGAAATATATCATTAATATTATTACTCATCTGCTTTAAATTTTTATTTTTATGTGTTCTTAATTTTTGATGTTCTTTGTGGGTAGCAATTGAAAAATTAGTATATTCTTACTTGTTGCTTATGGAATTCTCTGTGAATATTAAGACAAATTAAATGCTTATATCTATTTATTCAAAACACTATTCTTTTTTTACTTATACAGGTTCTAACTCTTGTATTTCTCTGGGTTCTACTTTGCCCTAAATGGATAAACAATTATAACTATATTCTATGATAAGTGTTAAAACCATACAAAATATGACAAGATAAGACTTACTGAACTATTGAGGCTTATAAAATTAACCCTGGGGACATTTTTTTAATGAATTCATGATGACTCCAGATGACTAATATGTCAAATAATGGTAATGCTTAGATCCCTGGAGCCATATATTTAACAAACAAAAATATGTAATCATCTCTCTAATGTGCTGATTTATGTTATCTGAATGCCTTGGTAGTTTAGCATTATTGAACAGTGTAGCTTATCCACTTCTGAAGAAAGTGTTAAATTTAAAATAAAATTTCTCATTATATTAACAGAAAAATAAAACACAACAATAAAATCAAGGTATATGTCAAATGTGATAACAACTTCAAGATTTACAAATAATAAAACATGTTACAGTCAGAAAATACACAGCTTTAAAGAACAGATACAAGTGGCCTGAATGGTTTTTCTATATTAAATTAAATCTCTTTCCTTTAAAAAGTCAACCTGCTATTGCTTCTTTTTGTAAAAAGAACGGAAATTCTCACCGTAAGCTATAAGACTCTTTGTGAGCTGAGCCTTGTTCTCTCAGCTTTTGTTAAAAAAAAAAAAAAAATATATATATATATATATATATATATATATATGAAAATATGGTTTTTCATGGTCTCAATTATATGACACCATTTTGTGTATGCTTTTACTTTTCTACAGAAGCACTATTTGATCCTCATTTATGTCCATGACATATTTATTTTCCTTATTTTGTTTGTTTTTAAATAACTTAATGAAAATACTTCTTACTATAAACTCGATATAGTGAAGATTTCATGACTATGATTACTCTGCTGGATTATTCTGATTATTGATATACATTCTGGTAGCTGAACTTAATGAATTGTATGAGTCTTTTTTTTTTTTTTTTTAAAGATTTTATTTATTTATTTGAGAGAGAGAATGAGATAGAGAGAGCATGAGGGGGGAGGGTCAGAGGGAGAAGCAGACTCCCTGCTGACAACAGGGAGCCCGATGTGGGACTCGATCCTGGACTCCAGGATCATGACCTGAGCCGAAGGCAGTCGCTTAACCAACTGAGCCACCCAGGCGCCCCTGTATGAGTCTTTTCTACTCCTCTTTGCTGAGTTTTTTCATCAACAGGCGTTAACAGTCTTTTAATATTATTCTTATATTTAGATGATCATTTATTTCTTTTGTAGTTTGTTAATCTCTGTTAATCTATTACTCTTCATCTCTTGTTTCACTACTTAGAATATAATCAATCCTGAATATGTATTGTTAAATGAATAGGTTAAAGTGTTGATTCAGATTCATAGAAAATTTAAGTCAAAACATGAATGAATTAATCAATTTTTCATGATGAATTTTATTTATTTTTAAAGACTTATTTATTTATTTTAGAGAGAGAAAGAGAGAGAGACAGTATGAGTGGAAGGGGCAGAGGGAGAGAGAGAGAATCTCAAGCAGACTCTGCACTGAGCGCAGAGCCCGACGTGGCGCTCAATACCAAATGTTTAGGATTTTTACATGTATGTCTGTGAATGTAATTGCTTCACTGTTGTTTTTCCTTGTACATACTGTCCCAGTTTGTTTCTAGAATCAAGTTTATACAGCCTTTGCAAAAGATAATAAGGGTTAAGAGTATTTCTTTAAAAGGGCATTTTTTTTTTTTTTTAAGGGCATGTTCTGAACTACATTAGGTCTTTCCTCCATTTTCAAAGATTTATTTTACTTCTCTTTTTCTGCTTCCTGAAGTTACAAAATATACACATACACATGCACCAGAAGTGGGTTAATATATGTGGGGATAATAATAGTTCTTATAACAGTGATTTGAAAACTTCAATCCCAAGGGCAGATTCAAGATTCTCTTATAATTCAAGGCCGAGTTTATAAATTAAGCTGCTTTAAAGAGAACTTTTGGGAACACTGCAGATAAGGGAAGGGGATGGAAAAACTAAAAACAGACTTTTTAAAATGAGCAGCAACACAAAAATCATTGGGGAATTCTTAACCAAAACCAACTTTGACACATTGATTAGAATAAAGAATCCTTAATTTTTGTTTTGTTACTTTTACCCCTAAATCTCTTCTCTCCTATCTTTGTTTTTTGAACGCCCCTCCCTCCCTCAAAACAAAACAAAACAAAAAACAAAAAACCCACTATTTTGGTTCATCACAATTCAACAATTACTGGAGGAGGGGAGTCTTTGTCCCCAGCCAAAGGCGCTATATATATATAAATATAATGTTTATATTATATTTTATATAAATAGAAGGATTCCTTTTAGAATGAGAAACTCCAGGTGTGGCTAATATTCTTTTTTGCATTTAATCAATTTGGGTGATGGTGGATGGTTCTAGGTTAAGAGTTCCCAAATCATAGTATACTCTGAACACTTCTCCACCACCCGATGGAGAGTCTTGGAGTACTTCTTCCACCACTTTGTGGGATCTCAGGTATAGGCATCTATCCTCCACTACCAAATAAATCCATGGGCTCCACCCAGTATAGAGAACATCAGTGAAGGCAGTAAAGGCGCTGGTTTTCTCCAGCTGTTCCATTGCCTTGTGGCTGCAGAAATCCACTAGTGCTAGACTTACAAGGTCCCCTTGGCCATGACTTCCCTGAGGAACCATCTTGGAGGTGAAGCCCCAATGTCTGCCTGTTCAGGACAGAAAGCCCAATTGTCAGTCTGGGTATTTTTAGATTTTTCCTTTTCTATGAATATTTAGAGCTACTAATTTTTCCCCAAGTATCCTTTTAGCTGCAACTTACTTAATTTGATATGCAAAAAATTTTATTTTTTAAGCTTTCCAACTACAATTTGGTCTTTAGTATTTCAGTTACTTAGAAATATGACTTGCGAGTAATTCATAATTATTTACTTTGAAATTATTTGTTCTGTACAGTGAGGAAATACGGTTTACAGAACATAAATTCTTTAGAACTGCTTACATCCAGATTATTCCTTATGTGAGAAAAATAATTAAGTGTGTAAGCCACTGTATTTAGCTGCCCACACATCTGAAAGCAACTGCTAGCCTACACACTGTCTTGGTACGGACTGGGGTAACACTTGATGTGCTTTGGTAGAAGTGAGCGTCAGTTTCTTCATTTAAAAATTAGGTAACGGGGCTCCTGGCTGGCTCAGTCAGTACAGCATGTAACTCTTGATCTCAGGGTTGTGAGTCTGAGCCCCACACTGGGTGAAAAAGTAACTTAAAAACTAAGTCTTTAAAATTAATAAAGAAATAAATTAAAACAAATACATAAAAATTAAGTACTGTGATTTGTATCATATTTACCAGTAGCTTTGAACTGAGGACAGGTACAAAGACACCTGCAGAATTTTTGTGTGGTTTCCCCAATTCCAGAATTCCTTATTAAGAATCTTTAACTAATGGGGTAATTATCAGTATAATTTTATACTTTCCCACAGATAATTATGATGAGAAATTCTAATTATGTATCACCAGAATAAGCAAGCTAGTATGGCTTTTCTGAATTAATTATTTTCTTATTCTCTCTGCTTCATGAAGAACAGTCAAATTGAATAGGATCAATCAGTCAAAGTAGTGGAGGACATAAGATTGGGGACGGGGTGGGTTGGCCAATGTGATTAGACCTCTCTTTGCTTTTTGGCACCTATCAATTTCGGCTCCTATGCTCTCACAGAGACTGGGAGATAGGGTCTTTCTCTTTCTTGATGCATAATTTCAAAGAGATGCCTCCAAGATTCTTGATAATGACATTATCAAGTGGTGTAAAACTGGCAAGAGGCTAAGAGAACATTTACAACCCAAACACTTCTAAAGTAAATGCTCTAAGAAAAGGGATGTCAGGGGCCTAGAGTCTGGAAAAAACCTATCTTAAGTATAGTTAACCTGAGGGGAACATTAAGGCTGTCTTGGTGATTATATAAATATGTAGAGTTAATTTCAAGCAAGCAATTATCACAGACTAAATTTCTATTTTTTTAAAGATTTATTTATTTATTTTAAAGAGACAGCGCAGGGGTGGGGGAGTGGCAGAGGGAAAGGGAGAAACTTAAGTAGACTCCACGCTGAGTGTGGAGGCTGATGCATGGCTCAATCTCATGAGCCTCAGATCATGACCCTGAGGAGCCAAAACCAAGGGTCAGATGCTTAAACTGACTGCACCACCCAGGGACCCCTCTATTTTTTTTATTTAAATATTAATTCAAAGATATTTTTTAAGAGGGCTAATATCCCATTGTGAACAATTTGGAAAATAATGACATGATTTATATGGTTATTGATAAAATGCTACAGAGCCTATCTATGCAAAGTGGACAGTTATTATCTTTCTTCCAGAAATAGTTTTAAAATATAAAGCTGAATAATACTAGAGTAAAAAATCTCTCAACTAATTTTCATTTCTAGTACAACATTAAAACTTATCTATTGTGGAGAAAAATATTAATCCTTCTCAATAGCACTTTTTTTACAACTGCTATGTTATTTTTCATTTTTTCTCATTACCTATATAATTATCCTTTGCGTTAAAAGCAAACAAACATACACGGAAGAAAAAATGAGAGATAGAGTAGGAAATGAGCACACTTGAGAAGAGAGCATTAATACATAGCTTATGTGGAAATGAATGTAAAAAAACACATTTATTTCTTAATTCTTGCACAGTCTGCTAGTTTCCAGCAACAATTTGAAAGAAAAATTTCAATCTTGAACAGTGGCAAATTCAATATATTCATTCAAAAAGAGGACTCGTTACATGCAGTATACACAATCTGTGCTCTCTCATGTGTTGAAAATGAATTTACTTGCTAGACATGTTTTATAAGGAAAATTGAAAATATAATTGAAATGGGAAATATTTTCATTAAGAACTTTGCATGTCAATGAACATACACAAAAGGAAAATAGCTTTAAAGATATAACTGGTAGGGCTAATAGAAAAATATAGTGTTTAAATATATCTTAAGATGGTTTGTCTCTTAAAGATATCTCTCATACTCAGAGAACAAATATCTGGTGTTATAAATTTTAAGGTGGAAGATGGATTAAAAACAAAGGTTATACTTATTATGCTTCTGTTTAATATTATTACTAAACATAAATAATAACCCACAAAATGAATTGATTAATTATAAATCTTAAGGATATGGGCTAAGTATAGTACAGACTAGACACTTCCTTACTCAGCTCTAATATTTAGCCAATGACCTTACTTATTCTGTTTTCCAGAAATAAATATACTCTGAAATATATTTTCATGAATATATGGTCTAAAATTTTTCATTAAAACATATTTTCTG
Organism: Halichoerus grypus; assembly: GCF_964656455.1. Taxonomy (NCBI): domain Eukaryota; kingdom Metazoa; phylum Chordata; class Mammalia; order Carnivora; family Phocidae; genus Halichoerus; species Halichoerus grypus. Next base: position 22,424,334 of record NC_135715.1, read on the forward strand.
GGGCGCCTGGGTGGCTCAGTCTGTTAAGCATCTGCCTTCAGCTCAGGTCCTGATCCCAGAGTCTCAGGATCCAGCCCCGTATCAGGCTGTCTGTATGCAGGGAGTCTGCTTCTCCCTCTGCCCTTCACCCTGCTCGTGTTCTCTCTCTTGCTCTCTCTCAAATAAATAAAACATATTTTCTGAATTGGACTTAAAAATTTTAGGAGCATTAGATTCAGTCTCAAGTGTTCTAATGAGAATATAAGAATGGATAGTTAAGGGATTACCAACATTTCAAGAAAGAGGTAAGGAAAATTACATGGCACATTATTAAGTAAAATTCTGAGGTGATAATTTACTGAGGAAAAAATTACCAACATAGTCATGGTAATATGTACATAAATGGGTGTGAGAATAAATACGGAAAAAAATGTTAAGTTTATAAAATTGCCAGAAATAAAGGTGCCAACATCAGATGATTCCGTAATTCCAAAAAAATCAAGTTACAGATAATGACAAAATAGAAGACAAAAACTTCATACTACATATTTTAAGAATTGAACCGCCTATTATTGATATGATAATCTAGAAAAGTAGTACAATATATTTTATACTAACATAGCTATAAACCAAACAAAACTAACAATGCTTTAAAAGCATGGTATTCTATGAAGCAGAAGGGTAACTTTCTGAATTCAAAGTTCAAGGTCACAATATCTATTAATTCTTCGATCAGTATACTATTTAGCAAGTATACTGAAAGAAAAGGCACATGAAAAACTATTTCATAAAATTAAATTCACATTGAATAACAATATGGAATAATATGTGCAGATTAATGTAAAATATCCATATTTTTTAAAGAAAATATAATGGAAATATGCAATTCCCACAGCTAGAAAAACTATAAACCATTATTTACTGCCTTGTGGGTAAATATGACATTACTTCCCTAGTAACTCCATTCTTGATTATCGGGTCCAGATCAAAAATGGCCATAATGTAAGGCATGAATTCATAAATCTTCTCTTTCCTTTAGCAAAGAAAATTGGGCTTTTTTTTTTAAAAGATTTTATTTATTTGACAGAGAGAGACACAGTGAGAGAAGGATCACAAGCAGGGGGAGTGGGAGAGGGAGAAGCAGGCCCCTGGCTGAGCAGAGAGCCCGATGCAGGAATCGATCCCAGGACCCTGGGATAATGACCTGAGCTGAAGGCAGACGCTTAACGACTGAGCCACTCAGGTGCCCCGAAAACTGGGCTTTTGTTATAGCTGTGTGCTTAACCCATCAACAACACAGACAAACCTGTGCTGTTGACATGACACCATCCCCCAGGTGATAAGTTACCTTGTTAGCGGCAGGTTGATTCTCTTCGATTTGCCTTCTCTGCTTAATGTTTCTGTCAACACTTATGTTTCTTGGCTGACAAAATTGTTTATTGACTTCCAAGGTAAATAACCCATACAAAACATTTTTACCTTCTATACCCAATATTTTGGGCTCGATAAATTTGGGTATTTTAGGACAAATGCATCCACTAAAAACCATAATTATAGTTCTTATAAACTAGAAGCCAAGACTACTCCATGAAGCTCTTGGGTTTCTGGGTTTCTCATGCAGCTGAGATATTGAGCAGCAAAGGGGTGACTTGTGTAGATGGAATAATTAATTCCTTTTATGATGTTGTTTTGTTGAAATACATTTGGGACAGGGAGGACTACTTTTGAAAACTGAAATTTCCTTTCGTTTTTCTCTTAAGTACTACGGTAATTCAGGACAATGAAATCTAAGGTAATATAAAGATAACATTACTAAGCCTTCAGATACTGCAACAATAAATGATTGGATTTCTGCCTTTATAATTAATTTGCTAACTGAAGGCAGGAGAATACCTAATGGATGGTAGAAGCTCATTATGATTATCAACATAGAGTTATGACAAGCTTTAAGATGTGTATGCAATATTTGTGTTTTACACCATTACTAATTATCCTCACCCTCCTATTTATTTGTTTATTTTTGTAATCCTATTTGAAGAACACAGTGATGGCTAATTAGGTTTTAGATTGGAGTAAGACTTGATTGCTATCCACTTGTCAATGAGAAGATTGATGATGATGGATCTTTGTGAATTCTGATCATTGGGAACACATTATATTTACCTGAACTAAAAACAGAGATGATAAGGAAAAACAGACTGATTTTGCCAGATATTCTCCATTTGACTTTGCTATACCCACTCTTCTCTGTCCTCATTCCTGCTCTCTTCTGCAGAAAACTGACTTGTGTAAAACATATTGATGTGTCCCCATGCTTTTTGATTTCACTTGGGTGTTAACCAATAGAGAATTGCGGGGGAGCATTAGAAAAGAGGAGGGAGAGAGAGATCTGTGCATTGATTTTCCTTGCTTCCTTACAAAATAAGTGTTAAATAAATATTTTATGTTTTGATTAATGAAGCAAATAAAATGTAGGCAAATTACAAAGTGTTCTTATATCAAGGGTTGTTTTCTACAAATCTTTTGGTTTAAAAATAAAGAATATGTACTTAAGAAAAGCATTGTTTATAAATAACCAATAATTTGAGTCATAATTTATTTTCATACTAATGTTAAAATCCATCAATCTGTCAAGATAATGTTCGCACTATGAAATAAGAAGCATTGTTTATTATTGATTTCTTTTTGAAAAAAGATGGTTAGAGTCAGGAAACTACTCCCAATAAAATTAATTACTCACAAATCCTTCTCATTATGCTTAGCACCTGATGCATTTTAATCTAAAGAATATTTTAAGAATGCCTTAAACCTTTGCTCCAATAGGGAAAATTACCAATAATGATTTAGTTTGCTTTTTGTTACTTTCCTGATAAATTCTTCTGCTTTTCTTGTAAGAGATATAGAGGTAACATAGTAAGAAAATGATAGAAATACAAAAAAATCATCCTGAAATAACTTGGGAAAGAGTAAAATATAAGATTCATTTAACTATGACTAGGGGATATGTGTCTGGACTTCTGAAACATTTGGGACCAGTATTTGAATGTTGACAATAATCTACTTTTCAATTCCGTTTTCTTTCTGCGTTTGCTTTATTTCTTTCAGACAAGCTATTTCCACATGGTCTGGACACAGCCAACCATGAGTAGTTCTTAAAGAGAATGCCTTTATTATTTATTTCTGTGATGATCAACTATAGGGAGAGATCCCTAGTAATAATGTAAAGCCACTGTTAGAAACATGGTTGGCAAGGGAGGTGGAATGGAAAGGGGGAGTCATTGTTCTTAAATGAAAGTTCTGCCCTCAGATGAAAGGAAAATTGCTAGAAAGAGTCAATGGACATTCAACAAAGGATAAAAGGTAGAAAATATGCTCAACATATATTTTTACCAAAATAAAAAGTTTTAAATATAGGAGAATTACTCTCTCTACACAATGTAATTCTGAGCACAGTGCTGTTTTGTACACATAGTCATTTAGGACACTGTTTCAATTATTATCTGTTAAGTGTCTTCACAGCGTAAATGGTTTTATGTTGTTGTGAGGAGAGTGGTAAAGATTAAAGATGAATGCCATGGTCTGTGCCATAGGGTGTGTGCAATTCATAAATCCACTAGGAAAAGTGACTGTCATATCAAAAAACAGACTGAAAATAAAAAAGAAAACTGCTTTACAGAAGCATGTTTGCCCTTTGCTTTACCAGTGTTATTATAATACACTCAGAAAGAAAATGTTTTGTTTTGAAACCTTCCTCTGATACATTTGTAGGTCCTGTTGATGTCAGAAAAAGGTTATGCCTTTTTCCTCATAGAACTGAGACTTGATGACAAAACTACCCTACTTATCTATGATTTTACTTTATAATAACTTCTAGGATTTCAAGGGGGAAAAGAGAGAATCATTCTTAATGATACAACCATGAGTAGGGTTGAGTGACCCAGCTTGAATTAAGATTCTGACTCATTTCATTGTGTAAACTCCTCAGTTTGTAGCCAGATGCTCAGTCAAGAGATGATCTATTTCCCTTCACTAAATCCCTATCCTTAAAAAACTATAACTTTATGCACTCATTGTTCCTTAACTTTTCCTTTAGGTTTCTGGTAACAGCTTTCACGTAGGATAAACCATGACACCAAAAATATGCCATGGTGTTGCTCTATTTTTCTTTTAGACAATCAGAGAATTATGTTCTTTTTATAATCACTGAGTTCCAGTGCATTGTGGCTTTTTTACAGAGTCAAGTATTCATCTCATATAAAGTATTTTAAAAGAATTACATAAAATTTAATTTCTAAGCAGCTATTTTAGAAAGTTGATTATATATTCCATATGAATATTCTAATAAATAACATTGAAGTACTCAATATACAGAACAAAAATAAAGCATCCAAACAGGTACCCCCAGAAAGACAAAAAAAAGTTAAAAATAAAACAGAAGAAATACAATTGAACATACTTTTATATTTGCCATGAAATTTGGTAAATGGGAAAATAACTTTCAATAAAAGATATCAATTAGATCAATATAAATACGTATATGTTGTAAGAACCTGAAATGTAAAATTTTTAGGGAGATTTTTCCCTCTTTTACATGACTTTAGATAATTTATGATAACTTTTAATCATATGTGTTCATATCACTTTTGAAAACTTTTTGAATTGTGATATCCGTACAACCAAAGAACACCAAGGATTGCCAGCAACCATCAGAGGCCTAGAAGAGGCAAGGAAGGATCTCCCCTTAAAGTCTTTAGAGGAAGCGTGACCCTGCTGACAATCTGATTTCTTGAAATCTAGTCTCCAGAAATGTGACACAAGAAGTTTCTGTTGTTTTTAGCCACCATGTTTGTTGTAATTTTTTTTTTTTTTTTTTTTTGGCAGCCTTAGGAAACTAATACAGACATCATTATGAAGCCTGAAAATAAAGACAGATAAAATAATTATTTGGAAACATACTGCATGTTATGTTAAGCAGTGATAAATTTTACTTCTCTAAGTGCAATACAGAGGGAACTGTGAAGATAGCACTAACAGATATGCTTTGTGTATGGGTGCACATGTATGTATGTATGTAGGTAGGTAGGTATGTATGTATATTTCAAAAGACAGATTCACGCACTTGGGTCATTTGTGGTGACTTTGATTTGACATGAAAAATGAAGAAGTGTCAAGGGTTCATACAGGAAAATATATTGTTTCACTTAGTATTTAAATATATAGATATTTGCAAGCCAGTTCTTAACATTTTAAGCTTTGATTTTCAATGCACATCTAGTGAATAACTTATAGCTGATCCAAAGTAATATCTTAATACATATCTGTGGACTTATACATATAGTAGTTATTAAAATAAGTAAATTGTGTTGAGTATTCAAATGGAATAATATAATAAAGGCAGTTGTAGGAAACCCTTCTTGCACAAATTAAAACAACAACAACAACAACAAAGCTGCTATCAAAGTTCCAATAAAGCAAAGTTTATTAAGCCATCTCTTAATTCCCCCAATCAGGGACAATGATTTCTCTTTTCTTTACGTTCTAATAGCATAATTACACTTATTCAAATGAGAATTGTTCTTGCCCATTGTTACTTGCACATAACACACTCAATTACTTAGATTATCTCTTCCTCTGGAATTTAACATTTTAAAACCAATTCATGTCTTCATTAATGATAAATTCAAAAAAGCAGATCATATAACCTGTTTTCAATGTATTATTAATTGAATAACTTTTATAGCCACCTTTAGAATCAATACGTATTCCAGATATCTCTTTTACCATATATAGTAGTCCCTCTTTACCCCATGGGGTTACCCTCCAAATCCTCAGAGAATGCCTTAAACCTTATGTATACCATGTTTTTTTCTATACATACATACCCATTATAAAGTTTAATTTATTAATTATGCAGAGTAAGAGATTAACAATAATAAAATAGAACAACTGTAACTATACTGTAATAAAAGTTACATGAATGTGTATTCTCCCTCTCAAAATATTTTATTATATTGTACTCACCATTCTTCTTGTGATGATGTGAGATGAAAAATGCTTAACTGATGAAATGAAGTGAAGTGAATAACACAGGAATTGTGATGAAGCCTTAGGCTATTGTTAACCTTTTGATAAGTCAGAAGTAGGATCATTTGCTTCTGGACAGTGGTTGACCACAGGTAACTGAAACTGTGGAAAGCGAAACCATGAATAAGGTAGGAATACTGTACACTTTATAATTTAACAAAATGGAAGTGATTAACAGTATCTAATAGGCATTATCAGATTTATTTAACAGATTATTCCTAAGTTTAGTTAAAAGAAACATGTGAATGTCTATGTCATAAAATTCACTTAGGATTTCCTACTTTGTCACTCATTAGAATTGGGTCATGCATAAAAAGTTATACTTTTTTTCAACGATATGTTTCCTACCTCGAATGAATGACTACTTCAATTAAATTTTATAATATGCAGTGTTTTATAAAACGTATTTTGCTACTTGAATAAATATCCCTTGTACACTCTGAAACAAATAATACATTATATGTTAAAAAAAGAAGATAGTAGGAAGGGAAAAATGAAGGGGGGGAAATTGGAGGGGGAGACGAACCATGAGAGACTATGGACTCTGAGAAACAAACTGAGGGTTCTGGGGGGGTGGGGGGATAGGTTAGCCTGGTGATGGGTATTAAAGAGGGCACGTATTGAATGGAGCACTGGGTGTTATACGCAAACAATGAATCATGGAACACTACATCAAAAACTAATGATGTAATGTATGGTGATTTACATAACATAATAAAATAAAAAAAATATCCCTTGTACAGCCATTACTTTATATTGTTATCTCATAAACTAGCTGGCTTTTTTCTTGTATTTTTGTTTTTTAGGGGGACAATCTGAGAGTCGTTTAGTCTTTGTGTCCAAAGCATATGTTTAGCATAATGTCAGTCAACAACATTACTACGTGTTTTTTAAAAACTGCAATGCTAGGAATACAGTGGGGTTTAAAAACTAAAAAAGAATTCTGGTTTCATTTTTTACAGTTTTCAAACTAATTCTTAGAGCTATTGAGAAATTACATTTGTATTTCAGCATTTTGAACCTCTAGATGCCAAATGTGAATTATACGTATATTTTACATTCAAAATAACTTGAATGAACTCAGAATACATACTAAGAATTATTTGAATCTACCTCTTCTTGCTTTATGCTTATGTGCATTTTAAAGGTAATGGGAGCTTTGTAGAATTAGAAGATACCGTAATAGGAAAATATCTCAAGACTTTATTTTTTTTATTAGGTTCAGTTAGCCACTGTATAGTACATCATTAGTTTTTGATGTAGTGTTTAATGATTCATTAGTTGCATATAACACCCAGTCCTTAAGTGCTTATCACACCATGTGCCCTCCTTAATACCCATCACCCCGCTACCCCATCCCCCAATGCCCCTCCCCTCTGAAACCCTCAATTTGTGTCCCGGAGTCCATAGTGTCTCATGGTTCATCTCCCTCTCTGATTTCTCCCGCTTTAGTTTTCCCTCCCTTCCCCTATGGTCCTCCGTGTTATTCCTTATGGTCCACATATGAGTGAAACCATATGAGAATTGTCTTTCTCTGCTTGATTTGTTTCTCTTAGCATAATCCCCTCCAGCTCCATCCATGCCTATGCAAATGGTGGGTATCCATCCTTTCTGAATGGCTGAGTAATATTCCATTGTATATATGTACCACTTATTTATCCATTCATCTGTTGAAGGGCATCTCGGCTCCTTCCACAGTTTGGCTATTGTAGACATTGCTGCTATGAACATTGGGGTTTATCTTTGGGGTAAATACCTAGTAGTGCAATTGCTGGGTCATAGGTACAGTACCTCAATTTTTAACATCTTAAAAACTCCATACTGTTCTAGAGTGGCTGCACCAGTTTGCATTCCCACCAACAGTCTAAGAGGGTTCCCCTTTCTCCACATCCTTGCCAACATTTGTTGTTTCCTGTTCTGTTAATTTTTGCCATTCTAACTGGTATAAGGTGGTATCTCATTGTGGTTTTGATTTGTATTTCCCTGATAGCTAGTGATGTTGAACATTTTTTCATGTGTCTGTTAGCCATTTGTATACCTTCTTTGGAGAAGTGTCTGTCCATGTCTTCTGCCCATTTTTTGACTGGATTATTTGTTTTCTGGGTGTTGAGTTTGAGAAGTTCTTTATAGGTCTTGGATACCAGCCCTTTATCTGTAATGTCATTTGCAAATATCTTCTCCCATTCTGTGGGTTGCCTCTTAGTTTTGCTGACTGTTTCTTTTGCTGGGCAGAAGCTTTTTATCTTGACGAAGTCCCAAAAGTTTATTTTTTCTTTTGTTTCCCTTGGCTTTGGAGACGTGTCTTGAAAGAATTTGCTGTGGCCGATATCAAAGAGGTTACTGTCTATGTTCTCCTCTAGGATTTTGATGGATTCCTGTCTCACATTGATGTCTTTCAACCATTTTGAGTTTATCTTTGTGTATGGTGTAAGGGAATGGTCCAGTTTCATTCTTCTGCATGTCGCTGTCCAATTTTCCCAGCACCACTTACTGAAGAGACTGTCTTTTTTTCCATTGGGTATTTTTTCCTGATTTGTCAAAGATTAGTTGACCATAGAATTGAGGGTCCAATTCTGGAATTTCTATTCTGTTCCATTGGTCTATGTGTCTGTTTTTGTGCCAATACCATACTGTCTTGGTGATCACAGCTTTGTAATATAGCTTGAAGTCAGGTAACGTGATGCCCCCAGCTTTGCTTTTCTTTTTCAACATTCCCTTGGTGATTTGGGGTCTTTGCTGGTTCCATACAAATTTTAGGATTGTTTGTTCCACCTCCTTGAAAAATGCCAATGGTATTTTAATAGGGATGGCACTGAAACCGTAGATTGCTCTGGGCAACATAGACATTTTAACAATATTTGTTCTTCCAATCCATGAGCATGGAATTCTTTTCCTTCTTTTTGTGTCTTCCTTAATTTCTTTCATAAGTGTTCTGTAGTTTCTAGAGTATAGATCCTTCACCTCTTTGGTTAGGTTTATTCCTAGGTATCTTATGGTTTTTGGTGCTATTGTAAATGGAATCGATTCCTTAATTTCTCTTTCTACAAAAGCTCTCAGCATTTCCCCATTGAGAATGATATTCGCTGTGGGCTTTTCATAGATGGTTTTATGATATTGAGGAATGTTCCCTCTATCCCTATACTCTGAAGAGTTTTAATCAGGAAAGGATGTTGTATTTTGTCAAATGCTTTTTCTGCATCAATTGAGAGGATCATATGATTCTTGTCTTTTCTTTTATTAATGTGCTCTATCATGTAGATTGATTTGCAAATGTTGAACCACCCATGCACCCCAGGAGTAAATCCCACTTGGTCGTGGTGAATAATCCTTTTAATGTACTGTTGGATCTTATTGGCTATGATCTTGTTGAGTATTTTGGTATCCATGTTCATCAGGGGTATTGGTCTGTAATTCTCCTTTTTGATAGGGTCTTTGTCTGGTTTAGGGATCAGGGTAATGCTGGCCTGACAGAATAAGTTTGGAAGTTTTCCTTCTGTTTTTATTTTTTGAAACAGCTTCAGCAGAATAGGTATTATTTCTTCTTTAAATGTCTCAAGACTTTATAAAAGTTTTTATTTTTTCATCTAATTTGGACTAGCAGATTCTCTGACTCCAATAGCACTGTGAAAGTAGTGTGGCTAATTAGAATTACCACTTACAAAAGATCTTGATATCAGTAACATATAACTGTATTTTAAGAATTAGGAAGTTAAGAAATGTATTCATATAACAGTTCACGATTCTTACTTAGTTTTCATTAGAAATTAGGATTTTTAAGGTTTAAGAATTCTAATTAATATATATAATTAAAGTTACTAGAAATAACAAGGGAAACAACTCTGTATGCAAAGAAAGTAAAATGTTTTTTTGCTAATAAAAGTATGAAGTAAAAAAATTATAAATTAACATAGAATTTCCTTAACATTTATTTAACAATTTATACAGATCAAATCATTTGTTTTCACAATAATGTAGAAATTTTATGGAAAAAAAAAAAACAAGATTATTCTTCTAATTCAGCAATTCATGCAGTAATCCATAACATTTTAGTACCCTTGCCATTATTAAATGTAACTTGTATCCAAAGCTTTAGAATGAAATATTTCTTGAAAAATGATACATCAAGCTTTTTTTCCATTGGTTAGGATGTACTTTTTTAAATCAAAATTGCTACTGTTTATGTAATTTTTAAATGCATGTAACTTAGTGTAAATAGAAAAATTCAAGTGTCAAGTAGTTTTTCAAGTCAATATGCACAAACATATTGAAACAGATTTTTGCATATATAGTTGTTAAACTCCTACCCAAGAGATTATTAATGCATCCTTAGCAGATGCTACATCTTTTATTTGAAGAAAGTGTGAGAATAGAATCTAACATGTTGCAAGTCACATGATCCAATCCAATAAGGTTAAGGCATGAAAATGAGTCACTAATACCCAAATTAGTAGATTATTAAAAGAGATATGAATATGCATGTTGAAGTGCCAAATATATTTTCAAGATTTCAAAGACTTAAAATATCCTGAAAGCTGTCAATAAAGACCTTTTATAATATTAAAAATCCACTTAAAATACCTTATAATGTTACAATTTTATTTCCACTAAGCTTTTCACTGTGATTTAAAAAATTTACAAAATTGCTCACATATTATGGAGAAATCAGTATTAAAACATTGAATGTTTATTATTTTAAATCAAATTTTTAAAATCCAAGAATATGTAAAAAGATATTTCAAAATGTTATTTCTAATGTCCATATGTTTCATGTGAAGTTATACTATTTAATTATAAGTAAATTATTTTGTGAATCCCAATTACCATTTTAAATTGAGTATTAAAATATATGTCCTGCAGTATTTGTGATATTAGCCATAAAATGTGTATATTACCTGAATAGATAAGCAAATATTTAAAATCTTTGAGCAATTTATGTAACATGAAAAATAGTAGAATATCTGAATAGCATAATTTTAAAAAAATATCTGGCTTTATTTTCAATTCATAAATATATACCTCAAAGGGTTTATATGATTATGTATTTTCTGGTTGCTTGTTATAGAACAAAATAAATAAATCTCACTGAAAAACCAGTATATTAGCCATTTAAAAAATTTTTTTGAAGTATTTTTCTTAGTATTTTTTCTTTTGTGTATCCCATATGGAGTGTATAGCATACTTTCGCTTTCTTTGTCCTTGGTTATTGCTAATGAAAATCACAAATATTTGCTGACAGATTCACTCTTAATTATAGTTTCCTAATCTCAGTCATTCCTTCACAGACTGTTCTGGATGTCTAATGTCATGTCCCAAACTGCTACAGAACTTAGTGCCTTAAATTGTTTGCTATCACAGGTAGACAGTTCTCTCTTGGGATCTCTCATACAGTTGCAGTAAAAAGTTACCTGAAGGTACAAGTCAGTTCTGCATGCAAGATGCCTTTGACACTTACATATCTGGTGCATAGGCTGGGATGCCTGGAACAGCAGAAGTTGACCAAAACCACTCTTATTCTCTGTCTCCCTGTCCTTCTCTTCCCCTCACTTTCTGTCTCACTCTGTCTCTCTGTGTCTCTCTTTCTTTTCTTACTCCTATATTATAACAATTTCCCAAGAACTTTATTCACTTTACTAAGTAATTGCAATTATGAAAGGTAGAAAGGGCAGAGATGTAGTCAGGTACCAAAATGACCCACGAGAGGCTGTCTATAGGTGGAAGTGACACCACAGGCACAGAAAAGCAAGAGGGAGCACACCACACCAGGCACCTGAGGCATGGGAGATGTGCGCTGGGAAGACAAATCCCCATAAAACCTGGCTTTGAAAATAAGAGGGGCTTAACTTCATGAGTTATTACAATCAGTGGAGTTTAAGAACTGGAACTTTAAAAATCAGTGTCCTCAGCTCTGGGAGAGCAAGAGGGTGATACGACACTGCGTGCCTGTGCTTAAAGAGTCAACATAACAAGACACCTCTAAGATACAGCATAAAAACAGCAGTTTGAAAAAAAAAATACCTGGGACATATGCAAAGGAGATTTATTTATTAATCTCATAACATGTATTAGACAGGGAGAGACCTTTAGGAGACTTGTTTAAGAACAACAGAGCTGGCAGGCACCATTTACCTCCCCAGATGCATACCCTGCATACACAGTAACCAGCAAAGCTTGAACACTCTCCATTGGCTTGCTAATGGCATGCCACACCCCTGTGTTCTGCTGTGGATGCTCTCCATAAGACAGGCCTTCAGCCAGAGTTCAACCAAAGCAGCTCCACAACCTGGAAGTGTGCAAGCAACCCTGAAAAGGGCCAACACTACTTCAAAGTGACTCCTGCCCTGGAGAGAAAAGAAGAAAACCACACACCAGTTCAGCTGCCATCACAGCAGTAGGTGGGGGCAGACATCTGGTCGGACTTCAGGTCCTGCACATCCACAAAAGCTTCACAGGGGACAGCACAGGGAGAGCAGACTGCAGTTCAGGGCAGCCACAGCTATAGCAAAAGCTGACCCAGCTGAAGACCATGGTAGCCACAGCCTGGGCTCACTAACAACACAGGGACCAAACCCTAAGAACATCAGGAAAAGAGACCCATTGCAGACAACTGGACTAAACAAACCTGGCTCAGCCACAAAAGCAGAGCCCTTGCAACACATATAAGAGATACCTCAGAAGCTCCAGGATCTACTGAACAAGGGGCTTTGCTCTGCAGGGCACTACAGCAACTCTTCTACATAAGGCCACTACATTCAAGAACAGGAGACATAGCTAACCTTCCTAACATAAAAACAGAAACAGAGAGTTAGACAAAATGAGGAGAGAGAGGAATTTGCCCAAATGAAAGAACAGGATAAATTACAGCAGAAGATCTAAATGAAATGGAGATAAGGAATATGCCTGATAGAGAGTTTAAACTAATGGTCATAAACGTACTAAATGGACTTGAGAAAAGAGTGGAGGCACTCAGTGAGTCCCTCAATGAGGAGATAGAAAACATAAAAAAAAAAAAAAAAAATCAATCAGAGATGAAGAATGCACTAAAATGAAAAATACACTAGAAGGAATAAATAGTAGGCTAGAAGAAGCAAAAATTCAGATCAATGACTTGGAGAACAGAATAATGGAAATGTATCAAGCTGAACAAGAGAGAGAAAAAAATAATAAAAAATGAGAATAGATTTAGGGATTTCAGCAAAACCATCAAAAATAATAACATTCATGTATAGTGATCCCAAAGAAGAAGACAAAGAAATGGGGTAAAGGGGGGTAGAAAATTTATTTGAAGAAATAATAGCTGAAAACTTCCTGAATCTGGGAAAGGAAACAGAAATCCAGATCCAGAAGGCAGAGAGCCCTCAACAAAAGCAACCCAAGGAGATTCACAGCAAGACATATTATAATTAAAATGGCAAAAAAAAGTAGTGATAAAGAGAGAATTTTAAAAGCAGCAAGAGAAAAGAAAATGAATGCATATGGGGGAAACCCATAAGACTGTCAACTGAGTTTTCAGCAGAAACTTTGTAAGCCACAGGAAGTTGCATAATATATTCAAATTGCTGAAAGAAAAAGCCCTGCAACCAAGAACACTCCGTCCAGCAAGGCTGTCATTCCCAGGAGAAGGAGAAATGAAGAGCTTCCCAAACAAAAGTTAAAGGAATTCAGCACCACTAAAAAAGCCCTATAAGAAATGTTAAAGGGGACTCTTTGAGTGGAAAGACCATAAGAGTAAGAAAAGTAGAAAGCACAGAGGAGTAAATTAGGTATATCTATAAAAATTAGTCAAGAAACTCACAAAATAAAAGAATGCAAAGTATGATACCATACATCTAAAATGTGGCAGGTGGGGAGGGCAGTAAATTGAATGGGTTCAAACTTAAGCAATGATCAACATAAAATAAACTGTTATATGTGTAAGATGTTATAAATAAACTTAATGGCTATCACAAATCAAAACCAGTAATAGATATGCAAAAAAATGAAAAGAAAGGAATCCAAATATATCATTAAACAATGCCCAGCAAACTGGGAGAGAAGAGAGCAAGAGAAAAGAACAAAAACAACCATAAAACAAGTAACAAATGGCAATAAGTATGTATCTATCAATAATTACATTGAGTGTAAACGGATGAAATGCTCTATTCAAAAGACATAGGGTGAAAAAAAATAAGACTTGGGATGCCTGGGTGGCTCAGTCAGTTAAGTGTCTGTCTTAGGCTCAGGTCATGATCCAGGGGCCTGGGATTATCCTGCATCAGGCTCCCTCAGCCGGGAGGCTGCCTCTCCCTCTGCCTGCTCTGCCTGCTCTCCCTGCTTGCACTCTCTCTCTCTCACACACACACTAAAATTAAATACAATCTTAAAAAAAAAAAAAAAACAAGACTCATCTATATGCTGCCTACAAGAGACTCATTTCAGACCTTAAGACACATACAGATTGAAATTGAAGGGATGGAAAGGAATTTATCATGCAAATGAAGGTGAAAAGAAAGCTGGGGTACCAATACTTATATGGACAAAATAAACTTTAAAACAATACTGTAACAAGAGACAAACAAGGACAATATATAATCATAAAGGAAATAATCCAACAAGAAGATATAACAATTATAAATATTTATGCACTCAGCACATAAGTGCCCAAATACATAAAGCAGCTAAAAACAAACTAAAGGAAATAATTGATTGTAATACAGTAATGGTATTAAGAGTACCCACTAGTAATAGTAATAACACCCCACTTTTCACAATGGATAGATAATCCAAAGAGAAAATCAACAAGGAAAAAGAGGCTTTGAATGGCACATTGGACCAAATGGATCTAACAGAAATATTCAGAACATTCCAACCTAAAAGAGCAAAACATGCATTCTTTTCAAGGGTACATGGAATATTCTCCAGATTAGATCATAAGTTAGACCACAAACAAGTCTTAATAAATTCAAAATGATCAAATTCATGCCATGCATCTTTTCTCACCACAATGCCATGAAAATAGAAATCAACCATAACAGAAAAATCTAGAAAGAACACAAATACATGGAGGTTAAATCAAATGCTATTAAGTAATGAATGGGTCAACCAAGAAATCAAGGAGGTAATCAAAAAACACACGAAGACAAGGGTCGCCTGGGTGGCTCAGATGGTTAAGCGTCTGCCTTCGGCTCAGGTCATGATCCCAGGGTCCTGGGATCGAGTCCCACATTGGGCTCCCTGCTCCTTGGGAGCCTGCTTCTCCCTCTGCCTCTCTCTCTGTCTCTCATGAATAAATAAATAAAATCTTAAAAACACACACACACACACACACACACGAAGACAAATTAAAATGAGAACACAGTGATCCAACATCTTTGGGATGCAGCAAAAGTGGTTTAAAGAGGGAAGTTGATGGCAAAGGAGGTCTACCTCAAGAAGCAAGAAAAATCTCAAAAAAACACCAACCTAACTTAACACCTAAAAGAGCTAGAAAAAGAACAAGAAACAAAACTCAAAAGAAGGAAATAATAAAGATTAGAGCAGGAATAGATGAAATAGACACTAAAAAGAAAACACACAATAGAATACATCAATGAAACAAGGAGCTGGTTCTCTGAAAGATCCACAAAATTGATAAATCTTACCCACACTCATCAAGAGAGAGGGGTGGTGGTGCAGGGGAGAGGGAGAGAGAGAGAGAAAGACAAAAGACCCAAATAAAGAAAATAAGAGATCAAAGAAGAGAAATAACAACCAACACCACAGAAATAAAAGAATTATAGGAGAATATTGTGAAAAATTATATGCCAACAACTTGGCAACCTAGAAGAAATATATAACCTCCCAAAACTGAGCCAGGAAGAAGTAGAAAATTAGAACAGACGTTACCAGCAATGAAATTGAATCAGTAATCAAAAAATTCACAACAAACAAAAGTCCAGGACCAGATGGCTTCACAGGTGAATTCTACTAAACATGTAAAGAAGTTTTAATACTGATCCTTCCCAAATTATTCCACAAAATAGAAGAGAAAGGAAAGATTCCAAATTCATTCTATTGGACCAGTAGTACTCAGATACCAAAATCAGATAAAGATACTACAAAAAAAAAAAGAATTACAGGCCAATATCTCTGATGAACATAGATACAAAAGTCCTCAACAAAATATTAGCAAATCAATTCCAACAATACATTTTAAAAATCATTCACTATGATCAAGAGGGATTTATTTCTAGGGTGCAAGTGTGGTTCAATATTCATGTATCAATCAATGTGATACATCACATTAACAAGGGAAAGGATAAAAACCATATGATCATTTCAATAGATGCAGAAAAATCATTTCACAATGTATAACATCCATTCATAGTGAAAACTTCAAAAGGTAGGTTTAGAGGGAACATACATAAACAAAATAAAGACCATATATGAAAAAACCCACAGCTAGCATCTTACTCCATGGTGAAAACTGAGAGCTTTTCCCCTAAGATGAGGAACAAGACAAGGATATCTACTCTCACCACTTTCATTCAACATAGTACTGAAAATCCTAGCCACAATAATCAGACAAGAAAAAGAAATAAAAGTCATAAAAATTGGTAAGGAAGAAGTAAAACTTTCACTATTTGCAGATGACATGAAACTATATATAGAAAACCCTGTAGACTCCACCAAAAAAGTACAGAAATTTGTCACATTTCTATACACTAATAATGAAGTAGAAGAGAATTAAAAAAAAAAAAAAAATCTCATTTCAATTGGACCAAAATAATAAGATACCTAAGAATATACTTAACCAAGGAGGTAAAAGACCTGTACTCTGAACACTATTATACCTTGATGAAAGAAACTGAAGATGACACAGACAACTAGCAAGATATTCCATGCTCATCAATTGGGAGAACAAGCATTAAACTGACCATACTATGCAAAACATTCTACACATTTAATGCCATCCCTATCAAAATACCAATAGCAGTTTTCAGAGACCTAGAATAAATAATCCTAAAATTTCTATGGAACCAAAAAATACCCCAAATAACAAAAGCAATATTGAAAGAAAAGAACAAAATGGGAGGTATCACAATCCCAGATTTCAAGATATACTACAAAGCTGCAGTAATCAAAACAGTATGGTACTGGCACAAAAATAGACACATATATCTATGAAAAAGAATAGAGAGCCCAGAAATAAACCCATGATTCTATGGTCAATTAATCTACAACAAAGGAGGCATGAATATGCAATAGAAAAAAGCAGTCTCTACAACAAATGGTTTTGGAGAAAACTGAACAACTACATGCAAAAGAATGAAACTGGACCACTTTCTCATACCACACACACACACACACACACACACACACACACACACACAATCTACATGGATTAAAGACCTAACTGAGACCTGAAACCATAGAAATCCTAAAAGAGGGCACAGGCAGAAATTTCTCTGACAATGACCATGGCAACATTTGTATAGATATGTGTCATAAGGCAAGGGAAACAAAATAAAAAACAAAGTATTGGAACTACATAAAAATAAAAATCTTCTACACAGCAAAGAAAACAATCAATAAAACTAAAAGACAAGCTACTGAATGGGAGAAGATATTTTCAAATGACATATCCAATAAAGGGTTAGTATCCAAAACATACAAAGAACTTATACAACTCAACACACCCAAAATCCCCCACAGATAATCCAGTTAAAAATGGGAAGAAGACATTTCTCCAAAGAAGACAGATGGTCAACAGACACATGAAAAGATGCTCAACATTATTCATCATCAAGGAAGTGCAATTCAAAACCACAATGAGATTATCACCTCACACCTATCAGAATGGCTAAAATAAAAAACACAAGAAAGAGGTAAGGATGAAAAAGGAACCTTCATGCACTGTTGGTAGGAATGCTAACTGTGCAGTCACTGTGGAAAACAGAATGGAGGTTCCTCAAAAAATTAAAAATAGAATCACTATTTTTAGTGATCCAATAATTCTACTACTGGGTATTTTCCCAAAGAATAAGAATAAGAAAATGCTAATTCAAAAAAATATATTCACCTTTATGTTTATTGTAGCATTATTTATGATAGGCAAATTATGGAAGAAGCCCAAATGTCCATCAGTAGATGAACGGATAAAGAAGATGTAATATATGTGTGTGTGTATGTACATATATATATATATATATATATATATATATATATATGAGTGTATGTATGTATGTACATATATATTATTTATATAAGTACACATACATATATAGGAATGTTAATCATTAAAAAGAATGAGGTTTTGCCATTTGCAACAACATGGATGGATCTAAACAGTGTAATACTAAGTGAAATAAGTCAGCCAGAGAAAGACACATGCCATATGATTTCACTCATACGTGGAATTTAAGAAACAAAACAAAGAAAAAAGAGACAAGCAAACAGAAACAGACTTTTAACTATAGAGAACAAACTGATGATTACCAGAGAGCAGGTGAGTGAGGGGAAGGGTGAAATAGGTAAAGGGGATTAAGAGTACACCTATCATGATGAACAGTAAGTAATGCATAGAATTGTTGAATCACTCTTGTATACCTGAAAATGAAAAAAAAAAAAAAAACAAAACAAAACACTTTACCTTTATTATACTGGAATTAAAAAAAAAAATCTTTGTCAATATTTTTATTAGTAAGTTCTCTTACGCTAAATTTAAAACTAAAGACATGTGTTGAGACATTCAAAGCTTTCCCACTAACATTGGATGTCCCCTCTCACCACTCATTTTCAACATTATACTGGAAAGTCCTTGCTAATGTAATGAGACACGAATATGGATTAAAGATTTCCACCACAGAGATTTAATAGGTATTTTCATTACTTAACAGCTCTTTTATTACTCAATACCATTTCACTGTAAGAATATAAACCATTTGTTTATACATTCACCTGAAGAATGGCATATTGGTTCTTCCCATTTTTTTGCAATTATAAAGTGGCTATGAACATTTATATGTGTGTTTTCTGTAAACATAAGGTTTCAACACAATTGGGGTATATACTTTTGTGTACAATAGATGAATCTTATGGTAAGACTATGCTGAATTTTCTGGGAAACTACCAAACTGTCTTTCAACATGGATTATACCATTTGCATTTCTACCAACAATGAATGAAGGTACCATTTGTTCCACATCGTTAACAGAATTGGTATTGTTGTCCAACTCATTATCACTGGAATCACACCTTCACTTTTGAAATTTAAAAACAAAAAGAAAATCCCCAAAAATTGGAATAATACTAAAATTATAAGTTAGGTTCAGTAGAGGATCGTTCTCTTCTAGAATGCTGTATTCTTAAATGACTTTCATCAAAATATAAGGTATAATTTTGAAACCACATTCTTGAGCTATGATTGACATATAAAAAGCTGTCCATATTTAATATGTACAATTTGATGAGTTGGAAGATTAAGTATAGACCTGTGAAACCATCACTATAATTCATGCTATAAGAATATCCATTACTTCCAAAAGGTCTCCTCCACCCGTCTTTATTATTATTTTTGTGAGAGGTACATTTCCCCCCCCCACAGGACAAAACTTGGGATTTTATTTCTCCTAACAATTTAAGGTAATACTCTGTGTGTATATATGGAAAAAAAATATGCTGACTTAGCAGTTCAAGGTACTTGACTTTTACACTTTTTGAAGTTAATACTTGACATAACTTTTTAATTCAGTGTTTTACATTCTTTGAGCAATTATGTACTACTTAATAGAATCTCTGCACATATGTAAAATACAAGGTAAACTGAAAAATTTTATCACAATTAGGAAACAATAAGATAAGGCCATATTGGGGCGCCTGGGTGGCTCAGTCGTTAAGCGTCTGCCTTCGGCTCAGGTCATGATCCCAGGGTCCTGGGATCGAGTCCCACATCGGGCTCCCTGCTCCGTGGGAAGCCTGCTTCTCCCTCTCCCACTCCCCCTGCTTGTGTTCCCTCTCTCGCTGTGTCTCTCTCTGTCAAAAAATAAATAAAATCTTAAAAAAAAAAAAAAGATAAGGCCATATTAAAAATAATGTTGATAATAATTATTTTTTTAATCAGAGGAATTCTGTTTTTTCTTTTAACTTTGCTTGTATTATAATTTATTTAATTCTAAGTTTATATCCTTTAAGTTTTTTAAATTTAAATTCAATTAATTAACATACAATGTATTATCCCTTTAAGTTTTTTTTTAATTTAAATTCAATTAATTAACTTATAATGTATTATTTGTCTAAGGAACACTGGTCTGTGATTCATCAGTCTTATATAATACCCAGTGCTCATTACAACACATACCTTCCCCAATGTCCATCCCCCCATTACCCTAACCCCCCACCTCCCTCCCCTCCAGCAACCCTCAGTTTGTTTCCTAAGATTGAGTCTCTTATGGTTTGAGTGACAAGTACATTTAATACAAAATCCAATCTTTTGGCAAATTTTTCGGTGTAGGTTACAGTATTTTTAACTATAGGCACTATGCTGGATAGTAGATCTTTCAGATTTATTCATCTTATAACCAAAACTTTACCCCTTTTGTTAATACCTCCCCTGTTTCTCTCTTCCTCCAGTCCCTAGCAAACACAATCCCACTTTTTGCTTCTAGGAGTCTGATTATTTTAGATTCCTTATATAAGTGGTACCATCTAGTATTTGTCCTATGTCTGGCCTATTTCACTTAGCATAATGTCCTCCAGTTTTATCCACGTTATTATAAATGGAAGGCTTTTCTTTTTCTTTTTTTAAAGACTTTATTTATTTGAGAGAGAGAGAGAGAGTGAGCAAGTGGGGGGAAGGGTAGAAGGAGAGGGAGAGAGGGAATCTCAGGCAGATTCCGTGCTGAGCATAGAGCTGGATGCGGGGCTCAATCCCAGGATCCTCAGATCATGACCTGACCCCAAATCAAGAGTTGGATGTTTAACCAACTGAGCCATCCAAGCGTCCCAGGATTTTCTTCTTTTTAAAGACTATAATATTCCATTGCATGTACATACCACACCCTATCTTTTGTTGATGGATATTTATGTTGCTTCCATGTCTTAGCTATTATTTATAAAGTTGCAATGAACATGGAAGTGCAAATATATCTTCCAGTGATTTTATTTCCTTCAGATATATACTCAGAAGTGGGACTGCTGGATAACGTGGTAGTTCTAAATTTTTGAGAAACCTCCATACTGTTTTCCATAATAGCTACACTAATTTACATTTCCACCAACAATGTATGTACAAGGATACTTTTTTTTTTCCACATCCTCACCATTCTGTTATTTTTTGATAGCCATCCTAATATGTGTGAGGTTTTATCTCATTGTGCTTTTAATTTGCTTTTCCCTAATAATTAGTGATTTTAAGCACCTTTTCATAAACCTGTTGGCAATTTTTATGTCTTCTTTGGAGAAATATTTATTTATCCTATGCCTATTTTCAATTTTTTTCTATTGGGTTGTAGGATTTCCTTATACATTTTGGATATTAAACTCTTATCAGATATATTGATGTCAAATATTTTCCACTATACCATAGGTTGCCTTTTTAATTTCTTGATTGTTTCTTTTGCTGTGCAGAAGCTTTTCGGTTTGATGTAATCCTACTTCTCTTTTTGCCTTTGTTACCTGCGATTTTGATGTCACATCTAAGAAATCATAGTCTAACCTAATGTCAAGAAAATGTTTCCCTAGATTTCTTTCTAGGATTTTTATGGTTTCAGGTCTTAGTTGATTTTTGTGTATGGTGTGAGATAAAATCTAATGCCATTCTTCTGCCTATGAACATTCAGTTTTCCCAGCTACTATTTATTAAAGAGATTATCCTGTCCCATTGTGTATTATTGTGTATTACTGCCATTCCTTTCAAAGATCAGTTTATTATGGGTTTATTTCTGGGCTCTCATTTGTTTCATTGGTCAATATGTCTGTTTTTAAGAGAGTTTAAAAAGAATTGGTATTCATTTTTCTTTCAATATTTAGTAGGATTTACTTGTAGAGTCATCATCTGGCTCTTGGATTTTTCTTTGTTGGGAGTTATTTCATGACTGATTCGATATCCTTATTATTGGTCTGTTCCAGTATTCTAGTTCCTCCTGAATCAGTGTTGGTTAGTTGGATGTTTCTAGGAATTTATTTATTCTAGGCTGTCCAAGTTGTTGACATATAACTGTTCATAATGATCTTTTATGATCTTTTAAATTTTCCATAGCATTAGTTGTAATGTCTCTTCTTCCATTTTTTATTTTATTTTGAGTCTTTTTCTTAGTCAAGATAAATGTTTATTAATTTTGCTTATCTTTTGAAATAACCAATTTGATTATGATGTGCCTTAGTCTAGACTTCATTTGATTTATCGTAATTTTATTAATTTAGGCTCCATGAATCTGGTTATCCATTTCCTTCCCCCTCATTGATGAATTTTTTGGTCATTTTCCTTTGAGTAAGTGTTCTGTCCGTATTTCTTTCTCTTTTCCTTCTGGGACTCCCATAATGAATGTATTGGTCCACTAAATGGTTATCTATAAGTTCTGTAGACTTTCCTCATTCTTTTTCAATTTTTTTTCTTTTTTGGTTCCTCCAGCTGGATAATTTCAGATGACCTCTGAGTTTGCTGATCCCTCTGCTTTAAGTATGCTGTTGAAAATTTCTACTGAATTTTCTTTTTTATCTCATTGTATTTCTTAGTGCTAGAATTTGTTCAGTTCTTTCTGTTGAAATTTACATTTTATGTATGTATTGTTTTCCTGATTATGTTTAGATGCCTAAATGTGAAATTCTTTAATATGATTATTTTGAATTATTTGCAGAGAAGTTCATAGATCTGCATTCTTTATGAATGGTTAATGGAGATTATTTTGTTACTTTCTTTTTTTTTAAATTTTTTTATTAACATATAATGTATTATTTCTTTCAGGGGTATAGGTCTGTGATTCATCAGTCTTACACAATTCACAGCGCTCACCATAGTACATACCTTCCCCAATGTCTATCACTCAGCCGCCCCATCCCTCCCACCCCCTTCCACTCCAGCAACCCTCAGTTTGTTTCCTGAGATTAAGAGTCTCTTATGGTTTGTCTCCCTCTCTGGTTTCATCTTTCAATTTCCCCTCCCTTCCCCTATGATCCTCTGTCTTGTTTCTCAAATTCCTTGTATCAGTGAGGTCATATGATACTTGTCTTTCTCTGATTGACTTATTTCGCTTAGCATAATACCCTGTACTTCCATCCACCTCGTTGCAAATGGCAACATTTCATTTTTTTTTGATGGCTGCATAATATTCCATTGTATATATATATACCACTTCTTGTTTATCCATTCATCTGTTGATGGAAATCTTGGCTCTTTCCATAGTTTGGCTATTGTGGATACTGCTGCTATAAACATTGGGGTGCATGTGCCCCTTTGGTTCACTACATTTGTATCTTTGGGGTAAATACCCAGTAGTGCAATTGCTAGGTCGTAGAGTAGCTCTATTTTCAACTTTTTGAGGAACCTCCATACTGTTTTCCAGAGTGGCTGCACCAGCTTGTATTCCCACCAACAGTGTAGGAGGGTTCCCCTTTCTCCGCATCCCCGCCAACATCTGTCATTTCCTGACTTGTTAATTTCAGCCATTCTGACTGGTGTGAGGTGATATCTCATTGAGATTTTGATTTGGATTTCCCTGATGCCAAGCGATGTTGAGCACTTTTTCATGTGTCTGTTGGCCATTTGGATGTCTTCTTTGGAAAAATGTCTGTTCATGTCTTCTGCCCTTTCATGATTGGATTATTTGTTCTTTGGGTGTTGAGTTTGATAAGGTCTTTATAGATTTTGGATACTAACCCTTTATCTGATATGTCATTTGCAAATATCTTCTCCCATTCTGTCGGTTGTCTTTTGGTTTTGTTGACTGTTTCTTTTACTGTGCAAAAGCTTTTTATCTTGATGAAGTCCCAATAGCTCATTTTTGCCCTTGCTTCCCTTGCCTTTGGCAATGTTTCTAAGTTGCTGTTACTGAGGTTGAAGAGGTTGCTGCCTGTGTTCTCAAGGATTTTGATGGATTCCTGTCTTACATTTAGGTCTTTCATCCATTTTAAGTCTATTTTTGTGTGTGGTGTAAGGAAATGGGAGTTTCATTCTTCTGCATGTGGCTGTCCAAATTTCCCAACACCATTTGTTGAAGAGACTGTCTTTTTTCCATTGGGCATTCTTTCCTGTTTTGTTGAAGATTAGTTGACCATAGAGTTGAGCGTCCACTTCTGGGCTCTCTATTCTGTTCCATTGATCTGTGTCTGTTTTTGTGCCAGTACCATACTGTCTTGATGAGTACAGCTTTGTAATAGAGCTTAATGTCTGGAATTTTGATGCCACCAGCTTTGTTTTTCTTTTTCAACATTCCTCTGGCTATCTGGGGTCTTTTCTGGTTCCACACAAATTTTAGGATTATTTGTTCCATTTCTTTGAAAAAAGTTGATGGTATTTTGATAGGGATTGCACCAAATGTGTAGATTGCTCTAGGTAGCATAGACATTTTCACAATATTTTTTCTTCCAATCCATGAGCATGGAACGTTTTTCCATTTTTTTTTAAAGATTTTATTTATTTATTTGATAGAGAAAGATAGAGCAGGAACACAAGCAGGGGGAGTGGGAAAGGAAGAAGCAGGCTTCCTGCCGAGCAGGAGCCCGATGTGGGGCTCGATCCCAGGGCCCTGGGATCATAACCTGAGCTGAAGGCAGACGCTTAACAACTGAACCACACAGGTGTCCCCATTTTTCCATTTATTTGTGTCTTCCTCAATTTCTTATTTTGTTGCTTTCATGATTTCATGTTTCCCTGATTTTTCATGATCCTTGTAGTCTCACATTATTGTCTGTGAACTTAAAGAAGTAGTCACCTCTTCTAGTCTTTACAGACTTACTTCATCAGAGAAAGCTTTTCACCAGTCGGTCTGGCTAGAGATTCTGGACAGGTTTGTTTCCTGGGTCTGCTGGCAGGGGACATGGTGCTGGTGCCTGCTGATAGGAGGGCTTGATGCCATGTTCTATGGCCTGCTGCTGAAGGGATTTTGTTACTGTTTTTTTGGGTTTTGTTGCTGTGGTGGTGGTGGTTCTTGCTTAGCAAAATGGGCTAAGTTTTTCCTTTGGGAATTTACTAAAATTTCTACTTTAAACGCTGCTTAATGAAGATTTATCTACAAATATTCGAAGAACTTTAATTGTACAGAATTTTTGTTTACAATTAATTAGTTTATCTTTTCCTAAAATTTTCTTTCCACTATAAAATAACTACATTTTTTTTTTATAGGATGTTTTTATTATTACTTAACATTTCCAATTGAATATCAAAGCAAATAATTAGCTCAAAAAATACCATGAAATCACACATAAAGCAAATATGCTCTAACACACTGAACTATAAAAAATAATAATTATCACTTCTGTATATCTGAAATATAGTAATTCGTCATGTGTAAATAAATTACTTAGTTTGAAAACCTTTTCAATTTTTTTTCTTGAAGAACCATTTAGAGGAAGTTTTTTGAATTTGAAAATATACTTTTTTATTTTAAAATGTATATTTTAAAATAAAATATTTTTATAAATATTTAAAATATTATAAGTTTAAAAATTTTAAGTATAGTTGTAAAATATATCTCTTGACTTAAAAGTAAAAACAGGGATATCAGCATTACTCATACTGAAAAAATATATTCCAAAAATCTAAGATGTAAAGGAATAAATTTTCTCTAGGTAGAAGTTCACTTATAGAAAATTCTCTCATTCTATGAGTTTGTAGGCTTCTATACTATGTCTGAACAAAATGCAATCCTATATGTTGCTTTGCTCAAATAATTAAGTATAATAAAAATGTATATTTTCAAATTTCAAATCTACAAAGACATAATATCTTGAAATCAGATTGATGTAAGCTGCTCTTGATCACCCACAGGCACCCCAATTACCTAGAATTACTATCCCAATTAAGCACCTGTCTTTACAGTTGAGTGTTATTAGGCTCGATTTGATAAGATGGGAAAGTCCCAATTAAGAGGACTCCCTAATTAAGCCTGCTTTATGTAGAACAGACTGATTACTCCAAAAATATATTTTTCTCTCCTACTTCAATAGCATTTTATCCATTATCTATACACATCTATCTATCTATTTCCATTTAAGTAGTTACACAATGTTTTTATCATAAATATAACAGTAAAGAAAAAAATAGCACTTGGCAGAAATGCTCCAATTATGGCAAAATCCTTTTCTCTTACAAGGAAGCTATAAGCAGTATATGTAAGATTCCATTCCGTGATAATTTTTGTTTTGTTTATTTTGGACTTTCCATACAGCACTTCAATTTGCATTTACATTTTAAAACTCTTGGGGTGCCTAGGTGGCTCAGTTGGTTAAGTGTCTGCCTTCAGCTCAGGTCATGATTTCAAGGTCCTGGGATTGAGCCCTGTATCTGGCTCTCTGCCCAGCAGGGAGTCTGCTTCTCCCACTCACTATCCCTCTGTGCTCTCTCTCTCTGTCTCTGTCAAATAAATAAAATCTTTTAAAAATGTTTAAAACTTTTAAAAATCATAGATAGCCATTACATTGTGTGTAATTTCTATGAAGCTAATGTAATATCTTTTATCTAGCACACATTTCATTCCTATTACAATTTACAGCTTAATTAAAGCTGGTTAGATAAGTTGGTTAAAACTGTGACTTTGAAATGTGTACAATTCCAATTATTCAGAGGTACATTTATTGCTAACTAGAGTAAGATGTGCCATTGGGAGGAAATGAAATTGTATGAAGACTTGTCTCCAAGCTTCTAACCCCTATTGTATCTATAGAAACACATTTATTTATGATTTTTTTAATTTAATGAGTTTTAGAAGAAAGGTTTAGAAGAAATGAGTATAAATATATTGTTATTGTTGCATAACAAATCTCTTTAAAACGTGCTCGTTTAAACCACCAAGAATTATTTATTGCTTTATATAGCTTCTGTGGGTTTAGTATCTCAGTGCTGGTTGACTAGGAGGTTCTGGTTAGGGGTCTCCATGAGATTATAGCCAAGATCAACTGGACTGCATTCTTCTTAGGCACATATGCATTTGCAGAGTTAAATTCCACAGAAGTCACTCAGAAGTAACTTCACCTTCTTGGCAAGTTGGTGCTGACAGTTGGCTAGAATATTTATTTCTTCTCATTGTGAACCTCTTTATGGAGCTACGTTACTGTCATCTCAGAATGGAAGCAAGGAATCACCAGAGCAAGAGATTCAAGCAACGAAACTGAAAGTTGCAATGCTTTGATGGCCTAGCTTCATATTACATCAGTCACACAAGGACAACCAGCTCTGGTACAGTGCAGAAGACTACACAACGGCATCGCTACAAGGCGATCATTATTGGGAACATCATGGAGGCTGTCTAACTCCATAGCTGGTGCGTGCTAGTGGAAATTCTTTTGCCAGATTTTCCCAATTCCATTTTTAATTCTGTTATTGATTGTGTGAATCTGGGCAACACACTTAATTTCGATCTCTCAATTTTTCTATATTCAAAATAGATATTATAATACCAGTTACTTCATAGTATTTATGAGGATTAAATGAGCTAGCATTTGAAAGTATTTTTAAAAAACACAGGATACAGTACGTTTCTATATATGATTGCTATTTCTATTTTTATTTTTACAGTAATATCACAACTAAGCAATTTTTATGTGTTTTTTAGAAACTAAAGTGTAAAACTTGCCTGGACAACTTGACTATCAACATAATTAAAAAAAAAAATCTTATTTGAGTACAGTTGACTCACAATGTCACATTAGCTTCAAGTGTCCAACATAGTGATTCAACTTCTCTTTATCTTATGTTGTGCTCACCACAGCTGTGGCTACCATCAACATAATTTCTGACTGAGTGTGAAGGAGCTAGCAAATATATATTCTATGATGAATAAATTAAAAAATAATGAAATGAATGATCTAATGAAGAAATGCATTTTTATATATGGGAAATTAAATAATGTATGAAAATTAAAATATACAATATTATCTCTACCAACCTTGAATGTTTGGTAAAAAGATAATGACAGCATTTAGGAAAATAATTACGTTATACAATCAATATTATATCTTTTCATCACCAACGCATGCATTGCCACATTTGGAATATGAGATACAGTATATAGCATAAGCCACATTTGTTAATCAATTAAAATGTTCAAAAAGACCTGAGAACAACTGAAAATATAAAATCAACAATTAAAAATTAAACAAACAAACTAAAGCACAAGTTTGTAGTAAGTTTAACTCTCAGTTTTGAATTTGAGGTGAGGAGAGAGGGACCAGAATTTGAATTAATTTCTTGGCTATGTCTGAGATCATTTCCTGACAAAATGAAAATAGGCTATGAACTAAAAATAGTCCCTATAGTTTATGTTAAATGTAGATGCCTGCCAAGAATAACAAGGTTAAATGAAATACTTCTTGAAATAGGATCCACTGTCATCACTCTCCTTGCTATTAATCGTAATTTGCTTGTGAATTGGCTTAGCAAGAATCATACATTTTCATAAATATCACTAGCAATCAGAAAAATTTACACAAAAGTATAACAATTCAATATATAAAAGTATAACTCATAAAAAACTGTACTCACAGAAATACTAAATGAGAATAAATTTTGCATCCATTTGCAATTCATAAGTTAGTAGTTCCAATGACTCCAGTAAAATTGAATTCCTGTTCTAATCATAATCAACTATCTTTTTATATCAACAAAGTTTCTATCTTAATGTCTATCACAGAATATATTTTTCTTAACTATACTCACCCTCTGTAAATTGTACACTTTAAAGATAAAATGGTTACATATGTACCAAGAGATTTTTCCAAATCATTGAAAGGAACCCATAAGAACAAATGACTACAATAACAACATATGCATGCAAACATACATACACACAAACCACCTATCTGTACTTCCCCTTGGTTTGTAGACTGGTCTATGCTTAAGATATCTGAGTAATATAAAAAGTGGTTTAAATAAGTGCCATGTTCTTTCAAAAATACATTATAACCACACCCACATCAATTTGCCTTTTCCTACTTTCTCCAAGTCCTCTTCCACACACGCACTATTCTTCAATATGCAGTTAGGTTTCTAAATATTAAAGGCTTATATTTTCTAATATGTAAGGCTTTATCTAGAATAGACCTTCATTCATAGATGTTAGTAAGTATTTATAGGATGAATAGTTGTTGGGCTTGGTAAAAGAATGGCCCCATTTACATTGCTGTCTTAGGTCATTAAAAAGTATAGTGCATGACCAAGACCACATGAATAAATTAGTGCATATGTAATTTTTTAATATATAAATTCAATAGAGCTTCCTCTTATAGAAAGATATTTATGTTAAGATTTTATTTATTTGACAGAGCACAAGCAGAGGGAGAGAGAGAGAGCAAGGAGCCCGCTGTGGGACTCGATCCCAGGACCCTGGGATCATGACCCAGGCCGAAGGCAGCCGCTTAACCGACTGAGCCACCCAGGCCTCCCGAAAGATATTTATTTTAATAAAAAAATATGCCAAGCACCATCAGCTATAAAAATTCATTTTTTTCCTGTTAGTCAACCAACTGCTTTTCAAATTAATTAAATCATAAAATATAATCAAAATATTATAGAATAAAAGACACTAAAATAGAAAAATATTCAAAAAATTTTCAAAAACATTACATTGACATGCAACAGTTAATATTATATTACATATGCTTAATAGTACTGAAATAAAAGATTTGAACATATAACTGTGTTCTGGATTATAAGAAGTTTCAAAAGGTGTTATTAACAATTTTTTACTTTAATTGCTAGATTATTAGGAACAATATGTTATTTCAAATCTAATAAAGGCATTCAAAAATATATCACTTATATTTTTATTTTGAGTCACAATCAACATTTTATTGCACCTCACGAATCAAATTTGTACCTCAAAAAACAATCTTATGCTGTGATCACAGTTCATTCAAGAAGTAATATAGAAGATTTTGCTTTATGCTGAACATTCCTTCTTACATTTGTACATTATATACCTTTAATATAAAAGTATGTAGGTGATATAAGTATATATAAAGATATATACACCTATGTATAATATAAATATTTTTAAATGACATAGATTGCTTTATACTTCTCATGTTTCTGGTACCAATAAAATATAACTGAATAAAACATGTATAAAATGTATAAGAAGCAATGATGCTTGTCATGAATCAGCCCACAGTAAAATTGGAAAGAAATAGAAAATAGGAATACATTTGATGTTTTTTGAAGTCAACAGAGTACTTAGTAATTATTTAGCAATGGTGTGATCCCATGATTGGATTTATTTCTCAAATAAGAATTTTTTTTTTTTTGTAATTTATTAAATGTTGAATGCTGATTTCTGATCAAGATTTCCAAGGTATTTGTCAATGTGAGTTAAAATAATTTACTATGTTTTTATATATACTGCATAAAAGGAGGAACAGTTGAAATATTATAAAGGTGGTAATTAAAATATGAAAAAACAAATTAATAGTAGGAAAGAAAAGCAAATGGAAGAAGTCTCTTAGCATAACAAAAATGCAAAGTGTATGAATCTAGACAACTAGTGACAAAATAAAGAAGTCAGTGATGAAAGGAGTGGAAAATAGTTGCAACATAAGCATAAAATGAAACAGAAGAACACACACCTAAGCATGTGTTGATTATTTTTCTTCTGAACACCAATAATAACCCTATAAAAAGAAAAAAAAAAATCCAGATTTCAAGAACAGTTTAATACTAATGGGAACATAACCAAACATAGTATGTTTCTTTCTTTGACAGAGTAAGCTAAAAACAAAAGATTATTTTTAAGAGTATATGACAAGTTATTTTACCCAGTAACAGGCTACCTGTAGTAGGAAAAAGCCCAATATACCAGCCATTATCCATGAGTCAGCTAAACTAAAACTTTCTGCATGCTACCAACTTTAAAGATATAAATGTGTTTGAGGGAAATACTTAAATAATTGACAAGCTCCATGAAAATCATATCAGAAACATACAATTATATCGCTAATATTTTTACATAATTTCTTCAATTACTAAGTCTCTCACATATAATACGTACTTCATTTCTTACAAGAATTATATAGAGACTCCCAGGGAAGATGGAGGAGTAGGAGGATCCTAAGCTCACCCTATCCCATGGATACAGCTAGATAACACTCACATCTGAGAAAATAACCCCCCAAAATAACCTAAAGACTGGAAAAACACTTTCCCCAGCTAAATGTAGAGAAGAGGCCACAATGAAAAGGGTAGGAAGGACAGAATCATGCTCAGAGTCAAACTGACCCCTGGGACTATCAGAGGTAGGGGGGAACTGGGTGAGGGGAAAGAGGGGAAAGGGGCAGTCCCCAAATTTAGGCACCCCAGGCACAGGGGACCCATACAGGAAGATGAATCCCCATAACATTTGGCTTTGAAAACCACAGGGGCCTAACAATGAGTGGGGCTTAACACCAACACATTTAAAAGTCAGCCAGCAAGCCTCTGGGAGAACTGGGAGGGTGGAGTTCCAACCCTTAAAGAAACAGCACAACAAACAGCCTTGAGGAGATACAGCATAGAAGCGGCAGTTTGAAAAATGCCTGGGGGATACAGGAAGGAGATTTATTTACTAATCTCAGAGCCTGGACTAGATGGACAGGGATCTTTGGGAGATCTGTCCAAGAACAAAAGAGAGGGTGGGAAACACTATACTCCCCTGCCCAACATAGATACATGGGATACCTGCAGGAACCAACACAGTGTAACATTCTCCACCTAGCTTGCTAACAGCACCCTACCTCCATGGACTTCTGTGGATCCACCCGCAATTCAGCTAGCCTGGCAGGAGTTTTCCTGGGTGGTTGCACCTCCTGCAGTTGACCATCAGTGGACCTTACTGGCAACACACTCCCTGCTGCCGAGTTCTCCTGTGAACCAGCCCCCTTTAGTCCAGCAGCACAAGTTTCCTAAAGCTGCTCCAGGTTCCCTCCTGCAGCTGATTGGGGAAAACCTTCCTAACACCATGTACCCTGCCCCTGTGTTCTCCTATAGACCTGCCCCCTCCAAAATATCCTTGGCTGGAATCCATCCAAAGTGGTGTAACAAGCCTGATGGTGTGCAAGCAGCCCCAACAGGAGTCAGTAACACCCCAAAGTGACTCTTGCCCCAGGGAGAGGGGAAAATTACCACAAACACCAATCCAACCATGGCCCAGCAGGGGGCCGGAGCAGACATCTGGTCTGACTACAGGCCTTACACATCAATGAAAGCTTCTCAGGGAACAACATAGGAGAGCATCCTACAGTTTTGTGATAATGCATCCCTGGAAATACCTAGTCTAAATCAACTCAAGCACAAGGTGGCCCCAGCCTGTCGTATTAACAACACAGGGAAGACATTCGGCCCACAACAAGCAGAAAGAGCCATTGCAGACAACTGGACTGAAGGCAAACACAACTCAGCCACAACAGTAGGGAGGCACAGAATGCACATAGGCGATACCCTTGATGTGCCAGGTACTGCTAAACAGGGAAAATAGCACTACAGGGCACTACAGGGTCTATTCTTCATACAGCCACTAATTTCAAGAGCAGGAGACATAGCTGACATTCCTGACATATAGAAACAGATGCAGAGAGTTTGACAAAATGGGGAGAAAGAGGATTATGTACCAAATGAAAGAACAGGACATGAAAATCACAGCAAGAGAGCTAAATGAAATGCAGATAAATCATATGTCTGATAAGAGAATTTAAAGTAATGGTCATAAAGATACTCAGTGGATTTGAGAAAAGAGTGGAGAGTTCAGTGAAATTTTCAACGAAGAGAAAATGTAAAAAAGAACCTATCAGAGATAAAGAACCCAATAATTGAAATTAAAACCACACTAGATGTGATAAATAGTAGCCTAGAGGAAGACGAATGTATCAGTGATGGAAGGCAATCAAGCTGAACAGAAGAAAAAGACTAAAAAAAAAATAGAATAGATTAAGGGAACTCAGAGAAACCACCAAGTGTAATAATATTTGCATTACAGGGATCCCAGAAGAAGTAGAGAGAGAAAAGGGGGCAGAAAATTTATTTGAAGAAATAATAACTGCAAACTTCCCGAATTTAGGGAAGAAAACAGAAATCCATTTCCAGGAGGCACAGACAGCCCCTAACAAAATCAACCCAAGGAGGCCAACGCCAAGATACATAGTAATTAAGATAGCAAAAAGTAGTGATAAAGAGAATTTTAAAAGCATCAAAAGAAAACGATTATATACAAGGGAAATCCAATAAGGCTTTTAGCTGATTTTTCAACAGGAATTTGCAGACCAGAAAGGACTGGCATGATATATTCTAAGTGCTAAAAACAAAAACAAACAAATAAACAAACAAAAAACCCTGCAACTAAGAATACTCTATCCAGTAAGGCTATCATTCACAATAGGAGAGATAGTTTCCCAGACAAACAAGGTTAAAGGAATTCATGGCCACTAAAAAAGCCCTACAAGAAATCCTAAAGGGGACACTGAGTAGAAAGGAAAGATCATAAGTAGAAGTAAGAAAAGTAGGTAGCAAAAAGCAGTAAAATTAAGTATATCTATAAAAAAATCAGTCCAGGGACTCATAAAATTAAAGGATGTAAAGTATGACACCATACACCTAAAATGTGGCAAGGAGAGGAGTGAAGAATGGGTTCAAACTTAATATAGTGATCATTAAATTAATATAGACTGATATATGCATACGATGTTACATATAAACCTAATGGTAACCACAAACCAAAAACTGGTGATAGATATGCAAAGAAATAAAGAGAAAGGAATTCAAGCAGTTCACTAAACAAAGCCAGAAACCGTGACAGAAGAAAGCAAGAGGAGAAAGGAACAGAGAAGAACTACACCAACAACCATAAAACAAGGAACAAAATAACAATAAGTACATATCTATCAATAAATATTTTGAATGTAAATGCACCAAATGCTCTAATTAAGACACAGGGTGATGGAATGGATAAAAAAAAAAAAAAAAAAAACAAGACTCATCTATATGCTGCCTACAAAAGACTCACTGCAGTTAGAAAGACACATAAAGATAGAAAGCGAAGGGGCGTAAAAGTACTTATCACGCAAATGGAAGTGAAAGAAATCTGGGGTAGCAATACTTACACAGGACAAAATGGACTTTAAAACAAAGACTGTAATAAGACAAACAAGGACAATATATAATCATAAAGGGAGTAATCTAACAAGAAGATTATAATAATTGAAAATATTTATGCACCTAACACATAAGCACCCAAACACATAAAGCCACTAATACAAACATAAATAAAATAGCTTATAGTAATACAGTAATAGTAGGGGACTTTAATATCCTACTTAAGTCAATGGATAGATTATCCAAACAGAAAATCAACAAGGAAACAGTGGCTTTGAATGAAACAGTGTACCAGAGGGATCTAACAGATATATTCAGAACATTTATACTAAAACAGCAGAATACACATTCTTTTCTAGTGTACATTGAATGTTCTCCAGAATAGATCACATGTTAGGCCACAAAACAAGTCTCAACAAATTCAAAAAGATTGAAGTCATACCATGAATCTTTTCTATGCAATGATATGAAACTAGAAATCAATCACAAGAGAAAAAAACTGGAAAAAACACAAATATATGGACATTAAATAACATGCTACTAAACAATGAATGAATCCACCAAGAAATCAAAGAGGAAATCAAAAAACACACGGAGATAAAGGAAAATGAAAATATGATGGTCTGGAGGAGGCAAGATTGTGGAATAGTAGGGGACCTCATTTCATCTATATTCTGATCCTTTAAAGAGGAGGGGAAAGCCTCCAGGGAACAAAAGCCACATAGAGGACCCGCTTACAGAGTCCAGCCTCCTGGCAAAGGGTGGTGCAACTCTGCCAAGGCAAAGACACCTGAGAAGCAGCACAGCGGGTCCCTCCCACAGAAGACCGACTGGAAGAACAGGTGAACAACTAGTTTATGGATCCCACAAGGCTGTAAAACTCCAGCTCCAGTGGAAAACAGTATATTGAGCTCAAGCTCAAGGTTTTTCCTCATGATTCGTTTATCTTTCAGTCTAAAATTTTCCATTTCTTTTTTTACCTTTTTCCTGTTTCAACTTATTTCTTATTTTACTTAATTATGTTAAGTCGCTTTTTAACTTCTATTTTTTGCATCTATATTTTATAGATATATGCTTCATTTTAGTCCCTTTTTCACTCTATTCAATTTTATTTTTGTATATATATAAGTTTTGCTTTCTTTACAATTTTGCGATGTAGTGTCTTCTAATACACAGACCAAAATTTACTCAGGAACAAGTGGATCACCCTGTTTTGTTCACACTTAGAGATTATAGTCTCTCCCCTCACCCCTTTTTTGTTTTGTTTTTGTTTGCTTTTCTGTTGTTGCTTCTGACCACTTTGGATTTGTGTAGGGTGTATTTAGTTTGGGTCATGGTTGATATTTTGAACTCTGCTCACTCGCTTACCCATTCTTCTCTGGGCAAAATAACTAGAAGGAGGAATTTACAAGAAAAGAAAAAAAACAGAGGTAATGTTCTCTGCCACAGAGCTAATTGATATGGATGTAAGTAAGATGTAGAGATGGAATTCAGGATAGGAATTATAAAGTTAACAGCTGGGCTTGAAAAAAAGCATAAAAGACAGTAGACAATCTCTACATGCAGAAATGAGATCTAATCAGGCCGAACTTAAAAACGCTAAAACTGAGATGCAGTCTAAATTGGATGCTCTAACAGCTAGGTTGAATGAGGCAGAAGAGAGAGTAAGTGATTTAGCAGACAGGCTGATGGAAAGGACGAAAGTTGAGGAAAAGAGAAAGACGACTCAGAGCCCATGAAGAAATGCTTTGAGAATTTAACGATGCCCTGAAATGAACAACTGTCAGAATTATTGGTGTGCCTGAAGGGAAAGAGAGAGAAAGAGGGCCAGAAGGTATACTTGAGCAAATCATACCTGAAAACTTCCATAATCTGGGGAAGGAAACAAGCATTCATATCCAAGAGGCAGAGAGGACCCCTCCCAAAAATCAATAAAAATAGATCAACACCCTGACATATAATAGTGAAAGCTTGCAAATTTTAGAGAAAAAGAGACTATCCTGAAAGCAGCTCGGGACAGGAGAAATATTAGACTAACATGAGACCTATCCACAGAAATCAGGCAGGCCAGAAAGGGCTGGCATGATACATTGAGGGTACCAAATGAGAAGAACATGCAGCCAAGAATTCTTTATCCAGGAAGGCTTCATTCAGAATGGAAGGAGAGATAAAGAGCTTCCAGGGCAGACAGAAGCTGAAAGAATGTGACCACCAAGACAGCCCTGCAAGAAATATTAAGGGGGATCCTGTAAGTGAAGAGATCCCAAGAGTAACATAAACCAGAAAGAAACAGAGACAATCTACAGAAACAGGGACTTTACAGGCAATACAATGACACTAAATTCATATCTTTCAATAGTTACTTTGAATGTAAATGGGCTAAATGCTTCAATCAAAAGATATAGGGTATCAGATTGGATAAAAAAGGAAGACCCATTCATATTCTATCTACAAGAGACTCATTTTATACCTAAAGACACCTCAAGACTGAAATTGAGGGGGTGGAGAACCATTTACCATGCTAATTGACCTCAGAAGAAAGCTTGGTAGCAATCCTCATATCAGACAAACTAGATTTTAAACCAAAGACTCTAGTAAGAGATGAAGAGGGACACTGTATCATACTTAAAGGGTCTATCCAACAAGAAGATCTAACAATTATAAATATTTATGCCCCCAACATGGGAGCAGCCAATTATATAAACCAATCAATAACCAAAGTAAAGAAACACATTGATAATAATACACTAGTTGTAGGGGACTTCAACACCCCACTCATAGCAATGGACAGATCATCTAAGCAGAAGATCAACACGGAAACAAGGGCTTTGAATGACATACTAGACCAGATGGACTTCACAGATATATACAGAGCATTCCACCCTAAAGCAGCAGAATATACATTCTTCTCAAGTGCACATGGAACATTCTCCAGATCATATACTATGTCACAAATCAGGTCTCAACTGATACCAAAAGATTGAGATTATTCCTTGCATATTTTCAGACCACAATGTTTTGAAACTTGAACTCAATCACAAGAGGAAATTTGGAAGGAACTCAAACACTTGGAGGTTAAAGAGCATCCTGCTAAAGAATGAATGGGTCAACCAGGAAATTAAGAAGAATTTTTAAAATTCATGGATACTAAGGAGAATGAAAACACATCTGTTCAAAACCTTTGGGATGCAGCAAAGGTGTTTCTAAGAGGGAAGTACATTGCTAGACAAGACTCTCTCAAAAAATCAGAAAAATCTCAAATAAGCAAGTTAACCTTACACCTAAAGGACCTGGAGAAAGAACAGCAAATGAAGCCTAAACCAAGAAGGAGAAGATAAATAAATAAAAATTATAGCAGAAATCAATGGAATAGAAAGCAGAACAGTAGAACAGATCAATGAAACTAGAAGCTGGTTCTTTGAAAGAATAAGATCTATAAACCTCTGGCCAGACTTATCCAAAAGAAAAGAAAAAGGACCCAAATTAATAAAATCATGAATGAGAGGGAAGAGATCATGACCAACACCAAGGAAATACAGACAATTTTAAGAATATATTATAAGTAACTATATGTCAACAAATTAGGCAATCTGGAAAAAATGGATGCATTCCTGGAAACTTATAAACAACCAAAACTGAACTGGAAGAAAATATGATGGTCCAACATCTTTGCAGAAAAAGCTGTTCTAGGAGTGCAGTTTTTAGCAATAGAGGTCTACCTCAAGAAGCAATAACAATTTGAAATAAACAACTTAATCTTACATCTAAAGGAGCTAGAAAAATAACAACAAACAAAACTCAAATCCATTAGAAGGAATTACTAAAAATTTGAAATAAATTAAGTTGAAACTAAAAAACAACAGAACAGATCCATGAAACCAGAAGCTGGTTCTTTGAAAGGGTCAACAAAACTGATAAACTTTCACTATTTTCAGATGACATGATACCATATATAGAAAACCTGGAAGATTACACCAAAAAACTACTAGAGCTGATAAATGAATTCAGTAATGTTTCAGGATAGAAAATCAATATACAGGGCGCCTGGGTGGCTCAGTCGTTAAGCGTCTGCCTTCGGCTCAGGTCATGATCCAAGGGTTCTGGGATTGAGCCCCACATGGGGCTCCCTGCTCAGCGGGAAGCCTGCTTCTCCCTCTCCCTCTCCCACTCCCCCTGCTTGTGTTCCCTCTCTGGCTATATCTCTCTCTGTCAAATAAATAAATAAAATCTTTAAAACAAGAGAAAATCAATATACAGAAATTCATTGGATTTCTAGACACTGATAATGAAGTAGCAGAAAGAGAATTTAAGAAAATCCCATTTCAACTGCACCAAAATAATAGAAAACTTAGGAATGAACTTAATCAAGGAGATGAAACACATGTACTCTCAAAACTGTATAGCACTGATGAAAGAAACTGAAGATGACACAAACAAATAGCAAGATATTTCAGCTCAGGTTTGGAAGAAACATTATTGTTAAAATGTCTGTACTACCTAAAGCAATCTACAGATTCAATGCAATCCCTATCAAAATAGCACCAACAGTTTTCAGAGAACTAGAATAAATAATCCTAAAATTTGTATGCAGCCACAAAAGACCCCAAATAGCCAAAGCTATCTTGAAAGAGAAAAACAAAACTGGAGGTATCATAATCCCAGATTTCAAGATATACTACAAAACTGTAATAATCAAAAACAGTATGGTATTGGCACAAAAACAGACACATAGATCAATGGAACAGAATAGAGAGCTCAGAAATAAGCCCATGATTATATGGTCATTTAATCTACAACAAAGGAGGCAAGAATACTCAACAGGAAAAAGTCTCTTCAACAGCACTGGGAAAAGTGGACAGCTAGATGTGAAAGAATGAAACTGGGCCACTTTCTCACACCATACACAAAAATAAACTCAAAATGGATTAAATACCTAAATGAAACCATAAATATCCTAGATGAGAGCACAGAGAGTAATTTGTCCGATATTGGTGGTAGTTATATATTTCTAGATGTCTCCTGAGGCAAGGTAAACAAAAGCAAAAATGAACTATTGCGACTTCATCAATATAGAAAATTTCTGCACAGTGAAGAAAACATTCAACAAAACTAAAGGGTAACCTTCAAAATGGGAGAAGATATTTGCAAATGACATATCTGATAAAGGTTTAGTATCCAAAATCTATAAAGAAATTATCAAACTCAACACCCAAAAAACAAATAATCTAGTTAAAACAATGGGCAGACAATATGAATAGACATTTTTCCAAAGAACACATACAGAAGGCTAACAGACACATGAAAAGATGCTCAACATCACTCATCATCAGGGAAATACAAGTCAAAACTACACTGAGACACCAACTCACACCTGTCAGGATAGCTAAAATCAACAACACAAGAAACAACAGGTGTTGGGGATGATGTGGAGAAAAGGGAACCCTCTTGCACTGTTGGTGGGAAGGCAAACAGTGCAGCCACTCTGGAAAAAACAGTATGGAGGTTTCTCAAAAAGTTAAAAATAGAACTTCCCTATGATCCACCATTTGAGCTACTAAGTATTTACTCAAAGGATACAAAAATACTGATTGGAAGGGATACACGGACCCCGATGTTTATAGCAGCATATCAACAATAGCCAAATTATGTAAAGAGCCCAAATGTCTATAGACTGATGAATGGATAAGGAAGATTGCAGGTATGTGTGTGTTTGTGTGTGTGTGTGTGTGTGTGTGTGTGTGTGTGTATGTATGTATGTGTTTATAAAATAATATATATAATATTCATCATCAAGGAAATGCAAATCAAAACCAATATGAGACATCACCTCACACCTGTCAGAATGGTTAAAGTAAAAAACACAAGAAACAAGTGTCAGTGATGTGGAGAAAAAGGAACCTTCATGCACTGTTGGTAGGAATGCAAACTGGTCCATCCACTGTACAAAACAGTATGGAGATTCTGCAGAAAATAAAAAATAGAATTACCATATGATCCAGTAATTCTATTACCGGGTATTTACCCAAAGAACATGAAAACAGTAATTAAAAAAGAAGTATGTTTATTGCAACCTTATTTACAATAGGCAAATTATGGAAGAAGCCCAAGTGTCCACCAATAAACAAACATATAAAGAAGAGGTAAGTATATACTCAGCCATAAAAAAGAATGAAATGTTGCCATGTGCAACAACATACATGGAGCTAGAGGGTATAGTACTAAGTGAAATAAGTCAGTCAAAGAAAGACAAATACCATATGATTTCACTTGTATGTGGAATTTAAGAAACAAATAAACAAAGAAAAAAGAGTCAAACCAAAAACCAAACTCCTAACTATAGAGAACAAACTAATGGTTACCAAAGGGGAGGCAGGTGGGGGAAATGCATGAAATAGGTGAAGGGGATTAAGAGTACACTTAACATGATAAACATTGAGTAATATACAGAATTGTTGAATCACTATATTGTATAACTGAAACTAATATAACACTGTATGTTAAGTATGCTGGGATTAAAATAAAAAATAATATACTAGTGAGTTAAAAAAGAATCATAAACAAAACATTATTACTAATTTCCAAATGAGGATAACAAAATAACAAAATTTAGGAAATTAAATATCTTCCTAGGACATAGGGAACACAGCTCATAAGTGATGTAAGCTAGTGTTTAAACCATTCACTTTGCCTTTAGAGGCTGATACTTTCACCATCGTTTAATAAAGCCTAAAAACATTCAAATCTGCATGCCAATGTAAAACCCATTGAGAGAAAACAGCAGTAGTCAGTGAATCTAGGAATATTTTACTAATCTAATCATGGCAAAATATAACCTTGTAATCTACTAAGAGAATAATTATTTTCTTACATTAAAAACAATATATAATATGGAAGAAGAAAGAATATGAAACTAACTATAGCTTGGCACCAGAATTATTAACAAACTACTAAATTTTATTTGCAAATTAAGTATGAACATTATAAGGAAGATTGCATCTTAGTAGAGAAAGGTCTACATTGATATATAAGTATAGGTGATATATATGTAAACTTTTAAAGGTAGATATTAGTTAAACGTAAAAGGTGCACACAAAAAAATTGGCATTATAATGAATCAATCAGTCATCCCAATCAGGACAAATAAGTTGAATCATTCTAGTAATAATAAAGATAGCACAC
Organism: Halichoerus grypus; assembly: GCF_964656455.1. NCBI lineage: Eukaryota > Metazoa > Chordata > Mammalia > Carnivora > Phocidae > Halichoerus > Halichoerus grypus. Next base: position 22,465,798 of record NC_135715.1, read on the forward strand.
TTTGCCAGTCATTGTTGTAATCACTTTTGCATACATTAAACCACAAGAGCTCCACAATAAATTCACTAGTTCATTCTATTGTTATATCTGCTTTGCAGGTAGGTCAACTGTGACCAATAAAGGTAAAATTGTCCATCTTGAGAGATTAGGAGACAATGCATTTAGCAATGTAAAGTTTTAAGCAAATGTATTCAAATATCTTCATGACCTCATATAAGGAAGATTTATTGCATAAAACAAAGAAAAGCACTAACTGTAACAATTATTCATAACTGGGTCAAACTAAGATTAAAAACTTGCAGTTATTGAAAGATACCATCTCCCATCTTGTAAGATATAAGAAAATGGAGAAGCTATATACTAAGAGGTCTGAAGCTAAGAATATTCATTCCAGCAACAAACTTAAGAAAGGGAAATTGATGTCAAAATGTGCAAAAGTAAGAAAGCAAGCTGCATAGCAGGTTGGAAGCTATTCTAAACAAACTGACAGCTTCAGTGGGCTATGTGTTTCAGGAAGGCTATTTGTAAATAAAGTAAAACATAGCAGCTAAATCCAACCCCAAGCCCCCATCCAAAAATGTTCTTGGAACTGGCAGAAAGGTGACAGTGAGAAAGGTAGCGTAACCCTTCTATTAGATATGCCTCTGTATCTCAACCTGGTTCCTCTAAATAGAACGAATGCTTTGAAATTCCTCTTTAATCCAAATTAACCTTAATGGTATGAAAATTACAAAAACCTCAAGGGTGTTTAATTCAAGGGCAAAAAAATCTGCATATTACTGAAGGCCAAAGGGTTGCAATTTTTCTTCACAGAGAAGGAAGCAGCACAGGAGAGATAAGAAATTCATAGATTCACCATTGTCAGAAGTTAAAGCTCTTCTTTGATTCCAGGAATATATCTGTCCTGAATTCTAGACAAAAAAAATGGAATCTATCCTGACAAATAGGTGTTCTCCAATTCTTGCAAATGTTGATGCTGATTAAAATTTCCAAAAGAGATAGTCGCTTCACTTAGATATAGAAAGTCACAGTGAAGATTACTTAATGAGTCTGGAGTGACAAATTTTAAAACTAAAGAGATATGGTTTCAGCATAATACTGCGAATGTGTGACATACTACTGAATTGTCCACTTTAAAATGTTATGTGAATTTCAACTCAGTTAAAAAAAATCCAAGGTGGTTAAAAAAACAAGCAGTAGTTATTTCATTCCCCTTAAAATTGCAATGATAAATTAACAGTAAAATATGAATATATATAGTTTCATTTAAATGAATATGTCTTATAAAATACATTATCTCCATCAGAGAAATACACAGTTACTTATTATCCTTTTTTTTAGAAGTCAGGCAAGTCATTTTTCCCTGCCCAGTAGCTTTACTAAGAGGTATTATTCTTTCAAAAATTGAATCTATGAGGTCAAAAGCAGAAAAGAAAATACCCTTTAATGAAAATTGCATTTCTATTTCTGTTCCTGAGGCACTTTAATCATTCAGTGTGTGTTGTTGCTGGACTTAACAATCACCGTTTGTGGGCAAAATAGCTCTAATTAGCTCCATGTTAAGCACTGAGCTGACAGGGAAATATTCTCAAAAGGGTTCTAAATTAGCACTAATTTAAATCACCTCTACTATCAAAGGCTTTCTTTAGCAGATCTGAAAATTTTACATAAGATTTTCTACTGGACCATTTAAATGAAAAATCTTTCATCCTCATAGGGTATGCTAAGGGTAGCAAGTAGGGGCAAATACCTAGATGGGGAGTTTACAAAAGTATATTTATATATGAATTTTAACATATATAATATATACTTTGCCAGAACAAATGATAATCTAAAACCATTGAATTGACATGGAGATTTCAAATGTGATGAAAAAATAAGTAAATCTACATGTGCATTCTACTACTTTCTCAAAGGAACTATGTATTTGTTCAATAGCTCTTTGATTAAAATCCAAGTACCTACACATTTATCACACAGTAAACTAATTTATATAATGACAATTAACTATTTATCAGAAACTAAATCATTTAAATATTATTCCTCTCAAAATAATTTTGACAAACATATAATTGATGGAGGAGTTAAGAAAAGTAGGTAGTTGGGGCACCTGGGTGGCTCAGCTGGTTAAGCGGCTGCCTTCGGCTCAGGTCATGATCTCAGGGTTCTGGCATCGAGCCCCAAGTCAGGCTCCCTGCTCAGCAAGGAGCCTGCTTCTCCCTCTCCCTCTGCCACTCCCACCCCTCACGATCGCTCTCTCTCTCTCAAATAAATAAATAAAATCTTAAAAAAAAAAAAAAGTAGGTGGCAAATATTAAAAAAAAATTTAAGAAGCAATTACCACCTCCAATACTACCACCCTGCCCCAACCCACCATCATTTCTTTTTTTTTTTTTTTCCACCATCATTTCTATCCTATAACTTTGCAATAATCCTCTTACCATATCTGTTTTTCCTGGCTGCTCTTCTTTCATTTATTCTTAATGCAGTAGATAGTATAATCTTAAAACTTAAGGCAGATCATATCACTCCTATGCTTGTAATTATCTACTGTCTTCCCATCTCATTTCATGCTGGAATCATTACAGTGAACTTACAAACTACACAATAAATTTGGTTCCATGCTATTTCCTATTTCAGTGACTTCATCTTCTGTTTTACTCCCCCTAAATCAGTTTACTCCTATCAAAGTGTCAAGTTTGACAACTTTTTGCAAGAACAATTAGAAGGGGTTGATTTGTCAACAGTTTTGAGTGGGAGACTAAAATGATGTTATTTTCACAAAATATAAGAAGTTTGGTTTTTCATGTGTTAAATTTAAGAAAATGTAGAACTCCATGTGGAAATACTGAGTTTGGATTTGGATAATTCAGTGAAGAGATATTGTTGCTCAAATGTATATAGATGTGGTATACATGGATCTCTTAAAATAGATTTCTAACTAAAATATGACTGCTATATTAGTTTTTAAGAGAAACCATAACAAAGAACTACAGACTGGGTGGCTAAACAACAGAAATTTATTACCTCACTGTTCTGGAGGCTGGAAGTCTGAGATCAAGATGTTGGCAAAGTTGAATTCTTCTGAGGCCTCTTTCCTTGATTTGTGCATGGCCAACTTCTTCCTGTAGTTTCACATGGTCTTTCCTCTGTAACTGTATCTAAATACCTTCTTTTTATGATGAAACCAGTCATATGGGATGGGATCCACTCTAATCACTTCATTTCACTTACTTACCTCTTTAAAGACCCTTTAAATAAAGTCATATTCTGAGGTACTAGATATGAAGACTAATATATGAATTTTAGGGAGACGCAGTTCATCCCATAACAGGTTCTTACCACTTTATGTTTCCTGGGAGAACCAAAAAGATATTCACTTCCTTAAGACAATAAGGAATGCGTTGTAAAGTGTGGTATAATACATTAGCTTTGAGAAGTTAGATGCTAATTATGTGCTATAAGTTTCAAATAACACTAAGAGATGTTGTATGGAACTGGTGTCCCAAATATCAATGAGAGTGATGGGATTCTAGAATGTCACAGTCCAGGCCCCAGCACATAAATATCAATGGAAGATGAATATTTCCATAATGACTATCAAGGCAGGAGTGTCAATCAACATGCTTTATTCTGAAGGTATCTAATAGAAAAAGTATTCTAAGGGGTAGGATGGCAGGTCAGAAAAGCTGGTGAGCAGAAGGCTGATCCAAGCCATCATGGTAGTGAATAATACTGCTTCACAAGGCTTCCAAACCCAAGTCATTTTTCATTGCTTGAAATGGGGGGAAGGTCAGTGCCACTATACATGCCTCCAATTCTTCTCCAAAAGGGGCTTTTGTAATTTGCCAGTACAACCGTGTACCAGAAAAAGGACAATCACTAGAACTTTTTTTTTTTTTTTTTCAGGTATAATATTTGAGCTGACATGGAAACTAAGTTACATGAAATGCTAAAATAATCTTCTGGATTGACTGATATATGAACATCAAGTAATAAATGGTTTGGACTAAGTTTATCACATAGCATGTCTAATGTGTTCTTGCACAATGTATTTTCCAGTACTTGAGTGTCTACCTGAAATAGATATACGTCACAATTGAGAGAAGCCTCACACTGGTTCTCACATTGGACCTTTGTGCTAGGAAGCCCTGGAAGAAAACCCCTAAAACTACTAATCCTCTGGTCAAGATATTTTATCCAAAGCAAAACCACATTCTAGAAATATTTACAGAGAAAACATAAAAGGATATTAAAGATACAGAGAGACTTGTATCCATCATTTGAGAGAGAGAGAGCATGAGGAGGGGCAGAGGGAGAGGGAGAAGCAGACTCTCCACTGAGCAGGGAGCCTGATACGGGCTCAATCCCAGGACCACGGGATCATGACCTGAGATGAAGGCAGACATAACCAACTGAGCCACCCAGGTACCCCATCATTGCTCCCTTTAATTCACTATCTGACCCTCTATGGAAAGCAGTTGTAGCAGATGTTATATTTTATATGGAGCGGATCAGTACAGATTCTGACATCTTGTATGTAGCTTTGAGTTTGCTGTATGCCTTTTTCTTAATCCCTTTTAACAAGAAGGATAAAAAAAATTGGGGGCACCTGGGTGGCTCAGTCAGTTAAGCCTCCAACTCTTGATTTCAGCTCAGGTCATGATCTCAGGGTCATGAGCGTGGAGCCTGCTTAAGATTGTCTCTTTCCCTCTCCTTCTGTCCCTCTCATCTGGCTTGCCCGTGTGCTCTTTCTCTCTCTCTCTCTCAAAAAAAAAAAAAAAAAAAAAAAAAATATATATATATATATATATATATATATATATATATATATATATATGTAATATTATATTATATTATATTGTATAATATTATAATGTAATATTATAGGGAATTCAGTACTAGTGCATTTTCAGTGCCCTGACTGGCTGCAGGGCTCTGTTTGCTCTTCTGTTCTTGGACATGATACATTCTATATTATGTAGGGTTCTTGATCATACTGATACTTTGTGTTAATGACATTATGCTATTTTTGATCAGATGAACAGCAAGTGGCAAGAACCCTAAATTCTCTAGTAAACAACATGCTTATTAGAATGTCAAGTCAAGGGGCGCCTGGGTGGCTCAGTCGTTAAGCGTCTGCCTTCGGCTCAGGTCACGATCCCAGAGTCCTGGGATCGAGTCCCACATCGGGCTCCCTGCTCTGCGGGAAGCCTGCTTCTCCCTCTGTCGCTCCCTGCCACTCTGCCTGCTTGTGATTCCTCTCTCTCTCTCTGTGTCAAATAAATAAATAAAATCTTAAAAAAAAAAAAAAAAAAAGAATGTCAAGTCAAGATGATCTCTAAAAAGTTTTAAATGATTGCAAATCAATGAAATTTCCGTAGGTATAGAATTTTGGATAATTTTGGACATCCTCTTTAATATAAAGCTCCTTCTACTCTCAAGAAACTGACTTCTACTACTGTGAAATAGATACTTAATATATCTCTTTGGATTTTAGAGACGTATATACCATACATGAGTCTATTATCCTGACCTATTAAATATGTGAATAGAAATTCTGGGAGTTCAGAATGTGATCTAGAGCAAAAGAGTTCTCTGTAGTAAGAACAGGCTGCAGAACATGCTGCTTACTTTAGGACCAGGCATCCAAAAGAACTAAGGTGACATAGATGTATTTTGCTGATATTCACACTGTGTGGATTTTGTGTTAAACTATTAGGAGGCTAGCCTCTCAGGCTCTTAGTGCCACAGCAAGACCATGCCTTCTGTGGCAAAAAAAACAAATGTCCTTTTTATAAACAGTTCCTATGACATTGGGACTTGGTAGAGATTGTGTGTTTGATCATGGGACATGTATTGATTAAGTAACTACAGCTTCACATTGTGGCACTATTATTGAACCACTGATTCATAATTTTAGGCATGCATGGTGGAAATCCACCATACCATGGAAGTGGTACATTTGAGACTGGCCTTACGTAGATGTAGAAAAATGAGGCTCAGATTCCCAGCTTACTCATTACTTTTGTACCAAGATCTGTCCTTCAATTCTCATCTACTGCTTTGTGGAATATTTCCTTTAACCCACTGAGGGGGAGGAAAAGACATGGGCCTAGTTCACATACAAAACATCAAATATAGTAATGGTAGCCCAAAGTGGATTGCAGTTGCATTCCATTCCATTCAGGATAAACTCTGAAGAACTGTGGTAAAGAAAATTTTTCTCAGTGGGCAGAGCTGTAAGCAATACATTTCACTGTCCTGTTCAAATTGTAGGGAGAAGTGGCCCAATGCATGTTTAATATTGAAATCTCACTAGAGGGGAAAATAATGACCTGGAGAGCATAGGATGTGGATAATATGGCCCTGGAATATTAGAAAAAAGAAACTTGGGAAAAGATGTAAATGAATCAGTAAGAATAGATAAAAGCTTGGGATCTTTGTATCTCATGTTAATGTCCACAGAGACCATCATGTAGGGAATGCTATCAGGTAAACATCATGACTGACCTAGTGAAGTCAGCCAGCCTCTCTCTTCTTTATCCCTAATGTTTGCAAATAGGCAAATGAAGAGATTGGCTGTAACAGCAGGGGTGGTGGCAACATATTGTCTTAACATGAGCTCCATTTTACCCAGGATTACTTAACTGTGTCACTACTCAATGGCGAACCTATCAGCAGTGCTATTTATAAATCCTAAGTTTGACATTATTGTACAGGAAAATAACTCAGAAAGCCTTCCTGAGCAATATAATCTGAGAGCTTACAGAATGCCTTATTCAGATCAAGAGACCCATTTTAGGATGAGCAACAGTGGGATCAGTTATGTAGTTCACTGATCTTACCATACGTCACATTACTGAAAAGCATCTGGCCATAAAACATAGGCCTGAATAATGGCTCATTAAAGAGAAAATACCCTGGGGCGCCTGGGTGGCTTAGTCGTTAAGCGTCTGCCTTCGGCTCAGGTCATGATCCCAGGGTCCTGGGATCTAGCCCTGCATCGGGCTCCCTGCTCAGCAGGAAGCCTGCTTCTCCCTCTCCCTCTGCCCCTGCTTGTGTTCCCTTTCTCGCTGTCTCTCTCTCTGTCAAATAAATAAATAAAATCTTTAAAAAATAAAAATAAAAAATAAGGAGAAAATACCTTGAAAGATTCAGCTGCTGCCCTAAAAACTGCAACATATGTCCTGAACTATCAGTCGAAATACAGTGTTGAGTCTCAAATGCCATAGTATAAGGGGTCCAGAAATCAAGGGGTTGAAAAAATTTTTGTTCCTTTCACCGAAATGCCCAGAGGCCTATTAATGAAAATTTGCTTCCCATCCTAGAAACCTAAGACCTTGGCAGGTTCTATTTATTGGTCTTTTGAGAAATGTGGGGCATTTCTGTCCATGGAAAAAGTCAGGACTTTCTGATGTGGAAGTGAAGCTGTTATGCTAACATGGCACCTTTGGATTCCTCATGCCACTGGTTATTCAATGTGCTGGCACAAAACTGACTCTGATTTTCATGAAAAGTTGGAAAAAACTACTAAATAATGGATAGGGCGAGAGGGAATATGAAGCTGAGGGGATTCAGGGGTGTGTGTCTTGGTGCTTTTATGTTAAGTTATAATTATGAATAATGAATTACAGCATTCATTGCCAGAGAACAGTATAGCTTCAAAGGCTCGGTGCCCAAAGGCAAGCAAACAAAACTATCTGAAATGCCACCTAAGTGTAAGGAAACTCTAAATTCATGGTCAAGTAGAGAAACTGATGAATATCAATTACAGGTTTAGGATTACTTCAGCAACTGGCCATAGCTTGGGTTGCTATCTCACTTTAACTCTTTTTAAGATATTGTAATTGGCCACCTCCTTCAAAGATTGGGTTTTCACTTATTCAATCATGGAATATGTGCATGCACGTTATTCTCGTATTATTAGAAGACGCTCAAAATCTAGAAGAGAAGGTGAATTGATTTGAATGTTAACAGGGATATACTGTATCCGAGTCATGATTCTCCCCTGAATAATTTGGCCTTTCCAGTCTCCCCATTTGGTTCAAGAAAATCATCCCTCCTGCCTTCATGACTGAATTATTGATCCTCACCAGCTCTCTCAGAATATCCCAAGGTGAAGGAGGGCCTTTTGTTCTACCTTGCAAAACTTAGTGAGAGATTCAGAAGTCATGGTACTCCCTCCAGCTAGGCCCAAGGACCTACTAATTGTAGGATCAGAAGACATGTCACATCTCAGGTGAGCAATACGGCTACCCAAGGGAATGATCGAAAAGCCCAGTGAAGCTAACCTAGAAGTATAAAGTAGTTAACACATCATAGCAATGTTCATACATTGACCAAAGAGAGAAAAATTAAATGACAACAACAATAACAATAAAAGGCAAAAGATGCAAGGGAATACATTTCTTTCTCTTCCTTTCCATCTCTTGCCATCAGATTGTTCAAAGGCACAGTGGTTCTATACGAACAGAAGATTTATTGAATGCCTAAGCAACTGGCTTTGTTTTACTGAGAAGCTGTAGCCAGCATGGTGACATACCACTATTTATTTATTTTTTTCTCCTTCTTTCTTTGATGGTATCATTATTTGCAATAAAGTGTCTACAAATAAGCTTTACTACAGGTTCTGAATTCTACAGATTCCATGCTAAGATGGTCTAATTGATCATAAAGTCTATAGGTCTAAAAATTAGATATGCACCTTATCATTATGAAGATTCACTTACAAAGCCCATTAGCAGGTGTCACATGTTCTTCTATACACTTAATGCTCATAATAACTATGACTTTGATAATACTATGATAAAATAGTATCCTTATTTTACAGAACAGGAATTTGTATAATAGATTAAGTAGTACAAAGCATCAATTTTATCTTTATAATCAGAAAATCCTCTTGTTTGGGAAAAGTTGGATTTCACTAATTTACTACAATGAAATCAGTTATTATGGGACAGTGGCTTTAAGGTAATTTTGAATTTTGAAGTCAATGCTTAAAACCAAATAGTTTGTATCTCATGTTAATGTCCACAGAGACCATATCAAAAAGCTACCACAATCTAGTGTTTTCTAAAGCAAGAGAAAGATCTTAACTTTAACTGGTGACAGAGTAAGCTATTCTGTGTTTGAATCCTATGGATCACTTAATTAAATACACCTAAAGTGTTTGTGGCAGGTTGAAATAATAAAAGGAAACTAGCTTACCTTGAGAACAAAATCATAGAAACAGTCTCTTCACTTTTGATGTAAACCTTTACTCAGCAGGTCACTGTTCTTTTGAGAAATAGTGATTTACATGGGACTTGGTTCCTATAAATATTGAATAATTTAACATGAGATATAATTTGACCATGGAACCTGAGTTTGCCATCATGAACTTGGTGTTAACTGACCTGCAAAAGAGAAAGGCAATGATGATATGCTGGAGGCCGATGTTGAACAGTGGTTGCAAGCAGAATTGTCAGTGGTATACCCAGAAACAAGGCTAGAATACAAAAAATACAGGTGACCTTAATATGTTGTATGAGAACATATGTCTGCCTCAGTGTTTCTAATCTTGCTGTACTGCCTCTCACCCTTCAGAACTAACGCCTAATTGGATAAGCATATGACCCACCAGTTAGGACTAAAAAACAGTGTATCAAGGATAGTAGAAATTGATGTCCAATTGTCTCCTATACCTAGATGCAATATTCTAAAATAAATATTAATAAATCAATTTGGATGTATATAAATAGCATACAATTTAATAACCAAAGTAAAATTATTCAAGAAATGAAAAGGATATTAAAATGGCCAATAAATATATGAACAGATTCGCACCTTCACTAGTCACAAGGAAAAATACAAATTCAAGCCAAACCAAGATATTAGTACATATTTGTCAATAAATCTAAAATGAAAAAAAGCAGACCATGACAAGTGTTGATGCTCATCTTTCTAAGGTCATTAGGAATATACCTGTAGTTGTACGGAGTTTGGTTCATTGGCTTATTGTAACTTGTGAGATAGCATAACATTGAACAGGGTGTCTCAATAATAGATGATTTTTCATGAGGATTCAAGAAGAGGATTCACACTGAAATGAGTGCTTTCTAAGATCTTGTTCCTGTTTGATGTTGTTAGGTAGTAGGAGGCAACCTTATGGTTCTGTTTCTTCATTGATATTATGTAGAAGACAGAAAAAAATGGAATGAAGCTAAACAAACATTTGGTAAAGAAAGAGATGTCACATCAGTTGGGAGGATTAATCCTTGTCATTTATGCAGTGACCTTATTTTTGTCACTTTTCAGAAAAGATAATGAAGTCATCTTGTTTGAGCTTTACTTCATCACAGTCAAGGAGTGACCTGATCTGATGTTGGTGACCTATGAAACTTTTTATTCAACAGGTGAACATGATTGCTTATCTATGGTGTCAAGAAAGCTCCTCAAAAACAAGGTCTGACTATTAGCAACAGGCCAGCTCCCAATTATCTCTTCTTACAGCAGTATCAGTTAGTTATTATCATCGGCAAGTCTATGGGTTAGTAGAGCAATCATTTTTTTATTTTTTGTTTAAATTCCAGTTAGTTAACATACAGTGTAGTATTAGTTTCAGGTGTACAGTGTAGTGATCCAACACTTCCATACAACACCTGGTGCTCATCACAAAAAGTGCACTTGTTAATCCTGATCACCTATTTAACCCATCCTCCCACACACACTTCCCCTATGGTAACCATCAGTTTGTTCTCTATAGTTAAGAGTCTGTTTCTTGGTTTGCCTCTTTCTTTTTTCTCATTGCTTATTTGTTTTGTTTCTTAAATTACACATGTGACTGAAATCATAGGTATTTATCTTTCTCTGATTGACTTATTTCCCTTAGCATATACTCTCTATATCCATTCACATCATTGCAAATGGCATGATTTCATTCCTTTTATGACTAACACTACATCATATACATACATATATATATATATATATATATATATATATATATATACATATCGCACTTATTCTTTATCCATTCATCAGTCAATAGACACTTGGGCTGTTTTCATAATTTGGCTATTGTAGATAATGTTGCTATTAACAATTGGGGTGCATGTATCCCTCTGAATTAGTATTTTTATGTCCCTTGGGTAAATACCTAGTAGCTCAAATTCTGGATAATAGGGTAGTTCTATTTTTAACTGTTTGAGAAACCTCCATATTGTTTTCCAGAGTGGTGCACCAGTTTGCACTCCCACCAACAGTGTAAGAGGGTTCCTCTTTCTCCACATCCTTACAAACACCTGTTGTTTTTTGTGTTGTTAATTTTAGCCATTCTGACATGTGTGAGGTGATATCTCATTATATTTTGATTTGAATTTCCCTGATGACCAGTGGCCTTGAACATTTTTTCATGTGTCTATTGGTCATCTATATGTCTTCTTTGGAAAAATGTCTATTCATGTCTTCTGTCCATTTTTTAATTGGATTATTTATTTTTTGGGTGTTGAGTTTGATAAGTTCTTTACTGATTTTGGATACTATCCCTTTATCAGGTATGTCATTTGCAAATACCTCTCCCATTCTGTAGGTTGTCTTTTAGTTTTGTTGATTGTTACCTTCCCTGTGCTGAAGCTTTTTATTTTGATATAATTCCAATAGTTCATTTTTGCTTTTGTTTCCCTTGCCTCAGGAGCCATACCTAGAAGGAAGTTGCTACTGCTGATGTAAAAGAAGTTACTGCCTGTGTCCTCTTTTAGGATTTTTATGGTTTCAGGTCTCACATTTAGGTCTTTCATCCATTTTGAATTTATTTTTGTGTATGGTGTAAGAAAGTGGTCCAGTTTCATTCTTTTGCATGTAGCTGTCCACTTTTCCCAACACTATTTGTCAAAGAGACATTCTTTTCCCATTGGATATTATTTCCTGCTTTGTCAAAGATGAATTAACCATAGAGTTGTAGGTTCCTTTCTGGGTTTTCCATTCTCTTCTATTGATCTATGTGTCTATTTTTGTGCCAGTACGTACTGTTTTGATTCCCATAGCTCTGTAGTATATCTTAAAGTCTGGAATTGTGATGCCGCCAATTTTGCTTTTCTTCTTCAAGGTCGCTTTGGCTATTCGGGATCTTGCGTGGTTCCATACAAATTTTAGGATTGTTTATTCTAGCTCTGTGAAAAATGCTATTGGTATTTTGATAGGGATTGCATTAAATGTGTAGATTTCTTTGGGTAGTATAGACATTATAACAATATTTTTCTTCCACCCATGAGCATAGAATGTCTTTCCATTTCAAAAATACATTAAAAAAAATCATTCACCATGATCAAGTGGGATTTATTCCTGGGTTGCATGTGTGGTTCAATATTTGCAAATCAATCTAATGATATGTCACATTAATAAAAGAAAGGATAAGAACCATATGATCATTTCAGTAGATGCAGAAAAATCATTTGAAAAAGTATAACATCTACTCATGATAAAAACTCTGAACAAACTAGGTTTAGAGGGAACATAGCTCAACATAATAAAGGCCATATATGAAAAACCCACAGCTGACATCATACTCAATGGGAAAAACTGAGAGCTTTTCCTTTATGGTCAAGAACAAGAGAGGAATGTCCACTCTCACCTACTTTTTTTAACATAGTACTGGAAGTCTTAGCCACAACAATCAGACAACAAAAAGAAATAAAAGGCATCCAAATCGGAAAGGAAGAAGTAAAACTTCCACTATTTGCAGACAACATGATACTATATATAGAAAACCTGAAAGACCAACAAAAACTCTAGAACTAATAAACAAATTCAGTAAAGTCACAGGATAGAAAATCAATGTACTGAAATCTGTCCATTTCTGTACTAAATCTGTCCATACACCAATAATGAAGCAGCAGAAAGAGAAATTAAAGAATCAGTCCCATTTACAACTGCACCAAAAACAATAAGATATCTAGAAATAAACCTGAGATCATGACCCGAGCCGAAATCAAAAGTCAAACTCTTAACCGATTGAGCCACCCAGGCGCCCCCCCGGAATAAACTTAACCAAAGAGGTGAAACACCTGTACTCTGAAAACTACAAAACACTGATGAAAGAAATTGAAGATGATATGAAGAAAAAGTAGGGCAATTCTACACACTCAGCTTGATTCACACTTGTGTCTACGATTAGGTGTGAATAGAGGGCATTATAAGGCTACAGAAGTATGTGGCCATTAATATGAGATTTGAATATCTACAGCCCAGTCTTAAGTTTGCATTCACACCTATCAATTTACTTGGTACACTTTTACTGCTTGCATAATCTAGAGAATTAACTTGACTTCTATGAGCATCAGTTTCTCACTAGGAAAATTGGAGATCAATGTGGTAATCAATGTTGTGATGAAGAAACAAGCTCAAACATGCAAAAGCACTTAACACAGTGCCTGGCAACAATAACACTCCAAAATGTTAAATATCATTATCATCTACATAAATAAAATATTTAAGTCTGTTTGTCCAAGATTCAATTGGAATAGGGGTGCCAGATTTAGCAAATAATATATGACACTCACTTAATTTGAATTTCAGATAAGCAATTAATGAATTTTAAATATCAGTATGGAATATGCAATTTTGGGAACATACTTATGCAAAAAAATCATTGTTTAACACATGTAACAAGAAGTTCTGTAATTTATTTGGCAACCACATACTGGATAAAACTCTTACATCATTTTTGGTGCATTTTTATTTATTAGAATAGGAGGTGCACCTGGGTGTTGCAGTCAGTTAAGCATCCGACTCTAGGTTCTTCTCAGGTCATGATCTCAGAGTCATGTGATTGAGCCCAGTGTCAGGCTCTGCGCTCAGCATGGAGTTAGCTTGAGATTCTCTCCCTCTCCCTATGCCCCTCCCACTCATGCTCTCTCTCTCTCTCTAAAATAAATAAATATTTTAAAAAAGAAAATAATTATTATAGGAAAAAATGATGCTGAGTAAAAACCTGGATAAATACCACAAAAACATACCCAAATATTTGGGAAATATACTTGCGTTTTATTGCAGATAAGTACTGAAAATCTTCTACTTTTACCATACAATTTAAATAGCACAGTTCTATCAGTTCGTTCTCTATAGTTAAGAGTTTATTTCTTGGTTTGCCTCTTTTTTTCCTCCTTATGTTTGTTTTATTTCTTAAATTCCACATGAGTGAAATCATACAGCATGTCTTTTTCTGACTTATTTCACTTAGCATAATACTCTTTAGCTCCATCCACATCATTTCAAATGGCAAGATTTCATTCTTTTTTATGACTAAGTAATATTACATTGGGTATATGTGTGTGTATATATATATATATATATATATATATATATATACACCACTTTCTTTATCCATTCATCAGTAGATGGACATTTGGACTGTTTCCCTGATTTGGCTATTGCAGATAATGTGGCTATGAACATTAGGGTGCATGTATCCTTTTGAATTAGTATTTTTGTATCCTTTGGGTAAATACCTAGTAGCTCAAATGCTGGATCATAGGGTTAGCTCTATTTTTAACTTTTTGAGAAACCTCCATACTGTTTTCCAGAGTGGTTGCACCAGTTTGCATTCCCACCAACAGTGTAAGAGAGTTCCCCTTTCTCCACATCCTTGCCAACACCTGTTGCTTCTTGTGTTGTTAATTTTAGCCATTCTGACCGGTGTGAGGTGATGTCTCACTGTAGTTTTGATTTGCATTGCTCCGATGATGAATGATGTTGAGCATCTTTTCGTGTGTCTGCTGGCCATCTGTTTGTCTTTGGAAAAATGGTGGTGGGGGGGGGAATGGGTTAAAGAGATGATGGGGATTCTGGGAGCACCTTTGTGATGAGCATTGGGTATTGTATGTAAGTGTTGAATCACTAAATTCTGTAACTGAAACTAATATTACACTGTATGTTAACTGGAATTTAAATTAACTTAAAAATGAATGAATGAATGCATGAATGATGAATGAATGAATGAATAAATTATAAATAAAACAGTTCCTAATTTAGTACCTTAAATCTTCAATCGAATACTACCTATATAACTGTGGGGTGTTTGATTTACCTTATTTGGTTCATTGATAAAATGGTGGAAAATGGTTTATCTTTGTAGAGTTGATAAGGATTAAATGAGTTGTTATATGGAAGATTTTTTCAGGTAATGAATGCCACAGAACATGGACTCAGTTAGTGTTAGCTACCATATTAAAGGTTTTAAAACATTTATCCCACGATTCAGAATTCTAGACATATAATTTTCCTTTTTAGTCCTTTACTGATCTCTACTAGCTCATAAGAACATAATTCAATTCATATCTGGTGAAGAGGAGTGAGGGGCAGTTTAAGCTTTCTATCTCAAACTAAGATAAATCTCCCACTTTAAAAAAAATCTCTTTTATGTACTTTATCAGTTATTTCAGAATTTAAACTCAGTCAATTCAAAATTAATCTCCCTTAAAAGGCAGTCATCCCTTTCATCCCTTTGCCTTCCCAGGAGTTGCATGAGCAGAAGGAAAATTATATAACACCAGGAGGAAGAGCAGTGGTGTTGTCTTGGCTGACTCCAGGGAGGGGCTTCACCCAAATTGTTCTTTGCTCCACACACTAGCAGCATGTATTACTTTGACCTCTCTCACATATACTTCTGGTGTGTGGTGACATTTACTGCTTTTCCATGGCCCTAGAAAAAATAATTTACATTCTGTACCATCTTTGTTCTCTTTCTAGAGCTATCCGCATCTGTCAGTTATCACTGCCTTTTCTAGCCTTTGCTCAATAAGAACCAAATAAGACTATGGAAGTAATAATGTAGGGCTTATTTTCACCTAAGTACACCTTCACACTTTTCTTTTTTTTTTTTAATCCTCCACAGTGACAGTCTGACACTGATGCATGACAGTCTGAAAAGTGTTTTGTTCTTGAAGTTCCAGATTGAAAGAAGGTCACTGGAGTCAAAGAGGACTCTGACCTATTTCAGAACTATTAGGAGGGTTTCTTCCTTTCTATCATTCAACTTCCAAACCATAGGTTTCAACACATGAAGGATAAAGACTGAAACTCTAATGACTATATTAATTTATAATTTTCTGTAAATTTAATATCTATCATTCCCAAAAAAAGAGAATAATGCATTTCATGTTTGAAGTAAATGGTTATTTTGTCAAATCCTGTACTTTTCCTATAAAGTATAACAAATATTTTAAGTGAGAAAAATCTAAAAATTTCCCAGGTATTTCTCTACATTTACCATTCTATTCTTAGATAATACTGAGTTTTACAATATGCCACATTCTTGGCTAATAATTAAGAATACAAAAATAGGGGCTCCTGAGTGACTCAGTCAGTTGAGTGTCCAACTCAATTTTGGCTCAGGTCATGATCTCAGGGTGATGTGAGTGAGCCTCACATCAGTCCCCACGCTCAGTGGGGAGTCTGATTGAGATTCTCTCCCTCTCCCTCTGACCCTTCCACTGCTCGTACTTTCTCTCTAAAATAAATAAATCTTTAAAAAGAAGAATACAAAATTAATAATACAGCACTATATCATCAACAACTTCAAAATTTAGTGAGGTAAACTGCAATGTGGTTTTCTCTGTAGTCAATGATACTTAGAAATAAAATAAAATATGCATTTCTGTATGCAGAAGATGCTATTGCTTTAAATGATCTTAAGTGACTATAATGCAGTCATATCATTTCCCTTAAAATAAAATGATACAGAAATATATCAGAGGCAAAAATCTTAGCTTTCTGTTTATTCAAAATAAAATCATGACCTACTTTTACAAGAATGTTAGAGTTTCCAAGGAGAAATGCTAATGTATTCAAATACATTCAGTTATTTTCTAATAGCAGCATATTTATCTTTATCAATACACAGATTATTTGAAATAATAGATTTCCTCATTTTAGCTAATTGGCTTTATTCAATATGCCACTATATAAATCAATCCTCTTAATTTTATATTCTCCTTTTATATAACTCAATCCAAAATTTGTATGATACACAGTGCAGATAGAATTTGGAGTTTTATGTCCTAAACTTGATATATTTAGTAAGTTTGAGAAATAGTTGATGTACCAAATACGGGCAGGAAATAAACATTATTTTAATCAGACAGTCTTGTTTGACTTCTTTCTCTTTTTATGTGCTGCCAAGATTTTTTATGGTTTGTCATATTTTGTTAACCTCAGACATGCAATTATACTTTCTCTTCTTTATCATTATTATCATTTATAGCTTTACTTGCTGCTGTGTGAATCTCATCAGCCTGCTATATTTAAGAGCATTAATTTAGAGTACTTTATTTCTGTTCTTCAAGAAAATTTTTATTTTTAAATTTAGAAGAGCACGTCAATTTAACAGTTAAATAATTAATGCAAATTTTTGTAGTCTAAATTACTTTTAAGTTTTCATCAAAAATCCAATAGAGAAAAATCTCAAGCATATATTAATTGATTCTACCTGTAATGTGGCCCTCAATACAAAGTTATGATTTTCCTTTTCCCCTATAAACTGACTTAAAGCTAGTAATCCTATGATTTTTTTGAAGATTTTATGTATGTATGTATGTATTTATTTATTTATTTGAGAGAAAGAGAAAGAGAACACACAAGCAGGGGGAGGGACAGAGAGAGAAGGAGAGGGACAAGCAGACTCCCAACATGGGGCTTGATCCTAGGACCCTGAGATCATGACCTGAGCCCAAGTCAGACACTTAACTGATTGAGCCACCCAGGCAGCTCTGTGTTGTTGTTGTTTTTTTTAAGTTGCCAATCACCTGTTTCCAGTTTAGCAACAAACATCTTTTAAACTAATTTTCTTTCCTTAGTTTTTGTATTTTACACATTTTAAAACTTCCATACCATTCATTACTTGTTAATTCAGGACAAAATATATTTAATTCCTTTTATGTTATGGTGTGGTATGAAAATTCCTTTTATGGTATGAAGGACAAAATATGTTTAATTCCTTTTATGGTATGGTATTAAAAAAATAGAAATTTAGAATATTTAGAAATTGAAAATCTGGAATATTTAAAACTAGTTCTAGTAGTTTCCATTAGAAATAAGTTTTCATTCATTCGCAAAAATTTTATTGACCATATGCAACTTGTATATGTACTCTATTGGCATTAAATTTATGTCAGGTTAATCTGGCACTGGTTCTTACTCTAAATTAATCTGGGTTATTTGAGATGTGGCCATACTACCTTAATCTTTCCAATTAAATGAAATTATATAGGTAAACTTATAGGGAATTGAGGAAAAAAATAGAATCTAACTCTCCTTATAATCTCATAAAGTGATTTTCTTTACACTAGTGCAGATTTGATAGAAAATAAAATTTAATCCTCAATATTCAGTCCAGCATGTAAAACTAGAGATTTCTCAAATTGGAAAAAACACATGCAGTCTTCTGATGAAGATGGATGGATGGACAGATAGATAGATAGATAATGTCTTAATACAATGTGTAGAATCTGTGGGCATATCAGTAAAGGTAAAAGAATTCACTTTAATGCATGTTTTCTATTTACTTAGTTGGAATTGTATACTTTAATCAAATACACATATTTGTAAGTAATGACAAGATATCAAAACTTTCATGGAATAGAATAAGCTAATTTTTCCAGAGATGCCACATTTTGATTCATTACCAGTATTTTCTTCCACTTACAACTACTAAACTACTTGCCAGAAATCATCAGTCTGTTTTGCTTCTGCAATCCCTGAATGTATTTTGAAGAACAAAATGATACTTTGTATCTGTTTTAATTATCATAGTTGTTAGTATAAAATTAAATACTTGTGAATAAAACAATTTTCAGCATATTATATACTTGGTATTTTTACACAAAATAGTTACATTACCAATTTAAATGTATATGGTGAATTAAAAATAATTCCCATATTGTATATAACTTTTTTTTAACATTAGCCATTTAACATTCTTTTTCTTATTTCAATGAACTAGGATTTCAATTCCACTTGCTCACATTTTATAATAGTGTATTATCTTTTATACATTAAAGTATTTTTTCATACATTTAAAGGCATCTGGATGAAAATTATTAAACATTATCAAATGTGAAGCACAAATTAAAGAGAAATGGAATTAAATTGTTTTTATAATCTGTAGGTCTCTATATAAATATCCATATGAAGCTGTATAATTATTGCTGTCATCACCTAGTTCTACCATGATTAACCTTCATAAAAGATCTTGCATTCAGCTGAGAAGATAGCAGGTAGCTGATAATCCCCAATTGCAGCACCTTTAGATCTGTCTCTGTATTTGAAGGTAAGATCACGCATTTCCTACAGAGGCCCCAGCCAACGACTGAACCTAACAAGGTTACCAAGGCTGTTCATTTTTATCCATTGCAGGTCTTCTTTACTGGGGAATATCTATTTCTGAGCTCCTCATCATGGCAGCCAGTGGTCTGCCCAGTGGTCTTAAACTCTACCTGCCATCCTGTTTCCTCTCATCTTTTGTTTAATGGCTTTCAGATGTGCAGGGCATTTTGAAGTTATCCCTTGGGCAATCTGGTTTCCTTTCTCTTTTTCGGGCACAAGCATTCACTACCATAACTTTTCTGAACATCTAAGTTTATCTCAGGGTACTGAACTGACACAAACTTCTGTATGTCAGAGTTTAATTTTAGTCATAATTTATTTTTTTAGTCATAATTCAGTATATGATACAATATTTACAATATGATCCTTACAGTTATTTATTTTAAATCTTGATGCATGTGGAAATATAAGTATAAACTCATTTTATGTTTTTTTTTTCTTTTTTGGTATTTTTATTTTTTATTATAAATAATTTTAGATTTAGATTAGAGATACAAAGATGGAACAGATAATTCCTGCATACCTTTCACTAAACTCCTCCTAATGTTGACACTTTACATAACCATGGCATATTTATCACAATTAAGAAATAAACAATGGCATGATACTAATGAAGTACAGACTTTATTAAAATTTCAAATGTTTGGGGACACCTGGGTGGCGTAGACGGTTGAGTGTTCGACTCTTGGTTTCACTCAGGTCATGATCTCAGGGTTCTGGATCAAGCCCTGGAATAGATACTGAGCTCAGCATGCAGTCAGCTTGAGATTCTCTCTCCATCTCCCCCTGCCCCTGCCGCCCGTGCTTTCTCTCTCTCTCTCAAATAAAAAAATAAATCTTTAAAAAAATTCAAAGGTTTGTTACAAGTTTTTGCTAATGTATTTTCTGCTAATGAATTTCCATCCCATCATTAACCTAGGATACCAAGTTGCACTTAGTATTCTTTTTGCCTGAGCCTTCTCAAATTTGTGACTGATTTTTAATTTTTGCTTTTTTAAAATACCTTCACACTTTTGCAAAGTATTAGTCAATAATTTCATAGAATGAATCTGGTTTGGGGATTTTTCTACTTTTTCTCATAATTTTACTAGGCTGATTGATTTGGGGGGGGGAAGAAAATCATAGGAAGTATTCTTACTGCATCATACCAATGATTACATGACATCAACCTAGCGTTAAGGTCCTGTTCCTGTGAATCTGGATCCCCATGTCAAGGTGGTGTCTGCCAGGCTTATCCACTGTAAAGTTTGGTTTGTAGTTTT
Organism: Halichoerus grypus; assembly: GCF_964656455.1. Lineage (NCBI taxonomy): Eukaryota > Metazoa > Chordata > Mammalia > Carnivora > Phocidae > Halichoerus > Halichoerus grypus. The sequence continues at coordinate 22,486,422 of NC_135715.1, forward strand.
CTTCTAATACCTTCCAAAGCCTTTGTTTGGTTTGGATGTCAGGGTAATGCTGGCCACCTAAAATGAGTTGGGCACTATTCCCTCCTCTTGTATTTTCTAGAGGACATTTTGTAGAATAGGTGTTACTTCTTAAAATGTTTGGTAGATGAAAGCTTTGTTCTCTAAGAGATACAGAGGAAGGAGGTCTGAATGGAGTCTCTGCACTGGCCGCTCTCAGCCTTCTCCAGCCAGCACCACAGTAACACCTTCAGAGGTTTTCTCCCAGATCCTCCCTGCGAGTGCATCATGAAGATCTCGGAAGAAGAACCTGTAGTAAGGTGCAACCCTCCTCCCAGTCTGCAACCTGAAGGGGCTTCTCATTCCTACTCCATCCTATCCTTGGCTTTTAACTTTTTTTTTTTTTTTTTAATTAGCTGAATTTTCTTTCCTGTTTAGTAGCACACAACAATTTTGTCCTAGGTAAATCTGGAGTCCTGTTTCTCAAAGCAGGCATCTGTCTCTCTGCACACTTCAGGTTAGTGGTTTGCCCTGCTACTCTGATAAGTTCAAAAAAATCACTAATTTGCTATTTTTGAGCTTTGTTCTTGTTATAAGGTTGGGAGGAAAACCCTTTTTAGTTCTCAACATCTCTTACTGACCCTGGAAGTCCTCCGGCCTCATTTATGATATTACTATCCTATTTCTTTTCTTCCATTGCTTTTTCTCCATTATCTTCAATTGGAAAAATGATATAAACACAGAATATTAGATTTCAAAAAGTAAGGAAATACAGAAAAGTTATAATTCTATATCAAAAACACCTTAAATTATTTTTAGAATTATATTTTTTAGAATATAACTTTTGTATAATATTTACACAATACTTAAAATGTAAGTAAATTAATTTATTAAAAATAAATCAGGATTATCCAATCTGAAAGATGAAAATACAAAAATATTCCAAGCTCATCAAATGTGTGCTTGAATTTGAATCTTGATTATTTTCTAAGTGAATGAGATAAATTTCTGGATACAGGAGCCCTTTATTTTCTTAGTTTTATTTGGGAAAAAAAATCTATTTTATACTAAAAAATATTTCTTTTGCAGGAATAAGTCAATCAATATGTCATAGCATTTCTTCCTGTTTTTTTATGACTTCAAAGAAAATACAAAACAAAATATGGATTTATTTTGTATCACATAGTAAAGTATTACTACATAGATTATTAAATATTAAAGGTTTTAAGTTTTATATTATTAAATGTTATATTATATTGTAATTCACTGTGATCATATAACACTTCCCACATAATCCACCCATTTAAATGGTGTCAAGTCACTCAAAAGGAGACCAAAGCACATGCAATTTTTATGTTCTAAAACTGAGTTTAGGATATATGATAAATGCTGTTTTTCAAATTTTAAACAAATTCTAAGTGCATTTGTTAAGATGTTTGTAGACATTTGTAATTAATGTGCAGTTCTGTCATCATTGCCGAGAAGAAAATTGTATTGTAACTGGTAGCAGTTAAGTGTTTCAGAAACTGGTTCATTCCATTTATTTTTTTGTTACTGAAATGACTTTTAAGACAATGACACCTTGGGAAATCTCTATACTGAGGAAGCTTGGAAGCTTTAAAAGTAACATGCTATAGAGGCTTAAGTAGAAAATCTTTCTTTCTTTCCTTTCCTCTCTCCTTCTTCCTCTCCCTCCCTCCTCCCTTTTTCCCCTCCTCCTATTCTCCCTCCTCTCTTCCTCTTGTCACTTTTCTCTATTTGGTCAACAGATAGGAATAACCAACTATATCAATGTTTCTTTTTAAATTTGACTTCCAACTATGGTTATTTAAGTGGACTGGTCACTAAGATATATGCCATGTAGTTATTTTTATATTACATTTCACTCCTTTATTTCCAACTAAGTCCGCTATTTAATGTCCTTTAAAATTGGCTTTACACTACATAAGTTACATAAGGAACGAATTTTCTTTAGCAATGAAAAAAAAATTGCACACAAGGCTAGACGGTGCCCTATTCCACCTCATCCCTAGACATGTTAAGAATTTGGGGGTTTTACTTGAGAACTTTCATACCCCTGTTTGTACTTGTGGGTGTGAGTACATATGAGTGCATATCCACTGCCACATCTATCTTCACTGTTCTCTCATAATCATGTAGCTCAACATTCCACCAGAACAGTTAGCTCTTCAGTTTTGTTTAGTCTTGAATTAATTTTATTTTCTGAACTTCCATTTTTATTTTCATTTTTAATTTCAACAATTATTGTTTTAAATTCCAGTATCTCCAACAGCTTATTATTGTGTAATAATCTGTGCTTAATAGACGCAGATCCTTCATTATCTCTGAGAAACCAAAAAGGGCAGACTTATTTTAAAGTTTTAAATATACTCTTACTTTTCTTTGGCTTTGTGTATTTTAGTCATTTTTTTCATATTCCTTGTATCTTATTTAAGATAGGAATGTATTGAAATGTTTCTTTATACTTGAATGTGCACTGACTTTCTGACTCAATTATCTATTTGCTGCCTTTCCTAAGGCAGATCCTTGGTAAAGAGCCATTTTTGTTTTATTCTTTAATTTAAAGTTGAATAAAAACTAAAACCCCAAAAACTTTGTTCCAAGGCTTATGATTAGGCATATTTAAATGATACAATAAAAAGAATTTAATACTCAGTTTCCATGAAATAATTTTGTTTTGTTAAAGGAAGCTACTACTACAGTTGGAGAAATAGGAATAAATCTAATTTGGAAGATGTCTAGCTAAGGTGGGAGAGAGAGAAGTTTTCTGGGAAAATGCCCCAGATTTTGTACAGACTGCAGTACATATTCCCAGTATTTTTCCTTTACAGTGCTTTACTTTCTTTCACACAGAATTGATCACACATCAGAGTAATTGCCTATTTTTCTGCTATCCTTATTAAAATAATAGAGCAAGTACCATATCTGCTGTTTTTATCTCCATAATCTGGCACATGATCGTCGTTTAGAAAATACTGTTGAATAAATGAATAAATTGCAGAAATGTTTCATATAGCTTTTGATTCACACAATAACTTAACAACCTTTATACATATGTTGAATATTAAAACAATAAGAACATAATATTTCCTCTGCACTTAAAGAATTCAGTGAGATAACAAGTTATCAATTACTTTAACATTTGTCCTTTATTAAACAGTGAATGAAGAATACAAATTTTCTTTTATGGCACCAAATTGTACCCAATCTAAAAACATGATCTAGTGAGTCAAATGACCTAATGAATAAACTGAAGTTTCCACAACATTGATTATATGTATAAGCCATCTCAGCCTTCATGACTGGCTGCCACTTGCACAATTTGTTGTTTATAGTTCTGTCTCCTTTCCTCCTAAGACTACTTTGTTCTAAGACTTCCCTTCACACTTTGCTGCATGGGCATGCGAGTCTGGGCTTCACTGATATTGACAACTCTATAATATTGATTCAAATTGTGCTTCAACATGTCGTTGAAGGATTTCTTATGACCATCTGTTGTACAACTGGTTTTCTTCAGTTATTCATACACAGGTGGCTTTGGAACCTTATTGCTGTCAATTTTTTCCCACATGAATAGGTTTGCAGAACAAGATAAAATAAAAACAACTCAGATGTCCAGAATTTGTGAGTAGTCAATGACTATATGGTTTGAAACTTGAAATTATCGAGGTATATTATTTCAGTAGAAGCTTTGTTTTTTGTTTTTGCTTTGTTTTGTTTTGAGAGAGCAAGAGAGAGAGAGAGAGTGCGAGCAGGGGGAGGGGTAGAGGGAGAGAGAGAGAGAAAGAATCTTAAGTAGACTCCGTGCGGAGAGTGAACCCCACGTGGAGCTTGATCTCACAACCCCAGAATTGTTTTTCAGTAGTCAGAGAGTAACTAATAAAATATTATATTCCATAGGATAGAAAATTCTTGCAGTTTTCCGGAACTGAAGATTTATAAAATATGACATATATGAACTGTTTAGGAAAGATTTTTAGTCATTATTCAAACTCACATATGATCCAACATGCAGGAACTTCAAGAGCATGTCTGCTGGAAAGGAGAAGAAGCCAAACATTCTATAGAAACTGGTGTCCCGGTAGAAGGCCAACCAAATGTAAACAGTCTAAGGCTCACTGGTAATAGATGGCAGTTAGCATCAGGAATTTTTCTAGAAAGTATGGTTGTGTATCTATAAATATATATTTATACATACACAAACAACCATATATATAATGTCAATCAATTAGAACTAATGGTGCATCAAAGAAAAGATATCCTTGGTCTATACCATAACTTGCCTTATTTTTTTTATCAGACCGTTAAATTCCTAGATTAGAATAACGTGCAGTACCCTGCCCATACTCTTTATATACTAGACAGCATTAACATAATAGATATTAAGAAAAATACCCAAAGGTGAAATTTTCTTCCTCCTCTCTTCTTTTTGGATGTAATTCAAGGCTTTTAGGAGCCTTCATCATAGAAAGAAGAAAAAGAAAACTGAACTGTATCTAGTCATTTGTTCACTGTGATGTATTTTCAGAAAGTTATGTTTAAGAAGGATATTGTTGGCATTAACTAACTATATTCATCCCCCAATTTTGAGCAATCAGATATAATATGTAGTATTTTATTGACATGAAAATTGGCAGAAAACTCTAAGTATTATACTTTTTCCTCTGTTTGAGGGCATGTGGTCAGATACACATTTTCACACATAGGATGTGTGCTAGGCAGGTTTCTAAGAATGGTCCCCAACATTCACCCCTGCATAACCTGCTTCCCTTTAAATGTGGATAGAAAGGGGCGCCTGGGTGGCTCAGTCCATTAAGCAGCCAACTCTTGATTTCAGCTCAGGTCTTAATCTTAGTGTCCTGAATTCAAGCCCCTCACTGGGCTCCATGCTGGGCATGGAGCCTAGTTGGAAAAAAAAAAAAAAAAAAAGGTGGATAGAGATAGTATGATATCACTTCATGACTCTTCTACACTAAACGGCAAAAGGAAGATGGTCTAGGTGGGCCTAATCTCATCATGTGAGCCTTTAAAAGGCAGAGATTTTCCTGACTGGTAACACAAAAGCACGTCAGAGAGATGTGAAGCATAGGAAGAAATGGATATGACATATTTGACTTTGAAAACTGAGGAGGCCACTTGCCAAGGAATACAGATATCTTCTAGATGATTAGGAGCAATCCCTAGTTGACAGTAACAAAGAAATGGGGGCCTTAGTCCTATACTTCAAGGTACTAAATTTGGCCAACAACTTGAATGTGCTTAGAAGTGGACTCTTCCCAAGAGTCCCCAGATAGGAGCCCATTTTGGGTGCCATGTGATTTTGCCCTTTTGAAGCCTTATGTGGAGAACCCAGTTGAGCCTGCCAAGACTTGTGACCTACAGAAATATGAGCTGATAAATGGGTATTGTTTAAAGCTCCTGAGTTTATAGTAATATGTTACACAGCGTTAGGAAATTAATACATGATGTAAGACTTTTTTTTAAAATGTGATCTTTATGATGAAAATGTCAGTTCACATGGCTCTGTATAATGAAATACATCAATACATTTCTTAATATCAATATGTGTAGTTGTAACTTTGTTTTTATTGTTTGGACAAATAATGGTTCATAAGAAAAACAAAGAAGGAAACATTTTATTGGACAGAAAACTTATATGAACCAGTAGTCTCAAAGCTCCTAAAGCCTAATAGAAGTCCATTACAGAGGTCAGTGATGTTTCACAAAAAAAAAAAAAAAAAAAAAAATGACCGGTCTCACCTCTCCGCCACTGATCACAGCCAGGGTTCAGAGAACCATTCAAAGAGATAGAAAGGACTATACCCTGCTCAGTGGTATTAAAATCAATCAGCATTCTGGATCACCTATTACTGAGGTTATAGCCAAGACCCTGTATCTAACAGTCCTCAAAATGTCTAAATACTATCTTTCCTAGTGCACTTTTTACTTCATTTGAAATCGACTTCCTGGGAGTAAGAGTCTGAGGCAGGGATGTGCATGCAGGATATGTTTAGGACTTTCAGGAATATACACAAAACAAAGTGAGGGGAACAGAAATGGGACTGAGTAGATGAATAAGGTAAACTAAGATGCAGTTGCAACAGAAGCCTCAGCTGATCTTAAGAGAGCTGTATGTGGAGATGGACCTTCAGAATTAATTCAAATATAGGCCACTGGCCTACAGCACATTGACCAGCTACTCCCAGAGAAAGCACATAGCTTTGGGAAATGGAGCTCCCAAAACAACTGAGAACAAGTTCCAGGGAGGTCCTCAGCTGTGAGCCATTAAATCTAACGCTCTTGACATCTGGGGAAATAAGGAGTTTGATTCTGAGACTGATAGCCGGGCAGGATAACAGAGTCCACTCTGTTCTGTAACGAGGTTGCATGTCCATTTGGTGAAGAACTGGAAAACATTGTGTATACTTGTAGTTATGGTATGAAGTCTTTCTTCAATTATATCCAGTCTTTGGGTCTGGGAATGAAGTTAGATCTAGAAACTGAATGTGATAGATAAAATTTGTTAAATGTCTCCTCCCCAATGTCAGAATTTGCGAATATGATGACACATGACTTCTGGGATTATTTTATGTTGTGTGGCACAGATGACCTCCAGATAGGGAAGTTACCTAGGTGGGCTTGGTCTAATCACAGGAGATTTTTTTTTTTTTTTTTTTTTTTTAAGATTTTATTTATTTGAGAGAGAGTGAGTGAGAGAGAGAGCACCAGAGGGGTGGAGGTTCAGGAGGCTCTAGCAGCAGAACGGGGAGCCCGATGTGGGGCTCAATCCCAGGACCTGGGAACATGACCTGACCTGAAGGCAGATGCTTAACTGACTAAGCCACCCAGGTGCCCCTCACATGAGACTTTAAACTCAGAGAGCTTTCCCTGGCTCATGGCAGAAGGGAAAGGAAGAGAAAATGGAAGTGAGAGAACTCATGCTATTGCTAGATTTAAGATAAAAAGGGTCCACATGAACAGGAATTTGGAAGCCTTTAGAATAAAGAAACCCCTGGATGATAGCCAGTAAGAAAATGAGAACCACAGACCTATAACCACAAGGAAGAAGAAGAACCAACAACCTGAATGAGTTTGGAAGTGGATTTTTTCCTGTCTTTGAGATAGGAGTCTAACTTGGCTGACACCTTGACTTTGATCTTCTGAGATCCCAAGCAGAGAAACTATTTGAGTCCACCTGGATTCTGACGTACAGAGCTGTGAGATAATAACTGGGTGTTATTGTAAGTGGTTATATTAGTGTTGATTTGTGATGGCAGAAATAGAAAATTAATTCACTGAGTAAAGAATTTAGTTTTTCCATTGTAGTCAGCCCTTCTGCTGGCCAATTTTGAATCCTTTTTTAAATATGGAAATTAAGCAACAGTTAACTGCATGTCTATTTTGTCCTAGGCACACAGTGAGTTTTTATTCATTCTCATAGATTTCTTTGGGTTAAGGCACTCTGATTCCAACCTCAGTAAGGCTGCATAATACATTAATTAACTTCATGATGGGGTGCCTTGGTGGCTCAGTTGGCTAAGCATCTGTCTTTGGCCCAGGTCACGATCCCAGGGTCCTGGGATGGAGTCCCGGGTCAGGCTCCCTGCTCAGCAGAGAGCCTACTTCTCCCTCTCCCTCCGCCTACTGCTCTGCCTACTTGTGCTCTCTCTCTCTCTGTCAAATAAATAAAATCTTTAAAAAAATTAACTTCATGTTGTCTCTGATTAGTTGAATGCCATAGCTATGCTCTGCCATTCTAGAATCCCATCAGCCTCATGATATAATGGGGCTCAGTACCATGAAGATTCTCCTGATTATCCCAGCCATCAGTGAAGTTTGCAAAAATATTGGTGCCACATCACTCAATGTATTCCCTATCACTATCCCTATCATTCCCCTAATGAAGGAGATGACCTCTGAGCACTGCCAAACAATCTAATCAGGTGGTAGTTTCTCCAATTAGGTGCTGAGTTTCCAGCACCTATAATAGTTTTTGGCACATATTTGATGCAAATTAAACATTTATGAATGAATGAATGGTTAAACACCAACCTACAAAAGGAAGTAGTCTTTTCCAGCCTCTTTACATATCGTTATGGTATTTATTTATTTGACAGACAGAGAGATAGTGAGAGCAGGAACACAAGCAGGGGGAGTGGGAGAGGGAGAAGCAGGCTTCCCACCAAGCAGGGAGCCGGATGTGGGGCTCGATCCCAGGACCCTGGGATCATGACCTGAGCCGAAGGCAGACGCTTAACGACTGAGCCACCCAGGCGCCCCTTGTTATGGTATTTAAAAAACCTATTCAAGATGATTAAAGATTAAAGTAAAGATGTTTATTTACTGAATCAAAAAATATCAAAACTAATATTTTTTTTAACCTTCGACAATTCCCTTGTAAAGATAATTCACAAATTTTATTTCATCCTGCCTTTTAACTCAATCTCTTCTTCAAATTTTATCAGAATTAAATTCTTGTTGTTTAAATATATTAGAGTTATCATATAATACACTGAAATACAAGCTTATACTGTGATATTAGACATAACCATTTAAAATGATGGAACCCCAACCAAATAAATTTTAGTGTATATTCTTCAATCCATAAAAATAAATGAAAGGTCTCAGGTATGCTAATCAGCTGTTTCAAAAGGAATACCAGTGTTCTGCTTTTATACTTTATTAGACAAAATATGTTTTTCACAGATTTATTTTATTAATTTGTTGGTTGGTTGACTGATTAATTTCCATCCATCTGCAAAAACTTAAATGAAGTGCTTTATTTTATTTTGCGTGATAAAATCATAAAAATAATACAAAATTAGAAAATCAGATTCAGGTTAAAGGAAGAAGTATAATAAGACGTTAGGTAGAAAAAGGTTATTCATATAGGTAGATTTCTACCACAAAATATTTCACTTGACAGAAAAGAGGTCTATTTTCACAGGAAAGGCAAATCTTTTTATTAGCATTGAATTTCAAAGAAAAATTATTAATGGGTATTTAGTCAAGAGGTACATATTTAGATACTTAAGCATTTAAAAATATTTTGTAAGACATTTTTATATAATGACTTTTGTAGAAAGCTGAAGGCATAATATTAAAATAAAATAAAAATATATGTGGGATTTTAGGTATGATAATCAAATAAATTTCTGATAGGCAATTGTGTATCAGAATAAATAGATGTAATGTGTAGCTTTCAAAAATATTAACAAACAGTATAACTCTCAGAGAGCATTAAAGAATCTAGGAGAAAAACACAGATGAAGACCATGCTTTCTAACAAAGTCTGTGTGGATATACTATATTCTTACCCAAGGGCCAATATATGTCTAAGAAAGAAAATAAATGATGAAAGAATACAAACAAATTATATGCTTGAGAAGTTTAAAATGTTGACATCAAAACCACAATGAGACACCATCTTATACCTGTCAGAATGGCTAGAGTCAAAAAGACAAGAAATAACAATGTTGAGGAGGATGTGGAGAAAAAAGAACCCTTGTGAACTCTTGATGGAAATGTAAACTGGTACAGCCATTGTGGATCACAGTATGGAGCTTCCTTAAAAAATTAAAAATAGAGGGATGCCTGGGTGGCTCAGTTAGTTAAGCATCTGCCTTCAGCTCAGGTCATGATCCCAAGATCCTGGGATCGAGTCCCACACTGGGCTCCTTGCTCCCTCTGCCTGCCGCGCCCCCTGCTTGTGTGCTTGTGCTCTCTCTCTCTCTCTGATAAATAAATAAATAAATAAATAAATAAATAAATAAATAAATTCTTTAAAAATAAATTAAAAATAGAAAACCTATATGATCCAATGATTCCACTACTGGGTATTTACACAAAGAAAACAAAAACACTAATTTGAAAAGATATATGCACCCCTATGTTTATTGCAGCCTTATTTACAATAGCCAAGATATGGTAACAACCCCAAGTGTCCACTGATAGATGAATGGATAAAGGAGATGTGGTGTATATACAATGGACTACTACTCAGCCATAAAATGGATGAGATCTTGCTATTTGTGACAACATGGATGGACCTAGAGGGCATGATGCTAAGTCAAATAATTTAAACAGAGAAGGACAAATACTATACAATTGCACTTATATGTGGAATCTAAAATCCAAACAAATGAATAAATAAATAAATAAGAAAAAGCAGAATCAAACATATAAATACTGAGAAATGATGGTTGCCAGAAAGAACGGGTTTGGGGAGATGGGCAAAATGGGTAAGGGGAGTGGGAGATACAGGCTTCTAGTTATGGAGTAAGTCACAGGGATAAAATCACAGCACAGGGAATATTTTCAATGGTATTGTAATAGTGTAGTATGGTGACAGACGGTGGCTACGCTTGCAGTGAGCATAGCATAACATATAAAGTTGCTGAATCACTATTTTGTACATCTGAAATGAATGTAACATTGTGTGTCAGTTAGACTCAAAATTTAAAAAGGGGCAGAAGGTAACTTAGTTTTTAAGAAAATAGAAAAGTATGTATGAATTTTAAAATCACACAACAGGTTTCTTAAACTCAACATATACATAATTAATAAAATACCAATTCAATCTAAAACATAAATAAAATGATAGTATCACAGTTTATTTTTAGAGAAAGTTTTAGTTTTGAAAGAAAACTGAATACAGACAACCTCATTTAGTATTTGCAGCATTCTATATTCAGTATATGAAGATCTGGACCTAGATACACACACATATATACACACATTAATATGGTAACATTTTATAGTCTTTTTTTTACTGATTATGCATTAATAAATATAGATATCTTTCTGTAGATTTGTTTTTACTTTTTTTTAAAATGGGGGAAAGCTAATTTTTAAAATTTAAATTAAAATTTTAAATATTTTGAAGTTATTTTGTATATCTGTGTGTGTGTTAGTGTTCACATATATATACATACAACTTATGTTTTATTCTGAGGCCACAATTCTTCCTTCTATATATGATCATTCCTATCTATAAATGGACCTGGTGTTCATTATCAGTCCTCATGTTAATGCTTCTGATTTTTTGAAATATTTGTTTAATCTTTTAGTTGCATATGAGTCTTAATGAAAATATTCTATAGCAGTATGTTAGTGCTGCATATATTATTCTCCAACATCTTATTGATGGCCATTGAGATGAGATATTTGTGTACTGAATAAATTAGTGAATACTTTCTCTGGGCCAACAAATGTAAAAAAAAAAAAAAAAAGAACTTAGGCCACCTAAATTATGGGAGAACCTAATAAAACTGTGTTGCCAAATAGGATTCTGCCTCTAATCTCTTATACAAATTTAGCATGAATGCATATATATGGTTATACATATGATATATATATGCATTCTTATATGATTTATATATGTGTGTGTGTTGTGTTTAGATTAGTGTCTAGCTGCATATATTATTTTGAGGTTTACCATATGCCTTGTCTTTGCATAAATGGAAAATTTAGAGTTCTTTTTATACATGAATTAAAATGTTGAAGAGTTCTAAAACCTAAATGAAAATGTGACATGAAAATTTCCATATACTACAAAGAAAGTATCATATAGCTTGGTATTTTGTTTTGAAGGAGACATCCCACCAAATAGTTATTTCAATAGTTAAATAAATGCAGATATATATAGAGATAATTGCCATTAATCTGTCAGAAAAATTTTACTGACAAAAAATTATGATGGAGAGATATTAAATAAAACTCTCTTGGGTGGGGGGGTACCTGGGTGGCTCAGTCTGTTAAGTATCTGCTTTAGGCTCAGGACATGATCCAGGATCCTGGGATGGAGTATTGAGTTGGGCTCCCTGCTCAGTGGGGAGTCTGCTTCTCCCTCTCCCTCCACCCTCCCCCAGCTCGTGCTCTCTCTGTCATTCAAGCTCTCTCTCAAATAAATAAAATCTTAAAAATTTTTTTTTTTCCTGGAATAGGCCACCATTTGCTTTTTTTCTTTCCTCCCAACCATGTATTTTGTGGAAACTTTGCATTACAATATGTACCTTGAAAAGAAATGCATATACTTTCAGGAATAATGTCAGTAGCCAAGATTTAAAAAAAAAAAAAAAGAAGATTACTTTTGGACATCTATGAGTAACTTAGGTTAAGCATAAACATTATTTCCCTATAATTAATGGCCCTGGATTGGCATAACATAAAAGCGAGTCTTTTTATTAAAAATTTCTTCTTTGCCGACTCATTAGGAGTTTAGGCAAGACATAGGGCTAAAATTATATTTTTAAAAATTGATTGGCTAAAACATTAAAGGAAACATTTGAGTACTTCCATGGGACAGCAGAACAGAATCTCAAATACAGAAATCTGATAACCAGCAGGTGGCATCAGATGTTTCTGATTCATTGGTGCATTAGGGAGCAAAAGTTCCCTGAGAGAAACAACAGCTTTGCTAACAGTATTGTATTGGCAAATACATCTGAAATATTGACTTTCATAAAATAGGCAAACTTACTTTGTTTGCAGAACGCACATTTCCTTTCACAACTATACCTAAGAACCTCTCCAAAGACAAAAGATAATAGAGTTTCCTCCTTGTCTTTGGTACACTGTGAAACATGACAGTGAATTGGAAAGACATAGATACCTAAAAATAGAAGGATAAAACATCTTTATTTGAAATCACAGAGTCACAGAATACCAAAATATGACTTTTAAACCTCATCTCACCTTTAAATATGTTTTAAATAGAAATATAGATAAATTACTTTTCCAATGACTAAATTAATAAACTTTGTCTTGACTAGTTCACAGATAAATCAGAATGGGGAAGGGAAGAGGTACATACAATCCACTGCAAAGCCATTTGTGAGAAATGGTAAGTTTGAATAAATATTATTCTATTTCATATTAAAATATTTGTATTAAAATGCAAATATCCACATACTCTTACTGTATTTTATTCTACCAAAGAAATATATGTATCCTAATTTTCCTATTTCATACCAAAACTCACGACGAGTACTTTTACTTTCTTTACAGCAACACTTTTAAAATCATCTTATTAAAATGCAACCTGGTTGGGGTGCCTGGCTGGCTCAGTCAGTAGAGCATGACTCTTGATCTTGGGGTTGTGAATTCAAGCCCCACTTTGGGTGTAGAGATTACTTAAAAATAAACCCTTAAAAAAAAATACAACCTGGTTGAACAGGGATGTGGTGGAACCTGAGTTTCCAAATTTCTAACAAGTTCTGAGGTGATTCCAAAGCTAGCCTTTAGCCAGATCACTCTGAATAGCAAGGCTTTAAGCACAGAGCTTTCCAATGTCTATACAAGAACACACTAGTGTATCCCCCATTGATGATACAGGTATGCTTAAGCTATTGATCCCATTTGTTCAGTGTCTTAGTGATAGCTGAGACAGCCAGAGCCTAGGCTGATTTCTTGCAGCTCCACAGAGCTTTATCCACATATTATAGTAACCCATACTTTATGTGTGTCCTGACATGAAACAAAATTTAGACACGGTGCGTATTGCTTTGAATAGTAAATGACTAAGTACAGAAAAATTACATATCGACATGATATTTCAGGAGAGAAAATCTTTATCAATTAATAGTTATTCCCTAAAAAAATACTTAATTAAAATATGTCAAAATATCTTCAATATTGGCTTATTTGGCATACTTGAAAAATAATTTGGAATTATGACTGGTCCACTGGACCGGCATTAATCTCAAGCATGGGATTACTTGGGTATCTATTGAAGACAAGATTTTAAATACTGTTCTTAAAAAAATTCCTTAAAAGTAGAATGAATAGGGGTACCTGGGTGGCTCAGTCGGTTGGGCGTCCGACTCCTGGTTTTGGCTGAGGTCATGATCTCAGGGTTGTGGGATCTAGCCCCACGTCGGACTCCAAGCTTGGCACTTCGGCACGAAGTCTGTTTAAGATTCTCTCTCTCTCTCTCCCTCTTCCTCTGTCCCTTCCCCCACTCATGCTCTAAATAAATAAGTAAAATCTTAAAAAAGTAGAATGAATAGTTCTCTAAAAGCCCAGCTGTCTTGAATATATTGAAGTCACTAAAAACATATGTGCACACTTTTTCTTTTTGATTACAAAATGAATTTTTAGAGATTGTAATTTTGTAGTCCATGTGTTGCTCCCAACTTTCTATATGGTTCCAATTACATCTTAAAAATCCATTTGTATGTATAAAATGATGTATCACTGATTTACTTTGGAGTTTTTAGGATTATAATAAAGTGTAATATTAAGTGATTAAATTAAAAGACAACCATTTCTTTTTTCAAACAGTTGTCTTCTGTATCACAAAATTAATAATCCTTCAAACAGATAGTAACATTCTCTGCAACAGAGAAAACACAACATCCCAACTCACCAGAGCATAATTAAAGCCTTATGAAGTCAGTCCTCTTACAGGATTTCACTTAAATAAAAGACAAAAAGAGTAAAGTAATGCCTGTTAGAAATCAGGAAATGGCTTTCCTTGGGAGATAATGACTCAGAGGAGCGCTCAGAGACTTGTAAGGTGCCAGTTAATGTTACTGCATGATCTGGGTAGTATGTTCGGGTTGTAAAAATCCTGTATAATGTACTCTGACATGTGTACTTTTCTGCATTAATAATAACATTTTAAATGTATGAGTAATCATATCTTTTCCCAAAATTTCTTTTTGGATTTTTTTTTATGTTATGTTAATCACCATACATTACATCATTAGTTTTTGATGTAGTGTTCCATGATTCATTGTTTGCGTATAACACCCAGTGCTCCATGCAGAATGTGCCCTCTTTAATACCCATCACCAGGCTAACCCATCCCCCCCACCCCCTCCCCTCTAGAACCCTCAGTTTGTTTCTGAGTCCATAGTCTCTCATGGTTCGTCTCCCCCTCCGATTCCCCTCTTCATTTTTCCCTTCCTACTATCTTTATTTTTTTTTTAAACATATAATGTATTATCTGTTTCAGAGGTACAGGTCTGTGATTCAACAGTCTTACACAATTCACAGCACTCACCATAGCACATAGTCTCCCCAATGTCCATCACCCAGCCACCCCATCCCTCCCAGCCCCCACCACTCCAGCAACCCTCAGTTTGTTTCCTGAAATTAAGTACTCCTCATATCAGTGAGGTCATATGATACATGTCTTTCTCTGATGGACTTATTTTGCTCAGCATAACCTCCAGTTTTTTATTTAAAATCTATTCAACAGTTGGGGCAATATTGTGTTTTTGTTTGAATACGTACGTGTGTATGTGTGGTTTGTGTTCAGTGAAGGATAGGATATAAACACTTTCATTTAGCAAATTCTAATTGTGACCTTTAAATCTGCTGAGAGAGTAGGCTGCAACTATAGATTTAGTGTTATGTTTTTGAAAAATTTGGAATGATTTCCTAAATCTTTCTTTCCACAAGCAGATTTGATTCAAGATAGAGAACTGCGCAAGTGAGAACTTTCTGTCTGATGAAATGGCTGGTTCATCATGCAGAACGTCCCAATAATCAGAATTATAAATCACAGAGAGATAGCTTGGCTTTGAGTCATTGAAACTCTACTTCAAAATGCACCCTTTAGTCAAGATAATGAAATCCACTGCAACTATAGGCTTTTTATGAAAATACACGTAAAACCACTCTTTCCTGACATTTACTATGGTAATCAGACATAGAACTGACATATAGTCCTGACATCTGAGGCTGCTTTACCCCGACTGAAAAAAGTAGCTTTTCCAAAATATCCACTTTATAGATATTTGTCAGCAACCATTTTTCCCTTTCTGTGGGGGGTGAGATGGGAGACTTGTAGTCAATAAATAAAATAAGCATTCATTACAGTGAAAATGAAATATTTTACCCTAAGTGGGTGGAAAAATGTATAAATGACCCTAAACAGTTGTTGAGTAACAGCACAAAAAGAATGATTTGCAGGGAGAGTCTGTTAAAGAATATTCAGTCTAACCCTTATGCCCAAACTTTGATTTAAAGGACACAAATAAACTATTTTTCCCAAACAGAATCATTCAATGCATCTGCATATTCATTCATATTTTGTTTTTCATTTGCATTTTCAAGATGTTTGTACTTCAAGGAGTCTGCCTTGAATAAGAACTTTGAGAAGTAGGTAGAACTACACGTGGGTTTCATACAACACTGGAGTATCTGGGAGTAGCTAGATTTTATTCATTCATTCTCTGGTAAAGTCCTCAGATTATATTTCTGCTTCAAAATTTATCTGGGATTGTAGGCTGAATAATGGCCTCCCAAAGATCTCTACATCCTTATCCCCGGAACTTGTGAATGTGTTTTCTTGATGAGGGAGAAAAAGGCAAGCTGAGAGAAAAGCACCTGCTAACATCCCTCAAGCCCCCACCCTACCCCAGGTTGGGTATGTGTGACATTCCTTAGGTATTCCTGGCTGCCCTAGAACAAAGGGAAGGGAAAAGCCAGTGGTTAACTGATAGAGAACAGAGTCCTGCAGGACAAGATTCTCCATCAGTTTGCAACTGTCTTAATGATTTACAAGAAAAAAACAACCTCCAGGAACTTATAGACACAATTTCCTGGAGTCCTAACATCACCCTCCCCTCCATCGGATAGAAAATCTTCAACAATCAGTCACTCCTCACATTCCCAGTGCAGCTTTCTGCCCAACGCGTCCTGTCCCCGTGCTTTCATAAAAACACACTTTCTGCACCAAAGACATCTCAAGAATTCTTTCTTGGCCGTCAGTCAGCTCCAAGTCCCACTTCAAACCACATCATTCTTATGTGGAAAAAGGGACTTTTCTGGTATGATTAAATTAAAAATCTTAAAATGGAGAAATTATCCTGGAATCTCCAGGGGGGATAATATAATCACAACGGTCTTTATAAAAAGGACGCGGTTGTTAGGGTCAGGGAGGCAAGAAGGTGCCACACTGGCTGGCTTTCAAGATGGAGGTGAGAGGGAATAGTGGAAGGCATGAAGAAGGAACTCATTTGGAATCGAGAAGCTGGGATAGGGAAGCAAACATATTCTCACCGAGACTTTCCAGAAGAAACCAGCCTTATGGACACCCTGACTTTAGCGCAGTGAAACTGATTTCAGACTTGTGGCCTTCAGAACTGTAGGATAATAAATTTGCCTTGTTTTAAGCTACTAAATTCGTGTTAATTTGTTAAAGCAGCGGTAAGAAGCAAATACACCTGGCAACCATTAACCGATAATTGCCTACCAGGACAATGCATCTGTTTTACTCTTTCATTTATTATATAACTCTATTTTACATGATTCACTCTTTTTGTAATTCTTTACTTCCAAGTCAGTTTCTTCATCTAGACTTCTAACCGGTTCCTGCAGTGACCTAGCTTTAGTTCTTTTTATGTCTCCAATGTAGCAGATGCTTCTGATGTCTGCATTACATTTTCTTAGCATGCAACAGATTTCAGATAGAAATACTAAAGTTTTGTGTGGCCGCAGACTTATTTTGCATGGTCAGACTCTCCCCTGGGGTGACTCTTCCTATCTTTCTGCACTTTCTCTAGGGCCTTTTCTGGTATCTGGAGAAAATCCACTACACACTTAAAGCCCACTAAACATAGTACACCTGCAGAAGATAATAACTCTAGTGGCAACACTCAAATGGGGTTCAGGAGCTAGTATATAAATATTCCAGCTGACAGTATTTCAGATGGATACTTGTGAATTTCATTCTCAAATTCTTTCAGATCTGAAAAGAATTCCCTCAACCCATAATAAACTTCATAGTACATCCTTGTTTTCTCTTTAAATCCTGTCCCTTCTCATTCTTGCCAAGCACATATTCTACTTCCTGAGATCACTTCTCAATCAACTACCTGCACTAAGATGTTGCTTCAAGTTCTGCTTGCAGGAAAACCTAAAGTAATGCACCAGGATAATGTCAACAGTTTTGAACACAGCAGTCAATCAAATGTTTCCGGGATGATTTACATTTGAAAAACAACTGATTAGTGAGAAGGATTTAAAATACATTTTGAGAATTGTCTTGATTTTGTGTAGTACTTTTAATTATTTTTCATAATGATGATTTTTTTCCCTTCTACATGTATGTATTTAACATTAACAAGATGTATAACTAGCATGCTGTTAAAACTTCTGGAATATGTCCACAATGAAAAAATATTCCTAAAATCTAGTTATTAAATGGTCACTCTCATTTTATGAATCATATTTAGATAGGTGTTATATTAATTTTATTTTTTAAATGTATAAGTGAATAATCTAATTTTCACTGAGCATGGCATTTCCTTGAAGGTCAGATTATGTTAAACATTCCTTTAAGTAGAAAAAATGTGGGGCACCTGGGTGGCTCAGTCGGTTAAGTGTCTGCTTTTGGCTCAGGTCGTGATCTCAGGATCCTGGAATCAAGCCCCAAATCACATAAGGCTCCTTGCTCAGCAGGGAGCATGCTTCTCCCTCTCCCTCTGAAGCTTCTCCCTCTCCCTCTGCAGCATCCCCTGCTTGTGCTGTGCTCTCTCTTTCTCTCTCTCTCTCTCCCCCCCATCAAATAAATAAATAAAATCGTAAAAAAAAAAAAAAAAAAAGAAAAAATGTACAGAACATAAAAGGATCAATTCTGATCTTAGATATAACACACGCTTTTCATACTCTATACAGGCGGTGCTAAATGGTCCCTCTCTATAGTAACTCATTAAGTTCAAAAAATACTTTTTTCTTTTTAAAAAGAAATATATATATTTGATGATTATACGCAATCTTTTAGTGCTCTCTTAAAAAACAAAAGCCAGGAAAAAGCAACAGACTATGAATATATATATGTGTGTGTGTATGTGTGTATTCACAGTGTGTATTATATGTGTGTATGTGTATATGTATGTATACATATATTCACAGTATATTCAATGTATGCGTGTATATTTATATGCTACATATAGTAGTACATAGTACATAACATATGTACTATAATATAAACATAATTTTCATATATATTTTCAGCACATAAATAGTCTGAATCATTTTATTGAGACAGTTCAAATTACAAGTAGGAGTATAAATACTTTTCTGGAACTTTTAATCATAGAACCTTACTTTAGTCATAAAAACATATGTAATAAATTGGTCAGTTATTACTAAGAATTGTGATTAGGTGAAAATACAATACATATGTTTATGTTTCTAGATATAGTTCACAATAATACTTTTTCATTTATTTCCTTCAGGTTTCAGTGGCAGTATGGTTGGGAACAAAATGTTCTGACCACATTTTATTGTAAAAAAAAATTATGAAGGCAGTCTGATTTTTTAATATTTTATGTAACTAAATAACTTGTATCTTTTCTAGGTAAATATAGACACAGATTTTTATCACTGAATTCTGATAATACTATCATGGTTTAACAGGAGTTTGACAATTACCCATAAAAAGTCTTTCTGTTTTTTCTTCCCTGGATGGGCAGTCTTTATAATCTGCACATATAAGATGTTATTTTTTTTTTAATTTAAGTAATTGTATCTTCTATTACAAGTTTCCTTTTCTCTCATCCATTCATTATCATCTCTTCACCTGAAATACATGTATGCATTTGTGCATTTAATTATTTGTGTTGTGCTTGATTTTATTTCATCTTTATAAATTCCTTAGTATCATCTATAGTTCATGTTTGTTGTTTGAAATGATGCAAGTTCTTATGTCTGCTTATAATAATTTGTTTTTTTTTCTAATCATTTCCTTTCTCTCATCTGTTTACATCCAGAGTACTGCTGACTTAATATTCAATGCCTCCTCTTATCTCAGCGTCTCTTCTTTGATAACCTACAGTCTTTAATTTCTAAGATATCAAAAAAACAAGTATTCATTTGTAAGTTTAACTTGTTTTGTGGAATAAATTTTGTTTCATTTGCCATCTGCATTTTGCTTCCTTGTTCATTTTATTAGTGCAACTGAGTAGGTCCCACAATAGAGTCTTTTTTTTTTTTTTCATGATAAGGATCTTTTAACAGGTGTCATTCTTCCCTGAATATGTAACATTTATCCTGAGTCATGCATTTGTAAAAGTATAGAAAAGACCATGCCATGGAGGGAACTAAAGGTGTAAATCATTTATAATTTGCTAGGTTAAGACTGAGCATCATCTCACAGACGCTCTGTTTTGTGAATATATCTCCTTCCTATCCAGTGTATTTGTGTGAGTCAGAAAGAAGACCAGTGTATTACAGAACTTTAATATGGTTTTCTAATACTGCAATTTCTCCCACCAGGAAATTTAGCTGGCAACCTGATTAACATGTACTGTTTTCTCCCCAGTATGTCAGAGAGACAGACAAAAACTTTTGGATGAATTTTTGTTTGCTTGTTTGCTTGGTAGTTGGTGGTTGGTGGGTTGGTTGGTTGCTTGGTTGGTTGGTTTGGTTTGGTTTGCTTATAAGATAAATATGCATTTCTTCATCGAATCTGACCTCATTTGCAATTCCATGTTTTCACCTAAGGATTCCACTTCACTACTGAGCTTCGCCTTGACAGGCCTACGAATATTTCTGACTTTCTTATTATTTTCTGGTTTGCTGTTCATTCCACAAATAGCATTTCACAGAATTAAAGTTTAGAGATATGGATGACTTTTGGTTTCATAAGCAGTTCTTTTTTGTTATTGTGTTCTCTCTTTGATTTGGGTTATTTTCAGAGATAAGAATGTGAAGATATGTCTTTAGTGCAATATGATCATTGCCTTTAATGAACTATTACCTAGTCCCTATTTGTCCTGAAATTCTGGTTATGCATAAATCCCCTTTTGTATGCATGTAATTCATTCTTAAGAGGTAATTGAAAAGGACACAAATGGTTAGTGCATAGAATATTAACAAGTGTTACTAACTTACTTTGTGTTCATAGATTAATACGTTTCCTTCTCTGGAAACTGGTAACAATACTGATTACCATACTTGAACTATCTATTAATTAATGACTCTAGAGCTTGTGAGGAATACTAAGTATTTTAATTTAATAGAAGATCTTGCCATTTAAGATTTTTTCATGACAAACACTCCAAGTTACAAAATTCTTAAAGGAAACAAAAATTAAAAGTTTGTTAGTGAAAAACTATACTACTGAGATTTTATTATTACTAAACTCAATATTAACTATTATAAAGAATTTGTGATTACTCGGCACAGCAAATAATACACTTGTGTTCATGTGATTCTATAAACTTCCCATTATACTAAATTTATTGACTATTTTTTCCCATCATAGTCAATAACATTTCAGGGACGCTCATTTATTTTTATTAAGCACCTATACTCAAAATGTTAGACAACATAAAAGATGCTGCATATTATTTCATATAATTTCTAATAAGCACTAAGTTACTACTAATGCTGTTTCATAATGCTGTAGACTCTCTGAAGTAATTTATTATGGCACAAAACTTGGTAATTGGTAAATTATTATGGTAACAAGTTAAATATTCCACTCATACTGGGATTTTAAAATACAAGAAAAAACTTTTAATAAAAAACTTTTAATAACCTAGAATCATCAAAAATGAATTTGACATAATAAATAACTCAGATTTAATTATATAACAGTAAAATAGGTGAAAAAGGCACTTTTTTTTATTTTAATTCAGCAAAATAACATTAATACTCATTCCCTTTTAACACATAACTATAAAGGGCTCAAAAGGAACAGAGCCATCTATGACTATCTCAAAAATGCATAAAACCTTTTATATTTTATCAGAATGATACCTGGAAAATTCTACACAATTTTTTAATTGAGGTAATCACATAGCATTCCTCAATGATGGACCTTAACTTAAGAGATATGTGTTAAGTGCAAGATGATAAATTCAAACGTTGTTAGCAAACAGTGGACAATGACATCTTACAGAGTTTTTCAATAGCCATGTGTCCATTCTCCCATTGTTGATCTTGCTATACATGCTTCCCTACATGTTATGACTGAAAAATGCCCAAGGGGCACCTCAGGGCCGATGCGTTTTCTGTTCTTGTATTCCTTGCCAAAAAGCCCCAAAAACAGTCTCAGCAGAATCCAACTTCAGTTTTATTCCCCAAGATCTGAATTATTCAACTTTATATAATTAATAATTAATGTAAGACATTAACAGTGCTATCTCTATGGATCTAAGACAGCCGAGGCTTTTCTCTACTTCTTTATATTCTTTTTATCATGAGATAGAGAAAATGACCACCTGGCTTTTATGAATGTTAGAAGCATGGCTTCTCATATATTGTAAACAATTGCTGCAATTAGGAAACACATAATGCCCACAGAAAATAAAATACCATGCAGACTCAATGCAAACTAAAGACATACACAGAAAAAAGAAATTTTCCAGAGAAACATTATCTTATGAAATTTAGCACTACCTATATTTTAGGGAACCTTTTGCATTACCTTGTCACACAGTTGATATTTGTGATGGTTCTACAAAATCTCCTTTCCCAATCATAGCTATTTAAAATTGATATTATTTTTTTATTATGTTATATTAATCACCATACATTATATCATTAGTTTTGGATGTAGTGTTCCATTGATATTAAAAAGTTATTATTGGGGCACCTGGATGGCTCAGGCAGTTGGGCAACCAGCTCTTGGTTTCTGCTCAGGTCATGATCTTGGGATCCTGGAATCGAGCCCTGTGGCAGGCTCCGTGCTCCAGGGGGAGTCGGCCTGAGGATCCTTTGTCTCCTTTACCCTCTGAGCCCCCCTCCCTCAGCTCTCTCTAATAAATTTATAAATCTTTTTTTAAAAAGTTATTGTTACATAGTTTTCTTAGAATCCAGGAAAAGATCTACACTCTGGTGTATATAATATTCAATGATATTTATTTATTTTTAAAATTTTATTTTTAAGTAATCTCTACACCCAACATGGGGCTTGAACTCACAACTCTGAGATCAAGAGTCACATGCTCTATGGGCTGAGCCAGCCAAGTACCCCTACAATATTTAATATTGTTTAGAGTTAAAAACTGCTTGTCTTTTTGAAACGACTATTTTATTTTCTGGCATCCATTTGTTAGCCCTTCATTATTTCAAAGGTCTGAAGTCCTAGTAATTATTAAAAGACCTAACAGCTCAAATTAGCTATTTTTCCCCTCTTCACTCTGTATCAGGCTTTGAAAACACATTTAAAATTTTTTTTTTTTTTTTCCTAAAGCTAAAAAACAGAAGGACTGGGCGCCTGGGTGGCTCAGTTGGTTAAGCAACTGCTTTCGGCTCAGGTCATGATCCTGGAGTCCCGGGATCGAGTCCCGCATCGGGCTCCCTGCTCAGCGAGGAGCCTGCTTCTCCCTCTGACCCTCCCCACTCTCAAGTACTCTCTCTCATTCTTGCTCTCTCAAATAAATACATAAATCTTTAAAAAAAAAAAAAAAAAACAGAAGGACCAAAAATTAGAACTAATTACTGTGATGGTGGCTATACGCTTCCATGTCTTAATCTAAGTATCTCTAAATTTTCCTGTTATAAAAATGTATGTTACATAAAGGAAAGAACTATTATGAGTTTATCCATGGTATTTTCAAATAAATAAACATATTTAAAATAATTTATTATATGTAGATATAGATTGACATGATGATATATTAATTCACCCTGAAGACTGTTTTTGAAAATCATATGTTTTTAATGAATCACTTAAAGTAATTCTGTGCATTCTAAAAACACCTATGAACTGAATATTAAAAGTAATATTAGTTGGCATTGTCTTTTTTAATACATAATACTACATTTTCTATTAGGGTTGTGATGGAAAATACAAATTCTTTCTATACTGAAGCTCATTTTTAGTGCTGTATTATAGAGAATGCTCTATAATCTCCAGTTCACAGTACAGTTTTTTTTTATTTTATTCATAAGAAATAACCAAAATTTCTCAGATAAAATCTCTAGAGAAAAAAGAAATGAATTTTAATCAAAATGGCATTACATTCAAATAAATGTCCAGTGTGATTCTATAGTTCATGCAGGTCATCATATAACTTATGTTCCATTTCTCTTGTTTCTCTTCCATTTTTACTAGAAGATGACTTGTGTATTGTATATACATTATTAGTTTTGATGTTATTTTCCCTCTAATAGATTTTCTTCATAATTATCTCTTAGACTTATTTCCATTGCTGCCAGATTTCCCTCTCAAAACCTGCATCTCTGATGCTTGGCCAATTTTACTGATGCCCAAAAATCCAAAGAAGATGATGAAAGACGTCTTTCAGGGCTAATCTAGGCATTTGAAAAGTGCCCAGGTTCTATATATTTTTTTTGCTACTCTGTACTTTCTATAAGACTAACACACTAGCAAGTTCAGAAATATTCAAATTAAAATGTTGGTTTAATTTTAGAAGTTACTTGAAACACTGAAGAGGATTTTTTTTAATTCTGATTACCTAGAATTTATTTTATTCCAACTAAGGGATAGTTTAAATTCTACATACTTAAAAAGGAAGTGTCAGATGTCCCAATATATGCCTGGGGCTACGTTAGCTTGAAACAGACCAATCAGCCTACTGAAAACAACGAGGAATCAAATAGAACATATATTAAGAATCTGCTTAAAGGCACTGAAGAGTTACGAAAGCAACCAAAACTTGAAGTGTCAATATCTTGGTTTAAGGCCTGATCCTGACAATCTGTGCTATGTTTATCCTTAAGCCATTTGCTGATTGAATATCTCCAGGAAAAAGCAGAAATGCTGAGGAAACATGTTCACAGTCTTACAAAAGTTAGAATATAGTAAAATGGACCTCCAGTCCTTGTAAGGTAGAAGTAAACTCGTAAGTACTCAAGGTTTTTGCTCCGAATCCCTGAGAACTAAGACACGTGAGGTACAAGGTAAAACAGAAATATACTAGCCTTTACAAAAAGTGAATTCGGTTTTGATTCAGCTCAGTTTCCAACTGGATTATTGTGATGTGGCCCTATCTTATAAGGCAGTCAAGAATCCAAGGACTTGAGAAGAATTTCTCAAATTCTTATGAAGATGTGGAGGCAAAAATCAGAGGTTAGGTGTGGACAAGTTAGAAATCCATGCTACACAACCCAGACTTCTTTTGGTTGCCATGTAAATCAGCATACAAGGAGCAAAGCTGTGCCTGAAATAAAATACCTCTCATAAAAGGAGAAATTCATGTGAAAAAAAAATGATGTATTCTCAATTGTTTAACATGCTCTTCCAGAAATGAAAGCGAATTCTTTCTGAAAATAAAAACCTATGATATTTTACACACTGTTTCTCATTTTTCTTCCAAGAGAAAATCTGCTCCAACTTATAACATATATTTTGTATAGAAAGAGCACTCATGTTGTAACTCTCTGCAAAACTAGGCAAAATATATAAGGAAATGTGTTTAGGTGTTTGATACCTAAGAACAGGAATACTCAGCAAGGTGCACCCCACACTGGATTTATCACTCTGACTGGGGACATTTCCCCTACTGTGGCACAGCAAGCTGGAGCCCAGGCAGAGCCTCCCTGAAGCTTGTCCTAGAAAGGGTGAGTTGAGAGAAGAATGGGGAAACTAGTGGTTGAGCAGTTCTGGGCGAAGTTGGAGACCTAGCCCCAGCAATGACAGTCTACATTTATACATCTTCAAAGCTCAAGGTCTCAAGCTTAGACACAAGAAAGGCCTTACCTTGGGATAAGGAACATGACATGGAGTAAGTTACATAGTAGCTTCACCCTAACAAAGTCTGAAATTAAGCCTTGAAAAGAATTTGAAAGGAAATAGTGTAGATGTAGGGCCTTAGCAACTCGTAACAGCTTAGAGAAATATTAGGCTTTCCGTACATTTACAGCATCATACATTCAAGACTACACAAGCTCAGAATGAATAGCCAGTAACTAAACTGAAATCTATGACAAAAACATCAAACTATATCTTGGCTATGGTGAATAATGTTGCAATGAACACGGGAATACAAATATCTCTTTAAGATAGTGATTTCACTTCCTTTGGATATATCTAGAAGTTGAGGTTGCTGGATCATGTGGTAGTTCTATTTTAACAGGAAGCTCCATACTGTTTTCCATAATGTTAGTGTCCATCAACAGATGCAAGGATAAAGAAAATGTGATATGTGTGTGTGTGTGTGTGTGTGTGTGTGTGTATATATATATATATATATATATATATATATACACATATATAAAATATATATATATAAAATAGAATGCCAATCAGCTTAAAAAAAAAAAAAAGAAGGAAATTCTGCCAGTTGTGACAACATAGATGAAACTAGAGGGCATTATGTTAAGTAAAATAAGCCAGAGAGAGAAAGAGAAATACTGCATGGTATCACTTAAATGAGCAATCTAAAAAAAAATAAAAGAAAGGATGTTGAACTTATAGAAACAGAGTGTATCGTGGTAGTTGGTGTGTTGTGGTTGCCATGGGCTGGGGGACAGGGTGTGGAGAAAGAGAGAAGTTGATAAAAAGGTATAAACTTTCAGTCATAAGATGAAAAAATCCTGAGGATCTAATGTATAGCATGGTGGTTGTAATATTACTAGACTAAATAACTGGAATTTTCCAAGAAAGTAGATCTTAAGTGTTCTTACCAAAAATTAAAAAAAAATAAAAATAAAAAAGGTAACCACCTGAGATGATGGATGTGTTAATTAACTTGATTGTGGGAACCCTTTCATGATGTATACTCTATATCACATCATCACAATGTACACTTTAAATATATTACAACTTTATTTGTCTATTATACCTCAATTGATCTGGAAAAAAGATCAAACCAATTCACAAAAATATCACAGAACTCAAAAGGTCTAAAACGTTTCATACAAAAATTAGTAAGCAATTAAAAATGCCAGAATTGTGAAGGAACAGGAAAAGTGGCCTATAATTCATTCAAATACAGTTTATAAAATCCAACCCCAAGACAGCCTGTATGTTACACTCAATTGACAGTCAATTTAAGGCAGATACTGTAAATATTCAGAAAAATTAATGAAAAATCATTGAGAACACAGAGTATACAAGCAGACACAAAAACTATTAAACAAATAAATATAGATCGTGGTCTGTATCTAGGACACATACTGAGGTTGGCATGGTAGTCATTTAGAGATCTCTAAGCATCAGACTTTCCTGTTCTTTTTGTTGATCTTTTTTAAAAATTATTATTCTACCTGGATACAGGCGCCACAGCATTATTTGAGAATTGGGACATCGTATATTTCACTAAAATCACTAGAAGTGTTCAAGGTACTTCGAAGTCATATTCCATAACAACCTATCCAATTATATATTTTTTTTCATCTTTTTTAGGTGACCAAATGGCTTTTCCCCTGTAATTTGGATGTAAACTATTAAACTTTATCAGCATCTGAAGAATTAGTCCCATATCTGGTTAACTGTGGTAAGGACCTTAGAAGTAAAAAACTGAAATCAGTGAAACAGATACAATCCCATTAATGATTTATTACATGATTTTCCATGGTTTCTTACCTGTAATACATGATTAAATTACACCATCAAGATAGTCTGGACATGACTATTTTGAAAATCTCTAAGAAATAGCTTTCCACTCACAAAGTGTTTCATGTTAGTTTTTTGCCAACCCATTAAATACTTCATAAATAGCATTTAATAGGCACTGCTAATTAAAAATTCAGTTTGAAACTAAGATTTTTAAAATTTTTTCTTCCTCCTTGAAACCATGTCAAAATGCAAGTATATAATACATGGAGTTTTTTGTTTTTTTTTTTTTTTAAGATTTATTTATTTATTTTAGAGAGACAGCATGAGCAGGAGGGACAGAGGTAGAGAGAAATCCAAGCAGACTCCACGCAGAGTGCAGAGTCCAACACGGGGCTTGATCTCATGACCCATGAGATCATGACCTGAGCCAAAACCAAGAGTCAAACGTTTAACTGACTGCACCACCCAGTAGCCCCTATCATACATGGTTTTAAAATCATATGGGGAAAATAAAACTGAATGAAAGTTACCTATGGACAAGATATGTAACTAATTTCATAAAGATAAAACGTATATGAAGAACTAGCCAACAAGAGACATGGAATATCAAGTTCCTGCCCAAAGATAATGACAAGCAGGAGCTTGATGATTTCTACACTCAAATAATAGCTTAAGATTTGTATTTGATGAATGACACAAGGCACAACTACGGAATAAAGATAAAAAATTGGAGACTATTTTAAATGTTTCTAAAAAGTAGAGCTGTATACCAAAGTCTCTGCCTCTATTCCAGAGGCCATATATCCCTCAGAATTATTTGTGAATTAATGGAGCCAGGGAGACTTCTCTAGGGAATCTAAACCTGGCAAAGAGAAGGAAGCAGCCACCTTGATAATTAGTCTCCGTTAGCTTTATTTTGTTCTATTAACAATCCCCATTTCCCATTCCCACACCACTCCCTCCCCTCAGTTACAAGAGATACTAGTACAGGGGCGCCTGGGTGGCTCAGTCGGTTAAGCGTCTGCCTTCGGCTCGGGTCGTGATCCCAGGGTCCTGGGATCGAGCCCCACATCGGGCTCCCTGCTCAGCGGGGAGTCTGCTTCTCCCTCTCCCTCTCCCCCTGCTTGTATTCCCTCTCTCGCTGTATCTCTCTCTGTCAAATAAATAAATAAAATCTTTAAAAAAAAAAAAAAAAGAGATACTAGTACAGATTTAATTGGATTAGATCAATCATGATTCTTCACCTAGGCTGCCCCCTGAGCAGAGACCATGAATACCTGAGAAGAGAAGTAGATATGGATGCTGGGGAATCCAACCTTGTGTTCCACATTAAGTTGAAATATTGTTTGGGCTATGGGTTCCACATTTGATGTTTTAATTATGCTACTGAACTATATAATATGATGATAGTAAATTAGATTAACATAACAAAAAAACAAGACTACAAAATTCACATTTGATCATTTTGATTTTCAAAATGGCCTATGTAAGTCACATGCAAAATTATTTTTGCTTCATATTTCTGAGCTGAAATTTCTGATACTTACATGGCCTACTTCACACAAATATTTTCAAGGAAAAATAAACCTGAGAAAAGCATTCAATCATAAAGAGTCTATGAGATGAAGACAATCATACCAAATAAAATCTTTTTTATAAAAATGATATTTTTTTTCTGAAGGTCCTCACTGAGTCATCACTATGAAAATTTTGAATAAACAAAGAATTGTGATACTGACATTTCTCTTGGTACAGATCTCCAGATATTTATGCTTTCTTGACAATTTGTTAACTACCCTTGCAAATAAACAGTACAAAATAAAAATGTCAAAACTGAACCTCTGAATACCCCCTGTGATATGCTACATCTATATTTCTCACCCATCTCAAGAACTGCTACCATGATTTACACTGTTTCTCCTCAAACTAAATAAACTGAAGTAATTCTTTTTTTTAAGCAATTTTATTTTTTATTTTTTATTTCTTTAGAAGGAGAGAGTGCACACCTGAGTGGGCAGAGGGAGAGGGGGAGAGAGAGAGACTCTTAAGCAGGTTCCACCTCAGCGTGAAGCCCTACGTGGGGCTAAATCTCACCACCCTGAGATCATGACCTGAAATCTAGTGTCTGAGACTTAACTGACTGAACCACCCAGGCACCCCTAAACTAACATAATTCTTGACTCCATTTTTCCCATACACTTCACAACATCCATCACAAACATTTTAAAACTATCTAAATCATGTATTTCAGGGCACCTGGGTGGTACAGGTCGGTTGACCATCTAACTCTTGGTTTTGGCTCAGGTCGTGATCTCAGGGTCGTGAGATCAAACCCCATGTTTGGCTCCGTGATCAGTGCCACGTCTGCTTGGGATTCTCTCTCCTTCTCCCTTTGTCTCTCTCTTTGTCCCTCTCTCTCAAAATAAATAGATAAATCTTAAAATTAAAATAAATAAAATAAATAAAATATATGTTTCATTCTCATTATTACTCACCACTCTCATTATTACATTTCTAAATCTAATTTTGGACTACTGCATGGCCTCTAAAGTGATTGCCTTGCCTTCATCCCTGCCCAACCCCCCACACACTGTTCTTTATATAGCAACCAAATTGGTACTTAAAATTCTAAGTCAAATAAAGTCATTCAGCTCCCTGCTCAGAAATTTCCAATGGATTTACTGCATTACCTCCTTTCTGTTTTTCAAGATTTCCACAGCATCTCACCTCAGACTGTTTGGACTTGCTGTTTCTACTCTCCACAGAGGTTTATATGGCTCGAAAATGGATTTCATTATTATCGACTCCTCTATGATAGTATCTTACATATTATATATTGTATATGTTTTATATATATATATATATATATAATTTTAAATACTATATGGTGCATATATATATTATGTATATGTGTGCATATAATTTATTAATAACGAATGCTATCTTGAATAAAGATTTGGATACCATCTGGATCTTTCTGCACATTGTAGGCTACATAAGAGAACAGACTTTCTTTTCTTGTATACTGCCATATGTCCAGTCACTAAGATGTCTGGAATATGTTAAGTAGAGCCTCAATAAACTTTTTTAATGCTTAAGTGAATGAGACAAACATATTGATTCTATATTTGTAAATGTTCATTTTAGAAGTATTTTTGAGGGTTATGGGTTTTAAAGCATCATCTACAAATTTTGTGTGTAGCCCCAGAATATAACTTGCATTTGCTCACATATGAAAAATAATGTACTAAATTTAATTATATTACATTTTAAAATACATCAGTCACATGGATTATTTGTAAAGATTCTGATTATCTCCTGCTTGATAAGATAATTTCTAGTTATTTAAAATATCTCCATGTTGATACAACCTAATTTTGCCATTTCAATTTTGCTGTAAGGTTTTAAATTATCCTATGCCCACTCTCTTTAAAGATTATATTTATTTATTTGACAGAGAGAGAGACTGTAAGAGAGGGAACACAAACAGGGGGAGTGGGAGAGGGAGAATCCCACTCTCTTTAATAAAGTATCTAGAAAATCAATGCCAATTAGAGGTATGTCTTTTTTCTTTTTCTTTTCTTTTCTTTTTTTTTTTTTTTTTGCAACCTAACAGTCCATATACACTGCTCTTCACTTAGCATGACATATATTTTAAAATAACAACATAGTTCTCTTAAAAGACCAAAAAAAAAAAAAAGTTTTCATACATCATTGTGAAATAATAAAATCCTAACTTCTTTCAAGGTGCTCTGTAGTGTGGTTTCCACACAGAATGCAAATTATAATAGACAATATACTTCCAATCATTTGCCAAGGTATTTAAAGTAAAAAGTGTAATCACCATTAAATTACTTTATCTTGTAGTGTATTTCTGATTAATAAATATTCTGCAACCTGGTCAGAGAAAATTTTTTTAAAAATTGTCATGTGATTAGCAGTAATGCAATTTTTCCATTAAAAATATAGTACTAAATTGAAGTAAAATAATTGCACTAAAATAAAAGTACTAAAATAAAAGAAATGCATAAAAATCAAAATTTAAACTGTTATAAGATTTTTATTTTTATTCCGTTTCGGGCAGGTATTGCCTTACAACATTTCTAATGGTGATCTATTGCCCACATTGGGAAGAATGTATACCAAACCAATCCTGGGTTACCATAAATACACCCATGCATATATACATGCATATATAAATGCCTTTAGGTGACTTTAATACACCATTTTCTTCTTAATTTTACACCAGTGATTAAAATAATTGTCAATAAGGTTTGAACTACTGGTTGATATTAAAAAGAAAATTCATACTCATTAACTATTATTTTAAAATATATTTCTTTCTAAAAAATGACATATCTTGTAAGGAAGATTTCTAAGCAAATCTTGTAAGGAAGATGGCTAGGCAAATTGTCCATATCCCTCAATAGATAATTTGGTTAATAAGTATTGAGCTGATTTTTCATGTTAACATATTTCTCAGTGACTTAATCGGATTTTTATGCATTACTGTTTTCTCAGAAAATATAAACCACCAAAGATAATTCTGACTCACATACAAAATATCCTTTTCTCACATTAGTTTTCAATGAAAATTAACATCATCCGCATAATTCTGTTTTATAAAAACCCAAATTAAATCACTCTTTTATGCTTTATGGATATAAGTCTTTTGGGTAATTTTCATTCTATTGTTATCTAGTAGTCATTGTAAAGAACACTTAGAAAGACCTTTCAATAACATTTTGCTCACTATTAATTTTGGAAGTGTTCATCAGGCAATTTTATGATAAGTGGCAAATTACTTCTACTGGTTTAATGAAGTCCCTTTTTACTCACAATACTCCTTTATTTATTGCTCCCCCTTTTTTCTGTATCCATTTGATATTATGCATTAGTCATTCAAGGACATAATTAACATAGACAGTCTCTTTCTAATTCTCAGGACAAACTTTCAAAGCTTTTTACAAATGTATCAGAATTCAGTGGGTAAAGCAAAAAAAAAAAAAAAAAAAATCATTGAGTGCTTTTTTGGGAGAAAGCCATATGGATATTCTGAATCAAAGCCAATAACTAAATTATTTGATATTATAGATTAACATAGTCTATAATACTGAGTTGGGAAAAGATAGTCATAAAGGAATGGTGAATATTTTAAAACTCTTGTGGATAAACATAATTTTAAAATTACAGTGCTTAAATTTTATCACTTAATTACATCATCTTTATGCAATAATAATAATGATTACTTTTGAACAAATCTAAATAAATGGCAGAGCAGAAGGCTGAAAAACATTTTAATTATCTTACATATAAGTAAGTATAAGTATATCATTTCTTTTCTCTTACATTAACCACAGTATAATTTACTTGCAATTTAAAACCTAAGCTTCAAAGTCACATAAGTTTCTCCTTTATAGTTTCCAAGTTGATGCCATTGCATATAAATTATTCAAAATACATGCAGTATATGTTTTATACATAAGAAATCATAACATTTGATTATAATATCTTTTATTCTTAGTGGTTATTTTGTATTGACACAATTATCATGCTTTTTGTTATCAAAATGATCATTTTTCATATCATAAATTATCAGTAAATGTAAGTACATTTCTTCCATATTTTAGATGGTAGGAATAAAGATCTTAGCAACTTTATGACATAGCACTCAGCGACTCACATAGGTAAGAGTTGGAATTGTTTTAGTTTGGCATAAAGTTTCAATAGTTTTCAAGTGCTCCTATTTATTACAAAGGCAGAAATCAGGTAATATTTTTCAGTATTATTATGAGGTTCCTGATTACCTCCCATAATTTGACTTAAGAAACCCTAGTAATATACTATTTCTTTTCTAATAAATATAACCCCATTAAAAACAGACTCTAGTATCATACTGTCTTCCTTGTCCTCATTATCAAGCATGCCATCTTAATGACTTCACTTTTTTCATTATCACCTGCATCCATGTTAAACAAATGGAATTAAAAGAAAATATTCCTCATTTTTCTTAATTATTTTTTCATTAAAACCTTAGCTAAATAAAATTAAATAATTTTCAACCTTTCTTTTGGTAAAAATTAATAAAATGTTAATGACCTACATTAAAAAAATATATGTTGGGGTGCCTGGGTGGCACATTTGGCTGGGCGGCCAACTCTTGGTTTCGTCTCAGGTCGTGATCTCTGTATCCTGAGATTGAGCCCTGCATGGGACTCCACGCTCAGTGGGGAGTCTGCTTGACATTCTCTCTCCCTCTTCCTCCGCCCTCCTGCTCGTGCTCAATCTCTCTCTAAAATAAATAAATAAATCTTTAAAAATATATATAAATAAATACATAAACCTTTAAAATGGTATACACACACACACAAACACGCACCATTCTGAGAAATATAGCAAAACAATTTCTTAGTGAGCATGAGAGAATATGAAGGCATTCTTAGGAGCTGTTTTCAGGGTAGTAATATAACTATATGAGCTCTGTAATTCAAATCTTTCCAAGATCAACCAGGAAATACTTTGTCAGTGGCTTTAGTAGGTAAATGAGGTAAAATTAGTGGCATCTTAGTTTCATTTTTTTTCTAATTAATCCTATCTGTAGCAAGATTCCTCTGTTGGCCCTAATACCAAAGGCTGGATTTTGGAATAACCAACAATTAAATGAGAATTTCATATTGAATTAAAACAAAAACTCTCCCAGAACCAATCCCATCAAACTAAGAATTGAAAAGGCAAAATAGTAACACTGAAAGAGCAAAATGAGTATAATTTTATTGACAAAAAGGCATATCCTGATTGGTGGTGGAAATGTGACCAGTACAAGGATTTTCAGACTCAGGAAACTGATGTTGTCATATGCTACAAAATTTGAATCTTTAACTTTACTAGTAGTGCCACTTGTAAATTACCATTTTCCACTTTGCTATCCACCTTATATATAAAATTTAGTGAAGATAGTTTGCTATTTTGGTTACTGCTTAGTTTGTCTAATTTCTCATTTGAAATGCATACCCAATGAACTGCAAACTCTTCCAAATAGTTCCTATCTTGAGAAAAAGCATCTTTTACTGGAAAGATTATCGAAGACTTGGGAGGCTTAATATATCTTCTGACCTAAGACTTAATAGGAGAACATTTCATGCATTAGTAGTTGTCCTCGTGAGTAAAACCTAAAATCAGGATCATCTGATTTCTCCAACTACAAAGTGTAAGGTACCCAAAAGATGAAGCTATGAAAAACACTGGTGAATTCTTTAATGCTAACAGACTCAAACAAAGACATCCCTGATTAGTAATTACAGAACAGGAATTTAAAGATCAAATCGTTCAGTCTTTGGAATTTGATTATGGAAAATGTTTTTATATTCAATTTCACTAGTTGAGCTAAATGGCACATATGAAACAGTAGCCTAAAAAGTCAAAATACTTAGCATCCGAATCGGCAAAGAAGTCAAACTCTCACTCTTTGCAGATGATATGATACTTTATGTGGAAAACGCAAAAGACTCCACCCCAAAACTGCTAGAACTCATACAGGAATTCAGTAAAGTGGCAGGATATAAAATCAATGCACAGAAATCAGTGGCATTCCTATACACCAACAACAAGACAGAAGAAAGAGCAATTAAGGAGTCAATCCCATTTACAATTGCACCCAAAACCATAAGATACCTAGGAATAAATCTAACCAAAGAGGCAAAGAATCGGTACTCAGAAAACTATAAAATACTCATGAAAGAAATTAAGGAAGACACAAAGAAATGGAAAAAATGTTCCATGCTCTTGGATTGGAAGAACAAATATTGTGAAAATCTCTATGCTACCTAGAACAATCTACACATTTAATGCAATCCCTATCATAATACCATCCATTTTTTTCAAAGAAATGGAACAAATTTTCCTAAAATTTGTATGGAACCAGAAAAGACCCTGAATAGCCGGAGGAACGTTGAAAAAGAAAAGCAAAGCTGGTGGCATCACAATTCTAGACTTCAAGCTCTATTACAAAGCTGTCATCATCAAGACAGTATGGTACTGGCATAAAAACAGACACATAGATCAATGGAACAGAATAGAGAGCCCAGAAATGGACCCTCAACTCTATGGTCAACTAATCTTCAACAAAGCAGGAAATAGTGTTCAATGGAAAAAAGACAGTCTCTTCAACAAATGGTGTTGGGAAAATTGGACAGCCACATGCAGAAGAATGCAACTGGACCATTTCCTTACACCACACACAAAAATAGACTCAAAATGGTTGAAAGACTAAATGTGAGACAGGAGTCCATCAAAATCCTAAAGGAGAACACAGGCAGCAACCTCTTCGACCTCAGCCACAGCAGCTTCTTCCTAGAAACATCGCCAAAGGCAAGGGAAGCAAGGCCAAAAATGAACTATTGGGACTTCATCAAGATAAAAAGCTTTTGCAAAGCAAAGGAACAGTCAACAAAACCAAAAGACAACCGACAGAATGGGAGAAGATATTTGCAAATGACATATCAGATAAAGGGTTAGTAACCAAAATCTATAAAGACCTTATTAAACTCAACACCCAAAGAATAAATGATCCAATCAAGAAATGGGCAGAAGACATGAACAGACATTTTTCCAAAGAAGACATCCAAATGGCCAACAGACACATGAAAAAGGGCTCAACATCGCTCAGCATCAGGGACATCCAAATCAAAACCTCAATGAGATACCACCTCACACCAGTCAGAATGGCTAAAATTAACCAGTCAGGAAACGACAGATGTTGGCGGGGGTGCGGAGAAAGGGGAAACCCTCTTACACTGTTGGTGGGAATGCAAGCTGGTGCAGCCACTCTGGAAAACAGTATGGAGGTTCCTCAAAAAGTTGAAAATAGAGCTACCCTATGACCCAGAAATTGCACTACTGGGTATTTACCCCAAAGATGCAAATGTAGGGATACGAAGGGGTACGTGCTCCCCGATGTTTATAGGAGCAATGTCCACAATAGCCAAACTATGGAAAGAGCCAAGATGTCCATCGACAGATGAATGGATAAAGAAGATGTGGTATGTATGTACAATGGAATATTATGCAGCCATCAAAAGGAATGAAATCTTGCCATTGCAACGACATGAATGGAACTGGAGGGTATTATGCTGAGCGAAATAAGTCAATCACAGAAAGACAAGTATCATATGATCTCACTGATATGAGGAATTCTTAATCTCAGAAAACAAACTGAAGGTTGCTGGAGTGGTGGGGGCTGGGAGGGATGGGGTGGCTGGGTGATAGACATTGGGGAGGGTATGTGCTATGGTGAGCACTGTGAATTGTGTAAGACTGTTGAATCACAGACCTGTACCTCTGAAACGAATAATACATTATATATATAAAAAAAAAGTCAAAGTACTTGAATAATGCAAAATAAATTATTTGAAACAAAGTATAAAATATTGGGGGAAAATGAGGCACAATTATCAGTGACAGATGACAAAGTAGGTGTGATGGTTAATTTATGTGTCAATTTGGAGGGTGTTTTTGGATGAGATTACATTTAAATCTGTGAACTTGAAGTAAGCAGATTGCAAACTGGTACACCACTAGGGAAAACAGTATGGAGGTTCCTCAAAAAGTTAAGAATAGAACTACCCTATGACCCAGCAATTGCACTGCAAGGTATTTACCCAAAGGATACAAACATACTGATTTGAAGGGGCACATGTACCCTGATGTTTACAGCAGCAGCATTATCAACAATAGCCAAATTATGGAAAGAATCCAAATGTCCATTGACTGATGAATGGATAAAGAAGGGTGGTATATATATATATATATATATATATAATGGAGTATACTTTGGCCACCAAAAAGAATGAAATCTTGCCATTTGCAATGACATAGATGAAGCTAGAGTAGATT
Source organism: Halichoerus grypus (assembly GCF_964656455.1). Classification (NCBI taxonomy): domain Eukaryota; kingdom Metazoa; phylum Chordata; class Mammalia; order Carnivora; family Phocidae; genus Halichoerus; species Halichoerus grypus. Next base: position 22,523,761 of record NC_135715.1, read on the forward strand.
ATGCTAAGTGAAATAAGTAAGTCAGAAAAAGACAAATACCATTTGATTTCACCCATATGTGGAATTTAAGAAACAAAACAGATAAACATAGGGGAAGAGAAAAAAAAAAAAACAGAGGGAAGCAAATCGTAAGAGACTCTTAACTACAGAGAATTGAGGGTTGACAGAGAGAGGTGGGTGGGGGATGGGCTAGATGGTGATTGGTATTAAGGAGGGCACTTGTGTTGAGCACTGCGTGTTATATGTAAGTGATGAATCACTAAATTCTACTCCTGAAGCCAGTATTACACTATATGTTAACTAACTGGAATTTACATAAAAAATTGAAAAAAAAAAAAAGAAACAAACAAAAAAGCAGATTGCCTTCCACAATGTGGGTGGGTCTCATCCAATCAGTTGAAGGCCCAAATAGAACAAAAAGTCTGGCTTCTGCAATCAAGAGGGAACTCTCTAGCAGAGTACAGATGGATTGGAACTGCACCATCCGCTTTTCTGGGTCTCCAGCCTATGGGACTGCACTGCAGATTTTGGGCTTACCCACCTCCATAATTATATGAGCCTATTTCTTATAATAAATTTCTTTCTCTCTTATATACAGATTCTATTGGTTGTATTGCTCTGAGGAACTCTAATACAGCAGGGTAACAAGTAATTGGAAGCCCAGAAAGAGATGAGGAAGAGATAAATGTGGGGGAAAGACAGTCAGAAAAATTATTAATTATATAATTGTTAAAATCTTTCAAAGACAGAAAAATCATAAACCCAATCAGGATAATTAAAACATGTTTATATGTTAGATGATTAACCAAAATGACATGTAGTTTCAGCAAAAGAACACTGAAATTCCATTAAGCAATTTGTTATATAAATGTTGAGAAGCTGAGTTTAAAACATACATGGAAATATAAGGATCTAAGATGCCAAAAACAATCTTGGAAAAAAATTTGGAGAACTTGCATTTCCCTAATATTAAATTTAACCATAAAGTTGCAGAAATAAAAAGAATGTAGTATTGGTATAAAAGAAGAAAAATTGATGAATGGATCAAAATGTGGAGTCTACATTTAGAAACATACTTAAAATATAAACGGATTTTTTAAAGTGTCAAACAATTTATTAGGGAAAGGAAATTCTTTGCTAAAATAACGGTAGGGCAACTGGATATTCCTATGGAATAAATGAATCTAACCCCACCCGACACCTTATGAAAAATCTGAGATGCGTTATACACCTAGATATAAAGGCTTAAATTTTTAATTTTAAATCTTCTGGTTGAACACATAGGAAAACCTCATTCCAACCTCGAAGTTATTTAAATATTTCTTATACAAGATACTGTAAGCGATGTTTAACATCTGTTAGATTACATTTCAAAAAATACATTTAAAAAACCCTTTTCATCTAAAGATAACGGTAATACAAAATTCGTAACTTTCTGAGATTTGTACCCAGGGTATATAAATAACATCCATAGACAAACATCACCCACAAAAGCAAGTTACTTGAACAAAACCCTCATGAAGGAAAGGAGAATAACTTAATTACTACCTAAACCATGCACAAGAATGGGTTTCTAATTGATTAAACACTTAAGTATGAGAAATATACATGGAAACTGAAAAGGAAGTGCAGGGAATGTTTTAATTTTATGTTAGGAAAAAATTTCTAACAGACTAATGGTGTTTACAACAAAATATAAAATTTAACTCCATTAACATTAAGAATACTTTTTATTCAAAATACAGATAAAGGAAATTAAAAAGACAATACACAGAGAGGTAAATTGTTTTCCACTTATATAGAGAAAATAAAGAAACACTAGTACTAGTAACAGTTTATAGTAAACAAATCAATACAAATTAAAAGCAATGTGTATAGACAATTTGGAGAAAAAGCACAAAAAGCAAATAAAGTAGTGAACAGATTCTCAACCCCTTTATGAATGTTGGAAATGCAAACTACACCAACAATGAAATACCACTTAATACCCAAGAAATTGGGCAAAGATAATTTATACTAAATGTATGGGAATACATGTTCACCAAATAAATAATTAGTATACAGAAATATATACGAAATATATACGATTAACATCAGATTATATTCAGACTAATATGCAAATAAGACAATTCTTTTTTTAAAAGATTTATTTATTTATTTTAGAGAGAGAGCATGGGGCGGTAGGGGCAGAGGGAGAGGGAGAGAAAGAGTCTTAAGTGGCCTTGCTCAGACTTGGGGCTTGATCTCATGACCCTGAGATCATGATCTGAGCCAGAACCAAGAGTCAGACATGTGACAAACTGTGCCACCCAGGTGCCCCAACAATTCCTAAAACCATAGTGAAAAATAACAAAATTTTTGAAGATTAATGAAGTGGAGGACAGACACCTAAACCAGTCTGAACTCCATTTTCTATAACTGATGGGTATGAGTACAAGAAGCTGATTGCCTCTTACATCCTGTCTTCCCTCCATAAATTATCCCACACATCCTCTCACTCTGACATCTCCCCTCCTTCCATATCTTCTTTATCATCCTGCTCTTTACTATTTTACTGGAGAAACAAAAAAGGCATCTCATTTCGGAATTGCAGAAGACTCATGTAGGGAATCCCCCCAAACATTATTGTCCTCCATTTGATAAAATATCCCAGCATAAATTTTCTTTTTTATAGGGATTAAAGGGATTATAGATTTTATTGTAAAGGATAAATGTACATGAATGAAAAGTGTTTGAGTGGTCTCACACATGAGTATTAGCTGTAGGCAAAGACAGGAAAATTCATTATCCCTGTTTAATTATTCTTAACCTTTCCAAGACATGAAGGATTTTTAATATTTCAAATACATAGAAAATCCTTAGGAATTGCTGCCTGACCCTCTAACAAAACTTACTGTTACTAAACCAAATTCATTGATCTTACTTTTTAAAAACATATACATTTTAGGGGCACCTGGGTGGCTCAGTCAGTAAGCGTCTGCCTTTGGCTCAGGTCATGATCCCAGGGTCCTGGGATCGAGCCCCACATCGGGCTCCCTGCTCCGAGGGAAGCCTGCTTCTCCCTCTCCCACTCCCCCTGCTTGTGCTCCCTCTCTCGCTGTGTCTCTCTCTGTCAAATAAATAAATAAATAAATAAATAAATAAATAAATAAATCTTTAAAAAAATAAATAGAAACACGTATACATTTTAAATAATCCTACTGAATACTCTCTATGATAAGAGTTGACCAAAGGTATATAGATAATGTGCTGAAGGCAATGTTACCAGATACTAAATAGAAAAAAATTAATTCCTCCCACTAGATATTTTACAAACGTACAGAATGTGACGGACACACTGGTCTAACACATGTGATAGAAGAGCATACCATGCAAGAAGGTTATTAAAATTTGGACATTCTCAGCTTATATTTATGGCCATGATACTGGTGAGACTAGAAAGCAGGAATGTAAATGGCCTAAATGCAATAATAATAATAATAATAATAATAATAATAATAATAATTAAATTAAAATATCTGACAACAAAAACTAATTCTAATCATAATAAAATACAGTTTTCACTCGATTACCTTCTTTCTCTCAACTTCAACCTCCAATGCTATTTTTAACTTTTCCATAGGGATACTGAACAATTCTTAAAATGTCCATTCTGTAGTTATACTATTTTAGAATGCTACCCAAACTCTTTTTTAAGGAAAATGCATATATGATTTAGAAAGTGTTTTTTTTTTTTTTTTTAAAGATTTTATTTATTTATTTGAGAGAGAGAGAACGAGAGACAGAGAGCATGAGAGGGAGGAGGGTCAGAGGGAGAAGCAGACTCCCCGCTGAGCAGGGAGCCCGATGCGGGACTCGATCCCGGGACTCCAGGACCATGACCTGAGCCGAAGGCAGTCGCTTAACCAACTGAGCCACCCAGGCGCCCTAGAAAGTGTTTTTTAAAACCCGTCATGTTTTTCCTTTCTAGTGAATTTTGCAAAGAAAGAAAAATTAAAATAGCATAAAATTAATTACGTAGTATATGAATTTACAGAATGAATTAACATGTTACATTTTCCTGTGCTAAAGCATTTGGGAGTAAAGCATAGGTACCAAAGAGAGTACAAACCTCCTACCCCCATACTACAAAATCAGCAAACTTAACAGTTCATATGTAAAATGGGTCACAAAGGAAAAATTTTTCCACCATATGTAAAATGAAATCTTGATTGAGAGTTGATCTTACTCCCTGTGAGGCCATGACATTATAAGTTTCAGTGTGTCTTGGGAATGTTCATTTTGTCAACCTTGCATGTACCTGTTCTGCTCAGGTAAACCATATTCAACTATACACAGTCTGCTGTCAATCACACAGTGAACTTTTAATGTAGCTTTTATCACTTGTGTCTGAAAAATCACCTCTTTCTATGACCTCAGTATGTGGTTAGATATATAAAATTGGGTAAATACTGATGTAAAATTCAAGGAACTCCATATTATAACTTTATCTAAGTTAAACACAATGGGGCATGACTTACATTCATTGAAATTCAACCTTGTTACATGTGACAGTTCTCTGAGTTGTGGCAAACATATACAATCTTGTTACCAACAAAATAATAAAAATATGTACTAGTTCCATTACCCCCAATTATTCTTTCATTCCCCAAACAAGCCAAGCATGATGTAGTTTTTAGTTATAACTTTGCTTTTTCCAAATGAAATAAATAGAAAATACAGTATACAGCCTTTTGTATCAAGCTTCTTTTTTGTAACATAATGCTTCAAGATGTATTTCTGTGTTTTCTTTTTCTTTCTAAAGAAAAGCATGTAGATTTTAATAAAATTATTAATAGCTTCAGGTAAGTTCTCTGGTATCCAATAGTAACACACTGATAGATATATCACTGGGCCACTTTCATTTGAGCACTTCAGGAATTCATGTTTTTGCATGTATGCCTAGTTTGTTTCCTTCTTTTATGGAGTAGTATTTTTTGTACATATGTACCACAGTATCTTCATCTAGTTGAAGGGGATTTGGATAATTTTCAGTTCTTGATGATAATAAAATTTTAATGAACGTTCATTTAGAATTTCAGTATGCTTTTAATTTCACTTGGATGAATATGCTGGATGATAAGTAAATGATTAAATGTATTTTTGAATGGTAAGTATATGACAACACATTAAGTGTAAAATGTTTAGGCTTATTTGTTTTCCAAAGTGGTTGTATAATTTTGCAAAATTATTGTCTTTATAATTATAGTATGGATTTTTTAAAAGACTTATTTATTTATTTGAGAGGAAGAAGCACAAGAAGGAGGCGCAGAGGGAGAGCGAATCTCAAGCAGACTCCAGGCTGAATGTGGAGCCCATGCTGGGCTTGATCTCAAGACACCGAGATGAGGAGCTGAGCTGAAACCAAGATTCGGGTGCTTAACCAACTACACCACCCAGGTGCCCCCAAAGTTTTGATCCTGTTTCTATTTCTTTTGTCCCAAGTATGTTTTGATTTTCATTTTTATTTCTTTGACCCACTGATTGTTCAGGGGTATGTTGTTTAATTTCCACATATTTGTGAATTTTCCAGCTTTCCTCCTGTTATTTTCCATTTTTATACTATTACAGTTGCATATTATTTTAATTAACTTGATAGTATTTCAATCTTCTTAAATTTGTTAATACTAATTTGGAAACCTAATATTTGCTCTATTCTAGATAATGTTCTGTGTGCACTTGAGAAGAATGTGTATTCTGCGGCTGTTGACTGGAGTGTTAGGTACACACCTCTTAGATCCATCTGGCCTAAAGTTTCAAATCCAGTTTGCTCACTGATTTTCTATCTAGATGATCTATCCGTTATTGAAAGTGGGGTATTAAAGTCCCCTACTGTTATTGCATTGCTGCCTATTTCTGCCTTCATGTTTGTTAATATCTGATTAATATATTTGGATGTTCCGATATTGTTTGCCAGTATATTTACAGTTGGGACGGCCTGAGTGGCTCAGCTGGTTAAGTGGCTGCCTTCGGCTCGGGCAATAATCTCAGGGTCTTGGGATCAAGCCCCGGGTCAGTTTCCCCGCTCAGCGGGAAGCCTGCTTCTCCCTCTCCCTCTGTGCCACCCCCCCCACCACCACTCATGCTCTCTCTCTCTCAAATAAATAAAATATTTAAAAATACATACATACATATATATATTTACAGTTGATATATTCTATTGAGATACTGAACCTTTTATCATTATATAATGACCTACTTCGTCTCTTATTAACAGTTTTTCACAAAGTACCTTTTTTGTCTGATATAGTTAACCTTGCTCTTTTGGTTTCCATGTGTACGAAGTCTCTTTTTTCCATCTCTTCACTTTCAGCCTATGTGTGTCCTAAATTGACAATGAGTCTCTTGTAGACAATACAGAGTAGGATCTTGTTCAATATAAAATTGCATAAAGCACATCTTATCTCTGATAAATTTAAGAAAAAGGGCTGACATTGCCAATCACTATGTTCCCATTTATATTTTTCAAATATTTTGTGAAAAAATGATTTATAAATATGCTGTGCTCTTTCCATAAACATTTTGCCAAAATGGTGGCTGACATTCCAGGATAGTCAGGAATAGTTGAGGTTTCAGGAAATTTAAAGCAAAGTATCAGAGGAATAAAAGTTTCGTTTCCTCACCTACACTGACACATAAAGTACTTTATTTTTGGTCTCATATTGTCCTCAGGATATTGTGAAGTTTCTGAACTGCCTTAGACATTATCCACTAGAGCCCCCCTTTCTGTTTAGGTTTCATTCTGATTTAAGTACTAAATACTTGACTGACATATACTAAATCATAACAGCTACGAATCTAAGCTCCTTTAAGCTTCTTTAAGCTTCATTTAATGTAATGACTTTGTTGTGACTTGTTTGTAGGGCAGATCTCCCATGGATAACTTCAGTAAGAATTGTGATTAAATTATGTTTATGTCCTTAAGTTCTTTTCAGTGGTTAGTCCTCATTAACCTTCATAAATGAGTGGCATTTTATTGTTCCAAATTGTTTTTTTGGGCATGGGTGGTTCAGTGGTAGAATTCTCGCCTGCCAAATTGTTTTTTTGGTTCTGTATTATAATCAACAGCTTAAATTCATGTTTTGTTCTTTTTGTTCTTTTTTTCTAATTTTGCTCCTAATTAACTTTATAAATCTCCCAGATAGGCATAAAATGCAGGCTGCTGCCAAGTCACTTCATGCAATTTTCTTATTGGCTAACTTAAATTGTGGCTCATAAATAGTATTTATTGATTGATTTATTTATCCATTTTATTTATTTATTTAACACAGAACTGAAAGTATTACATTTGAGAATGCATGGAAAGTATATTTTGCACCATTATTAATATTTTTATCTAAAAGAAACCAATTTTGCCTTACTGCACACATTCTTTTTCCACCTAAATGTGAAAGATGATTATAAAATATTCACCCACCTAACTTTAATTCTGGATCCACACATTTTGTACCTCATATGTCTTTGGAAAAAAAATACTAAATAATTTTTAAATTCTTTTATTCTGTATCTTTTTAGTATAGAATTAAATATTACAGTCAAATTAAAATTAATTGAAATGTGCATTTAAGTGTTTAAAAAGCAGGACATTTGTTTTAATTTATGTATTTGGCATCTTATCAAATTGTATATATAATTTGAAATATGTATATAAGTATCTATATGTATGTATATATAAAATTGAGGTGAAAAATAAATGCTTTAAACCACTCTAGATGTTATTATAGATTTTTTAATTGCCCATTTCATGCCTACTATTTGCCATATGTTTTGAATTCATTTTTGGGAATTCCTATAGCTCTGAAAAAGAAGTATTATTATCACTAATTTAAAAATTTGGAAACTGAGACTTAACAAGTTTAGTTATTTGACTTTGACTTAATACAAATAGCTTTTTCTAAAATTGATTTAGATTTCATTGCTCTATAATTAAGAAAGGACAGTTGCTCTGGTATATGAAATAATGCTTTGCAACCTATTAATGAAATTCAAATTCAAGAATGTCTGTGCTTATTTTAGTCTCCACAACTTCTCTAGTAGTAATGATTACCATTTCTAGAGATAATACTTAACTGATCTTTTTCAAAAAAGTAATAAACACAGTTGTAAAAAAGGTACTCCATTTCTTACGAATTTTCTTTCGTCAGTTCAATTTATTTATTGGCCATGCCTATAATTCAGAAAACAGCAGTGTATTTTGGAAGTTTATGGTTTTCTTCTCTCCATTTAAAACATTGCATTCTTATATTGTTTTTGATTGAGTTTCTATTTTCTTTCCATAATTTAATTGGTACAACTTTAAATACCACGTGGAGTAAAAAGGGATACTAATTTTAATTATCTTTATTTACCCATAGCTCTGCTATTAAACATCAAATACAGTATATTTCCTAATCTGATGTTATTGCGGCATTATATGATTACATCACATAAAAGATATCATTCAATATGCACATTTTTACAGATAGCTGTCATTCACAAATCTGTCATTTTTAGGTAATCATTATCTATGTTGCTCAAAGCACTTTAAATAAAGGTATATTTTAATGATCCTACGGAGATGTGAAAATGTAAAATGTCATTAAATATCTCATTTTTTATATGTTTACTCCCAGTAAAACAGTCTTTAAAATCCATTGATAAGAACACTATGGCAGAATTTGGTAAATTTGTAGAATAAGTAATGCCATATTGAACAATATTCCCAGTACATTTTAAATATAGAGAGAACAAGAAAAGTGTAACCAAAAAAAAGAGGATTAAAAATCCAAAAATGTTTTCCTTTTTATTATTTGAAATGTTAAAGAAAGGTTAAGTTTTGAACTTCACATTGTCTTTAGCACACAATGATGCTAACAAACTGGGGAATTGCCAAAAAAGGTTTCAAATGGAAAATAATATCATTCTGTCATGCATACAACATAACAGAATCCAGAAGCATTCAATATACAGGTTGAGATGTGTTTTAAAATATCCTAATATAATTTCACAATGTTGGATTTTTCTAGACCTTTGTCTGAGCAAGTAGACTCACCATAAGCTAAACAGAAACAGTTAATAGAGCCCCCCCCCCAAATAGGGAGGTCTTTATTTATTAAAATACTTTTGCCTTATTTTTAATACTTAGGGAACACTTATAATATGCTAGGAATAGTATTATAAATATTAGATGCATTAACTTAATACCTACATTGCTTTTTTTGGTAGTATTACTACCAAAATTTTAAGGATGAAGAATTGAAGTGAGTAGGAGGAGGGTATTAAGTAATTTGTCCAGAATGCTTACAAAGAGATAAGGTCAGGAATAAACCTAGGAATAATGGCTTCAGAATCTGATCTCTTATAAATACTATGCATTCATGTACGAGAAAGAGAGAGGTATGCATGGATCAGAGAATTGCTGTAACAGTTTAGTCTATATTTCTTCTGACCCAAGTGTTGATTCTTTTGTGAAGTTGGAATTCTGCCAATGTTTTCATCCTTCAAGTCATGAAATGGCAGCTGACATGGCTTTTTTGGATCTGCTTTTTTTTTTTAAACTGTCTTATCAGCCTGATTATTGTTATTTTCTGTATCAGAACTCTCTCAGGGGAAGCAGAGAGATACAGATTTATTGTTGATCTGGCCTCTCTCTGGGAGGGGTCAATATATAACATACATACATACATACATACATACATGGAGACATATACAAACCCCTACCCTCTCCTTGCATGGGATAAATATTGTGGCAATGAGGGCTCTTGCACTGGGGTTTGGCTTCTTGAGCTTACAGCCCTGACTCTTCCACTCTCATGAGTCACCTTGGGCTATTTTCTTAAAATCTCTACCTCTCATTTTACTATCCATTAAATGAGGTTAATACAGCACTTTCCTCAGTAGATAATTATATGTATAACATTGGTTAATGATTGTAATGCAGATATGGAAAGAGTGGAATACATTGTAATAGCTCAGTAAATTTCATAATTATTGTATTGTATTAAATTTCATAATTACTGTATGGTGAGAGGCGTGTATATTATCTCATACATTCCTAACAATAATATTATAAGGAATGCCTTGATATGTTGCAGATGCAGAATTTTAGGATCAGGTAGGATAAATAGTGGCTAATATCACATAGAATGCTGAATGTCAGAACCAGTCTTTCTGGCACCAGTATTCATTTTTTTTTTTAATTCAGACATAATTATCATAAAATTCACTATTTTAAAGTGTAAAATTCAGTCTGTTTTTAAAATTGATATTTCATCATCATCTAATTTCAGAATATTTCCATCATCTCCAAAGGAAACCCCATACCCATTTTCAATCACTGCCCACTCACCCATTCCCCCTAGTCACCAGCAAAATAAATCTATTTTCTATCTATAAGGATTCTGGACACTTAATATAAATGAAATCACACCATATGTGCCCTTTTGTGTCTTGCTTTTTCACTTTGCATATTTTCAAGGTTCATTCATGTTGCAACATGTGTTCGTATTTTATTCCTTTTTTTTCTAGATTTATTTACTTATTTTAGAGAGAGAGGGAGTGTGGGGGGGCAGAGGGAGAGAGAGAGAGAAACTCCAGCAGACTCCTTGCTGAGCTTGGAGCCCCATGCAGGGCTCAGTTCCACAACCCAAGACCACGACCCGAGCTGAGACCAAGAGTCAGACGCCCAACTAACTGTGTCACCCAGGGGCCCAACAAACTGTGTCACCCAGGGGCCCCCATATTTTATTCCTTTTTAAAGACAAATAATATTTCATTGCACAGATATATTATATTTTGTGTATTCATCAGCTGATGGGCATTTGGGTTGTTTTACCTTTTGGCTATTATGAATACTGTTGCTATAAACATTCAAGTACAAGTTTTCACATAGGCATGTATTTTAAATTGGAGGGGGCAGTATACCTTGCAGTAAAATTGCTGGATCATATGGTAACTCTATGTTTAACTTTCTGTAGAATGCCAAGCCGTTTTCCAAATAACTGTGCCAATTACACTACAACCAAAAATATATGGAAGGTTTCCATTTCTCTACATTCTCCTCAGCACTTGTTTTATCATATATTTTATTGTAGCCATCCCAATGGGTGTGAAGTGATACCCCACTGTTGTTCTGATTTGCATTCCCCAAACGGCTAGTTGTTTTGAATATTTTCTAATGTGTTTATTGGCCATTTTATATTTTCTTTGGAGAAACGTTTATTCAAGTCCTTTGCTCAAACTTTCATTTGTTTCATTTCATTTTCACTTTATTCATCTTTTATTCTTGGATTGCAATATTCTGGATACTAGACTCTTGTCAGTTTTATGATTTGCAAATATATTCACCCACTATGTAGACTGTATTTTCACTTTCCTGATAGGGTCCTTTGAATCATAAAGTTTTCATGTTGGTGAAGTTCAGTTCATCTATTTTTTCTTTTGTGGCTCCTGCTTTATGTGTCACATGTAAGAAGCCACTGTATATCCAAAGCCATGAACATGGACCTTTAAGTTTTCTTCTGTGACTCGTTTTGGTTTTAGCACTTATACTTAGGCCTTTGATGCATTCTGAGGTTAATTTCTACATGAAGTATGAAAGAGAAGTCCCACTTCATTCTTTCAATGGAGACATCCAATTGTCCCAAACAATTTGTTGAAGGAACTCTTTTCCCTATTGAATTGTTTTTGGCATCCCTGTCAAAAATCAATTTCTCATAAATACCCAGAGTTTATGGACTCTATTTTCTCTTTCATTAATCTATATGTCTATCCTTATACCAGAACTACACTGTATTGATTATTGTAGGTCTGTAGTAACTTTTGAAATCTGAGTTCCTCAACTTTGTTCTTTTTTAAGATTGACTTCTCTTTTGGGGTCCTTTGCATTTCCATAGGAATCTTAGGATCAGTTTGTGAATTTCTATAAAAAGACATCTGGGATTTTGATATGGATTACAATGAATCTGTAGACCAATTAGGGAAATTTCACCATTTTAACAGTATTGAATCTTCCAATCCATTATCAGGGAATGTCTTTCCATTTTTTTAGGTCCTCTTTAATTAACAATATTGATTGATCTGAACTAACTGATTCTGTAATCTACACTCTTTACCCTATGCATGCTTGGGAGCTTAGTGGTCAATTAATTATTGGGCAGAAATTTTGTTAAACATACGCAACCAATAGATCTCCAGTCTTTGCCAAGGTGCTTTGTGTGCTTTTTAGGGCATGTCTTCAATACTCAACTCCTTGGTTGACAAGGTCGCTTTAGTTCTCACTGCCTGCTCACAGGGGGATTTCATGGTCAAGCCGAGATGAGAGCTTAGGGCTTTCTCAGGTGTTTCCTAAGCTTGTCCAGGTCCGTGGGTATACACACAACTACATGCATGCATATAGACTTCTAGATTCCCAGAAATGTAGCAGACTGTTTCAAAGTGCACATAAATATCTCACCTCTCAGATTTTGGTTTTAAGCTTGTTTGTTGGCCCAATATTTGCTCCAACAATTATCTACATCCTAGGAAGCTGCAAAGTTAAATACCTATAACAATTTTTAGATAAGTGCTTCTGGAAAAATAGCTTTTGTCCTGGATGACTTTCCAATCAGAGCAAATAAAAGCACACGTGAAATTGGGATCTTCCAGGGAACCACCACACATACAAAAATAAAACTTTTCTGGGGTGCCTGGGTGGCTCAGTTGGTTAAGCATCTGGCTTCAGCTCAGGTCTGATCCCAGAGTCCTGGGATCGAGCCCCACATCAGGCTCCCTGCTCAGCGTGGAGTCTGCTTCTCCCTCTGCCTCTCCCCCTGCTTATGCTCTTTCTCTCTGTCAAATAAATAAAATCTTTAAAAAAATAATTTTCTGAGAATGTAGCTTCAAAGGAGATCCAAACTTGTTCATCTCCCTTCAGTGGTTCTGAAACTGCTGATTTTTACTACATTTGCAGGTTGTTAGTTTTGAATCATATAAATGTGTGAATGTTTATGTATGTGTATGTATTTATAATACAGGAGATGAATAGATGGAGAGAGAGAGAAAAAAAAACAGATGCATATTCTTAATCTTCTTTAAAGTCTAAATCAAGAGTATTTGGAAAGGTCAAAATAACAAACTTCTATTTTTCCATCTATGTTTTTCTGTGAAGTTATTTATTTTTCATCACTTATTGGTCCCTACATCTGTGTCTGTTGTCTCTCCTGCCCATGTAACAGCAAGGAGGAAAATTAGAAGAAAAAAATAAATATGCCAGAGCAAATTAGAGAACTATGTAACTGTGTGGGAAATCTAATTTTTTAAAGTTGTTTGTCTATAATCTAACCTTGTGACTTGCACACTTCCATCATGGCTCTATACCATATTGAGTTCAAGAAAATATTTTAAAGTACCTGCACATGCATCAAAATACGATCATCTACCTTGTGGGCATGTGTGCATGTGCGTGAATGAGTGAGTGAGTGTGTGCATGTGCGTTTATAAAAAAATCTTTCCAACTCAGTATTTATGAATAATTTACTCTTTACTGTTGTCATTTTCAAACCCAAATGAAGAGGTCAAGGGACACGCCACTATATATTTTTAATGATCTGTTAGCTATGGGCTATCTGAATTTGTTATTTTCTGTGTGAGTCTTCATTTGTTACAAACTGAGGTTTGGGATGAACTTCATTTGCAACATAGCATGGGTTAAGTGACTGGCTTTACTGAGGAAAGTAAACTCACAAACTGAGGGTCAGAAATGAGAGGAGTTCGTGCACAGGTTCCTCTATTTTCCTATCATCCCACATCTTGGAGCCAGGGTGAAAGTAGACTTGCAGTGTGGATCTATATTCTAGTGCAGGAACTATTACCACCATCATATTGCTCCCCTTTATGGCACAGTCATGAAAGCAGCTTCACTAAATGGAGTAAACATTAAGCTGCTTAACACCAAGCAGTCTAACTATGGGTGTCAATTGTGTAAGAGTTGTCTGGGAATGCTAGCTGTTTTGTCCCTGAGGATTTGGGGCAACAATAGCATGTTAGAGTTCCACTGTAGGGTTAACCAAAAATCCAATGGGAATATTATCTTAAGTGCTCTCCCTTCTGGAGGAGGGGTTGGAAGATGCCTCCAGTACTGGATAGCTCAATTCTCAGGCAACCTAGGGTAAGCTCTCAGGGTCATGTTAGACAATTCCATTTATTGAACTACCCTGAATCTGTTTCTTCTGCCAATCAAACTCAACATTTCAACTGACATGAAAAAATTGAACAATTTTTGTTTCTACTTTATTTTCCTCTTAGAAACTGACCTAGTTAAATGGGGACTATCACTAATGTCAGTCTAAGATAGCAGATTTTTGATAGGGCTAGTAGGTCATGCCATTTAATTTAGAGTTTACTCTCCATGGTGTAAGCAGTTGTTTTGAATGACATGGTAAAGGTATTTTCCAACCCTAAGAAATTAGTGATCAAATAAAAAATATGTAGTTGTCAGTAAAAAATTTATATTGGGAAGTGTTATTGCTGAAAAATAACTTAGATATAAGTATCTTTTTGGAATTACAAAATGACAGAGACCTAACTCAACTAAATTGAAATGAGCCAAATGGTTGGTCATCTCTCTCTTCAGTGATTTTTTTGTAAGGAGTCTCACAAATGTTTCACATCTATCGTATCTTAATCTCCATTGTTTCAAAAAACCACCATTCAAAGTTGAAATATTTATAACTGTAATTTAAGCAAAATTGAGAGATATTTAGAAATTCAGTCAAAAAACTGACAAAACAAGGCCTTTTGATTCCAATTTTATCCCATCCTTTTTGCCCTCTAATTTTTAATTGTGGGAGTATCCATCTAGGATCATTACTTCCCTTACTATTTTATTCTTCATGCTATCACCACTGCCTTAACTCAGACTTGTTATTTCCTGTTTAGTTCTGAGGTTTAGGTGTAATTATTTCCCTGGTGCACATACTTGTGTGCCTTTCATACTTACGAATAACATTTGGAATTTCTATGGTTGTCTGTGTTTTTTTTACTTGATGTTTTCTGGAAAAATGAACCTCTATACCTCTATACACAAAATCCCTCTGAAAAATCTGTTAATAAATGTCCCACCCTTATTCACTCACTGATAGGCAGTTAACAGAGGCTGGCCAAACATAATGTCCCTTCATGGACAGAGATTCATCCAATGTAATTGGACACAGGGAAGAAATATTCAAAATCCTCTCATGGGGACTGATGCGAATGCAGGGAAACAGAGAATCTTTCATATTATTACAGTTTCTTTTTTTTTTTTTTTTAAGATTTTACTTATGTATTTGACAGAGAGAGACACAGCGAGAGGGGGAACACAAGCAGGGGGAGTGGGAGAGGGAGAAGCAGGCTTCCCGCTGAGCAGGGAGCCCGATGCGGGGCTCGATCCCAGGACCCTGGGATCATGACCTGAGCCCAAGGCAGACGCTTAATGACTGAGCCACCCAGTATTATTACAGTTTCAAAGAACATATGTATATATGATTTCAGTGTATATGTTCTCTACTAGGACCCTGGGATCATCACCTGAGCCGAAGGCAGACACTTAACCAACTAAGCCACCAGGCACCCCTATTTTTAACTTTTTAAAGAAACCTCCATACTGTTTTCCAGAGTGGCTGCACCAGTTTTTATTCCCACCAACAGCGTAAGAGGGTTCCCCTTTCTCTGCATCCTTGCCAACACCTGTTTTTTCCTGTATTAATTTTAGCCATTCTGAAGGTGTGAGGTGATATCTCCTTGTAGTTTTGATTTGTATTTCCCTGATGATGAGTGATGTTGAGCATCTTGTCATGTCTCTGTTGGGCATCTGTATGTCTTCTTTGGAAAAATGTCTATTCATGTCTTCTGCCCATTTTTTCACTGGATTATTTGTTTTATGGGTGTTGAGTTTTATAAGTTCTTCATAAATTTTGGATACTCAGGGAACAAAAACTTTAATGGTCGTGAAGTAGGGGAATAAACCCTATTATTTTTGAGTTTTCAATCTCTGGGAGGGGATACTCAAATCCACTGTGCTTTGTAGCCCTAAGTCTCTTATCTCTGGCCTCTCAGAAGTTCTGCTTTTTTCTTTAAATTCCCTGGCACCTTCTGAAGTGGACATTGGAAAATGCCCCAAGGGTCATTTAAATCTGAAAGGGACAGAAGCTTTTTGTTTTAAATTGATAAATATTTTGCAAAACAACTGTCTCAAAGGCATGGTAATGTGTTTTTTTTCCTCATTTATTTCTATTTCTATCAACTTTTTCTGCTAATTGCCACAATGAAAGGGTTTATTGCTGTTGTTTATGTTTGGTTGTTTTTAGATTTCTCTTTTTTGCTAACTGCCTCCAACAATCAATCTCTCTCTCTCTCTCTGTCTCTATCTTTCTCTTTCTCTCTGCTTCTCCCTCCTTTTCCCTAAAAAAAAAGAAAAAAAAGTAATTTAAGTTTAGTAGGCTTTTATGGGTCCATCAAACACTTAGCACTTACAAACTTAGTGTTCAGTCTTATTAAAAGGGTTTTACTTGGTAATGACTTAATCTTTTTTCATGGGTTTCTAGCTATGGATGTGACAGCCAAACCTCTTGATTTGATTTTAGTTACAAACTGAGCCTTAATCGGCCTTGTTCCTGAAAAGCTTTCCTAACTATATGTATGATTGTTTGGGTTTGAGCATCAGTAATTTAGGCACACCCTATAAATTACTGGATGTGTAGACTCTTCTACTCTCAAATTCCAATTTCAAATTTAGACAACTATTATATAATCTTTTTTTTTTTTTTTTTTTTTTTTTTTTTTTTTTTTTTTAAGATTTTATTTATTTATTTGAGACAGAGAGAATGAGAGAGAGAGAGAGAGCACATGAGAGGGGGGAGGGTCAGAGGGAGAAGCAGACTCCCTGCCGAGCAGGGAGCCCGATGCGGGACTCGATCCAGGGACTCCAGGATCATGACCTGAGCCGAAGGCAGTCGCTTAACCAACTGAGCCACCCAGGCGCCCAACTATTATATAATCTTATTTCTTTCTTATAACAACTTTTCAAACACAGAGAAGAGCAGCAAACCCACAATGGTTAACACTCACTGTTTTTTATGTTTTGTTTTGTTTTGTTTTTTAATTTCTTATTCTAGAACTACATGACAAATCATCCTGCCTCCTATAATAGATCTCTTTATTTTCACCGTATTTCCCATCTGAAATTGACACATGCTTGCTTTTTGTTATGACTGCACCTGATTTTAGGTAGTATCTCATATTATTCAAAAGCAAACAGATGATGCTATACACTCAGATATCCTGTAGCTTAAAACAACAATGGATAATTTATTATTCATGCTACATGACCCTTTATGATTGTTTGAAGCAAGTGGGGAGATATGGTTCACTGTGGACAGTAACAGTGCCACACCAGTTGAGAAGAAGCTATCATAAACATTGCTGGTTGCCATAACAGAAATAAATGGAGATCTCTGGATCACATCATTTCAGCATTTAAATATCAGCAGTGTGGAATTCCTGCTCCCTTCTTGTTGAACAGAACTAATCACATGGACCGGCTGAACCAGAAATAAATTATGAGAAATCTTAAATGTCTGTTTGAAAGTCAAAGAGATAGCAGAACTATGAGAGAAATATTAATGACTACCACAGAGGGCAACAAAAAGGTATATTTTAAAAGTAGACAAAGAGGCAAAACATATTACTTATGTACACTCCAAAAGAGGAAAAATATAATATAGAAACAGAAAATTAAACTGAAAAAGAAATGGAATAAAAGAAAGTTTACAACTAAGACACCAAACTTTGTAAGAGATACTAAAAATTCATTAATAATACATCTGTGAAATTAACGCAACTGTGAAGAACTGAATTTTTTTAAACAGAAATATTCTTAATATGCAATCTTAAATTATCTATCTGAACTTAAATTTTTAGGTTATTTAAAAATATAAGAATAAAAACTAAAGGAACATGTTTGGGAATAAAGATTTTGAGTATTGTGTATTATTAGCATTTCTGTGTGTGTGTGTGTGTATGTGTGTGTGTGAATTGCTGTAACAAGAAAAATATTTTGATATTTATAGTAATAGATACAAACAAAAAATCAAGGCGAAGTCGAATAAGATGTATACAAATATTGCAGCACACATAATCAAATTTTAAGGATTTCAACCAACCAAAGATATAAACTCTGGAATATGGTTAGGATATTGCTAATTAATTCTCACCCTCTGAAGGATTACATGGGAAGACAGAATAGATCAACAATATGCATTTATACCACTATTTTAAATAGAGTAAGTCAACTGGCATGATAAATAGTATACAGGAAAATGGCAGAAATGAATATAAAAATAGAATTGTCGCGTCCACTCTATTCTCCATAAAGCAATCTGAAAAAGAGCCAGATTATGTAAACTCAAATCCCATGATTTACTTCATATTTAATTCAAATTCAAATCAAGAGACATTACAGCCTGTGTGAATTCTACTTCCTCCCCTGGCCTCTCATCCTCTCTTTCTTTTTTTTTTTTAAGATCTTATTTATTTATTTGGGGGGGGGGGAGAGAGAGCACAGGAGAGTGAGAGGGAGAAGCCGACTCCCTTCTGAGCAGAGAGTCCAATGTGGGACTCGATCCCAGGACCCTGAGATCATGACCTGAGCCGAAAGCAGACGCTTAACTGAATAAGCCACCCAGGCGCCATCTCTCTTGCTTTCTACATGCACAACCTGCTATGCTTGCTGTTCTTGGAATATTCTCTCAACTCACAGACTTTAAATGTGCTCTTCCTTCTGCCTCCCTGCTCTGTCCTCAAATATCTACTGCTTTACTGCAGCACTTTTTTCAACTTTCCACTAATTGTCAGCTCATCAAGAAAAACATCTCCCACTCCCTTTGTACAAAATAGCCGTTTCTTATCACAATCCCCTTATCCTGAATTAGTTTTCCTTATACTTATCAACTTCTGACGAGTCACGTATTTATTGCTTATTTATTTTCTACCTTCATTTGAATGTCAACTCCATTAATCCAAAGGATTTTTCTGACAAATTATATCTGATGTATCATATTGTATCTCTCACATTTTGAGACATGTTCTGATTATTGCTTACCTAATACCCATTCCTTATTAACAACATCTATAGTTTATGTATACTTAAAAATTTCCCAAATGGAATACTGCATTCCATAAGTTCATTGAGGCTAGAATTTCTGCAATTGACATATAGAAATTTTTTGTGCTGATTCTAGTAAAACTCTTGCAATGCCAGCAGGCTCACTGGTATGTGTTGTTTGCCCTTTAAACTTCTCATTATTTTTGCTTGGAACATGAGTTTGACGCTTGCAGAGCTGTAGCTATCTTGTGGAGACAAGGCCATTGGCTATACAAAGGATGGCTAAGAAGAAAGACAGAAGGGCCCTGTGTCTCTAATATCATCAAGAACTTCTATAATTGCTCCAGATTTCATGAGAACTTCTTTGATGAGAAATTACTTTTTTAAGATACATTATTTTTAGCACTTAATTTTGGTTTCCACAAACAAACATAACTTCTATCTCCTAACCCTCTTCATTCAGTTCATTTTTTAAAGATAACTGAAAAAGCTAAGAAAATTTCACTTCTGTCAATTATATTTCATCTCCAATGTTTACCTGGATATAAGGACAATTAATATTTCTTCTTAGTGTTCTAGGATTATGAAAGTACAGAGATTTCAATACAAAATCTGCCAAAAAATAAAATTTCAATCAAAAGTTCATTCAAGCTCTATTGCAAAGCTGTAATCATCAAGACAGCATGGTACTGGCACAGAAACAGACACATAGATCAATGGAACAGAAGAGAGAGCCCAGAAATGGACCCTCAACTCTATAGTCAACTAATCTTCAACAAAGCAGGAAAGAATGTCCAATGGAAAAAAGACAGTCTCTTCAACAAATGGTGTTGGGAACATTGGATAGCCACATGCAGAAGAATGCAACTGGACCATTTCCTTACACCATACACAAAAATAGACTCAAAATGGTTGAAAGACTAAATGTGAGACAGGAATCCATCAGAATCCTAAAGGAGAACACAGGCAGCAACCTCTTCGACCTCAGCCACAGCAGCTTCTTCCTAGAAACATTGCCAAAGGCAAGGGAAGCAAGGCCAAAAATGAACTATTGGGACTTCATCAAGATAAAAAGCTTTTGCAAAGCAAAGGAACAGTCAACAAAACCAAAAGACAACCGACAGAATGGGAGAAGATATTTGCAAATGACATATCAGATAAAGGGTTAGTAACCAAAATCTATAAAGACCTTATTAAACTCAACACCCAAAGAATAAATGATCCAATCAAGAAATGGGCAGAAGACATGAAC
Organism: Halichoerus grypus; assembly: GCF_964656455.1. Lineage (NCBI taxonomy): Eukaryota > Metazoa > Chordata > Mammalia > Carnivora > Phocidae > Halichoerus > Halichoerus grypus. The sequence goes on from NC_135715.1 coordinate 22,544,151, forward strand.
AGACATTTTTCCAAAGAAGACATCCAAATGGCCAACAGACACATGAAAAAGTCCTCAACATCACTCAGCATCAGGGAAATCCAAATCACCACCTCACACCAGTCAGAATGGCTGTAATTAACCAGTCAGGAAATGACAGATGTTGGCGGGGATGCGGAGAAAGGGGAATCCTTCTACACTGTTGGTGGGAATGCAAGCTGGTACAGCCACTCTGGAAAACAGTATGGAAGGTTCCTCAAAAATTTGAAAATAGAGCTACCCTACAAACCAGCAATTGCACTACTGAGTATTTACCCCAAAGATACAAATGTAGGGATCCAAAGGGGTACATGCACCCCAATGATTATAGCAGCAATGTCCACAATAGCCAAACTATGGAAAGAGCCAAGATGTCCATCGACAGATGAATGGATAAAGAAGAGTGATATATATATATATATATATATATATATATATATATATATAGAATATTATGCAGCCATCAAAAGGAATGAAATCTTGCCATTTGCAACAATATGGATGGAACTGGAGGGTATTATGCTGAGCGAAATAAGTCAATCAGAGAAAGACATGTATCATATGATCTCACTGATATGAGGAATTCTTAATCTCAGGAAACAAACTGAGGGTTGCTGGAGTGGTGGGGGTGGGAGGGATGGGGTGGCTGGATGATAGACATTGGGGAGGGTATGTGCTGTGGTGAGTGCTGTGAATTGTGTAAGACTGTTGAATCACAGACCTGTACCTCTGAAACAAATAATACATTATATGTTAAAAAAAAAAAAGAAGAAGAAGATAGCAGGAAGGGAAAAATGAAGGGGGGGGATTGGAGGGGGAGACGAACCATGAGAGACTATAGACTCTGAGAAACAAACTGAGGGTTCTAGAGGGGAGGGGGGTGGGGGGATGGGTTAGCCTGGTGATGGGTATTAAAGAGGGCATGTACTGAATGGAGCACTGGGTGTTATACGCAAACAATGAATCATGGAACACTACATCAAAAACTAATGATGTAATGTATGGTGATTAACATAACATAATAAAATAAAAAGTTCATTCAAATACTTATTCTAACATGCCTCTGTGCTGTTTTTTATGAAAAATATCAATCCCACACCCAAAAAGGTTCATGAAAACTCATTTAATATTATTTTCATTAATATTAAAAATTAAGACAGCAAAGTATACATGTTGCAAATAATGCCACATTTCAAAGGCACAGCATGAAGATCTTAAATGTTTTGTATGGTAACTAAAAGTTGACATGCACTTAAATCAATTTACTTTCCAATGGCACACGTTGTATCACTCATAAAGATTAATGCTAAGCCCTGTAAAATGAGGTGCACAGCCCTAGAAGCTTACAAAAGTTCCCACACAACTCAGGGACAATTCAATACTAATCAAAAGATTTAGGAGCATCATATAATGCTAGTGCCAAGAGAAACCTAGTTAACACAAATCAGATATAATTTCCTGTTATGATTGTGTTTTACAGATTACAGTCAAAAAGTCAATGGTGTTGTAATTGAAATCATATATGTGTGTGTATAATTTAGGTGAATATATAAATTTTTAGGTGAATATATAAAGTTTTCTGTTTTTTTTTTTTTTTAGTTATCCTAGAGCTTGACCATCTCAAACAACCTGGGGGGGGGGGTGGTAAAAGAATAAAAAAAAGAGTAGAAGACTTTAATGTAATTACCTTACTTTCAGCAATATGAATTATATGCCTAAAATTACAATAGGATTTTAGGAAATGTAATTTATATCCTTTCTTTACTTTAAAATTAACTTACAGCTCACAATCCCTGGAAGCAAATAATCTACAATATGCATAGCCATTATTTGTGACCAGTGGCTTTCCTCAAAAATACTTTGATCTATACAAGTGAATAAATTGTGTTCATTCGCTTTAATTTATAACCATCAAAATTATAGAACAGAAAATATTTCTCTAGAATAGAAACTTAACATCTAAAAAGAATAGAAAATTAGAAAGGTGTTTTTCTCTTGTTCTGGTGCTGGTATTAAATCAGACTGAGTCTCCTCATCTTAGCATCTTCTATCCTTTATTGATTCTGTTCCTACAACTGCCAGAAATGATAGCATAGAGTATATGATTGGCATATAGTAAGCATTCAAAAACATACTCCTTTATTGAATTAATGTAAGAATAGATAAATGACTACAAATAAATTGGGAAGGGCACTGAATTGGACATGGAATCTTATGCAATATCTCTCTTTCAGGAGAGAGGAAGAGTGAAATTAAGAAAGAGATTACTTATCCCAGTATCCTATGTCCCAGGAACCCATCAATCCCCAATCATGTCTCTGACTTTGGCATAGTAGAACTTCCATTGTTGAGAATTCACCCTATTTTGGAACTCAGCTACACTTTAAAATAAATCTTGGGCCTTGGGGCGCCTGGGTGGCTTAGTCGTTGGGCGTCTGCCTTCGGCTCAGGTCATGATTCCAGGTCCTGGGATCGAGCCCCGCGTCGGGCTCCCTGCTCAGCGGGAAGCCTGCTTCTCCCTCTCCCACTCCCCCTGCTTGTATTCCCTCTCTCGCTGTGTCTCTCTCTGTCAAATAAATAAATAAAATCTTTAAAAATAAATAAATAAATAAAATAAAATAAAATAAAATAAATCTTGGGCCTGATCCTCTCTGCCCTCTGAATGTAGAAGGTGAGAGTTAAGGAAGCTCTCTGACTTCCATATTTCACTTTCAATTGTTGATGAATGTATCTGTTTTTCTCCAGTATGTAAATTTTCCCCAGCAGTAATCATACAGTATCCTTGCAACTAATACTTTCAAAAAAACTTCGCAAGTGCTTAATACATTGTACCTGTCAGTACATTCCCTTCCTCTGATGTCTCTATAAAATATTATGCTATTACAACATGCCTGAGACTTTTCATGTTTCATCTACTATTGATGCTAACTGGCCAATGGATGATTCAGTTCTAAAATCCTTTTCTTTAGAGTGCTTCTTCAGATCACTTCTGGCACTAACAGTCTTGGGTCAGTTTCCGTACAGAAGATTCTGAAATGAAGATATGCATCTAGGTAGTTTATTGAGTCAACCATGGGTATCAAGAAATGACTGGCAGTGGTGAAAGAACTGGACAGAGTGAGAACACTAGATTGCAATCGCAACAGGGATGCCAGTCAACCTCCCAGTAAACTCTGAATAACCTCCAGAATTGTATGCCTTAGGGCAACCACACTGGGACCTATATGCCTCCATACTGACCAGCCATTGGATTCCAGCAGCCCTGGAGAGTGATGGCATCAGATGAGGCAGCTCCCTCTCTGACTATCAGACTAGCAAAGAGTCAACATTCACCACAACTCCAGAACCTGGAGGGATGAGTGCCTCACTTCTAAAAGTGTGGGAGGCCATGCAGCATACCGGAGTATACCGAAGACTGGTCCCAGGAGAGAGATGTTTTTCTCTGTTGTTTGTGTGTTTTGTGTATATATTATTATGTTATTTATATTATGTATATTACATTGTTATTATTATATAATGTTATGTGTATGCATTATTTGGACTATATGATGCATAACTAGAAGAATAATTATATTCTGTAACTGTGTGTGTAACAATGACCTGGTAACCCCTCCTGTTTCTTTTAGAAACTCACAGAAAAATTTTGGTAAATATTTTTACATCTTAAAAATTTTTATTTCTCATGTTTTCCTTCTATTGTAACTGAGAAAATGTATTTGCAAAATCAGTACATTTATTCCAAATATAAAGAACTGTATTTATTTTCTCAAATAAGGAGACCACATCTGGAAAGTAAGTATATTTGATATCAACACCCAACAAAATTTATAGCAACATATTTTATAATCTTTCTCCAACATGATAAATTATATTGTAATGTGATGGGGATGAGCAATATCCTTGATGTCTTTGACAGTGATGATAATCTCTGTAATCTCCCTTAAAATGCAGTATTCTGCAGGATGGTATAACATGCTTCAAGGGTCTTATAAATTTCTCCTTGTTCTTTCTGCTACTACTTCTACTATCATTACTGGTGCTATTATTTCTATTTCTGCTACAACTACTAGTACTACTACCACTACTACTACTACTACCACCACTAACAGCTCTATGTCTGCCATCAGGTGAAAGAATAAAATTCCTTACTCAGTAAAAGGCTGTGCATTTTTACTTTTATTTTTTTAAGATTTTATTTATTTATTTGAGAGAGGGAGCATGAGTTGGGGGGGGGGAGGCAGAGAGAGTGAGAAGGAGATTGAGAAGCAGACTCCCCGCTAAGTAGGGAGCCAGACTTGGGCTCAATCCCAGGACCCTGAGATCATGACCTGAACCAAAGGCAGACACTTAACCAAGTGAGCCACCAGGTGCCCCTAGGCTGTGTATTTTTAATTTGATGACTCAACATGGCTTATTTTTAAAAGTTTTGGTGGGATGAGAGGTTTTCTTTGTTTTGTTTGTTTGTTTTCATTATTGTCACCCCATTGTCAGGATTTTTTTTTATTATGTTCACTTAGCCAACATATAATACATCATTAGTTTTTGATGCAGTGTTCAATGATTCATTAGTTGCATATAACACCCAGTGCTCCATGCAATATGTGCCCTCCTTAATACCCATCACCCGGTTACTCCATCCCCCAACCCCTCCCTTCTGTAACCCTCAGTTTGTTTCCCACAGTCCAGAGTCTCTCATGGTTTGTCTCCCTCTCTGATTTCTTCCCATTCAGTTTTCCCTCCCTTCCCCAATGCTCCTCCGTGCTATTCCTTATGTTCCACATATAAGTGAAACCACACGATAATTGTCTTTCTCTGCTTGACTTATTTCACGTAGCATAATCCACTCCAGTTCCATCCATATCAATGCAAATGGTAGATATTCATCCCTTCTGATGGCTGAGTAATATTCCATTGTATATATGAACAAATAAGTAGGCATAGATAGAAATTTATAAAAAAATATGATTGACGTATTTTGTTGCTTCTTGATGTCTGATTAAATGTTTGGTCTCACATGATTATATATATCATATTTATTCACTGGAACATGGTCATCAAAATTTATCTTGATCTTCACTACAACTGTTCTCAATTTTTATTATAGCCATTCATGCTAGCATTCCTGGCCTGCTGATGCTAAGTCACTTTTTTTAAATATTCTGATTTTCTTCAACATCATGAAGAAGGAAAAAAATAGTTGTCCAGAATCTGAGGGAGACACGGAGAGGATCCATGAACCACATGCCTGTAATAGAGCCAATCTAAATATTTATTATCCTACAATCACTGAATGCCTTTATAATATTATGCCAAAAACTTTTTCTATTCTAAATCTTTTTTTCTCCAGAACCCAGAATATAAGCCCAAAACAAACCAAAGCCATTTTATTTTTTTATTATGTTATGTTAATCACCATACATTACATCATTAGTTTTTGATGTAGTGCTCCATGATTCATTGTTTGCATATAACACCCAGAGCTCCATTCAGTACGTGCCCTCTTTAATATCCATCACCAGGCTAACCCATCCCCCCTCCCCTCTAGAACCCTCAGTTTGTCTTCTCAGAGTCCATAGTCTCTCATGGTTCGCCTCCCCCTCCGATTTTCCCCCCTTCATTCTTCCAAGAAAATGTGGTATATATATACGATGGAATATTATGCAGCCATCAAAAGGAATGAAATCTTGCCATTTGCAATGACATGGATGGAATTGGATGGTGGTATGCTGAGTGCAGTAAGTCAATCAGAGAAAGACATGTATCATATGACCTCACTGATATGAGGAATACTTAATCTCAGGAAACAAACTGAGGGTTCCTGGAGTGGTGGGGGGTGGGATGGATGGGGTGGCTGGGTGATAGACATTGGGGACGGTATGTGCTATGGTGAGCGCTGTGAATTGTGTAAGACTGTTGAATCACAGACCTGTACCTCTGAAACAAATAATACATTATATGTTAAAAAAAAAAAAAAAAAAAAAAAAAAGATAGCAGGAAGGGAACAAAGCGATTTTAAAGGGAATATATCCTCCCAATTTAGAACTCTGCATGTAAATCTCCTAATGAGTAAGCTCATATCAATAATTTTATCCCCTTTTGCAAAGCAGATGCACACATTTGCAAGATTTCTTATAAACTTCTAAATTTGTACACACTCTATAAGTAAAATCCTTTTCTTTGGTATTCTGATTTTTTACCTTCAAACCCCTAAGGGCTGCATGGTATTTATCCTGGTTTTATAGTAATTTTTATGAAATTATTACTAGGAAAGGGACTTTGAGCTTCATTTACTTTTCTTTGCAAGAGAAAATGGCTTTCTCGGGAAAGGTTTCCACAGTGGAGACATTTCTCCAAGCTTTTCATATCCATCATGACAGCAGTCCTCGAATGTTTCTTATCCCATTTTTTATCAATCAGTGCCTTCAAGTTCATACACAGTGGCACAGCTGATTGTAAATTCCACTGACATTATAATGCAGCAACTTACAGAATCAACCAACCAGTTTGCCAAAAAAATGATCTCATTTTTAGAGTCATAATGAATAATAGGATCTTTCAGTGTGAATGGGGAAAAACACTGGGTTACATTCTGGGTGTGTGGTGAACTTGATTTCAGGAGCACAGCCTAGCTAGAGGGACAGAGCTGATGTCTCAGGTGTGGAAGTACATGATTTAAGCAACTAGACAAAAATGAATGAGTTAAGCCTTTAAGGACTTATTGCAATGGTAATAATCAAGAGTTTAAACCGGAGAAAATTGACTATCTCTGTTCCATTTTCACCCATGGAACAATGCACTGGTTGACTGATCAGTGTACACAAGAGAGGTGTATTGTCTCACTGTTGAGAGAGCCCTGAACCAAAGGCACCAGAAGTTTAATGGGCTCTGGAGTGGGCGGAAGGTCTAGAAGTGGAAAAGCACTGAAACAGAGTCAGAGAGGGGAAAAATGTCTTCAAGTTTTCTCCTTCCCCTCTCCTTCATAAAGAAGCCTCTAGAGGTACCTGAAGAAGACTTCCACCTTAGACCTCAGATAAAGAGACCTACGAATTACAGTGCATGGGCTTAGGAAGGCAAACATACAAAGAGCATGCCTAGCCAGAAGCCTCACGGCTGCAATTCCCCTCAGAGACTGCAGCGCACTGGCTGTGTACCAAGTCTAGTGTGGGGTGGGCAACATTCTCCCATAAAGCCTCCAGGGAAACCATCTGTAACTGTCTATGGTCAGAGCTGAAAAAGCCCACACAGATTTTCAACTGAGACGCAGACCCTCCACTTGATATTTGAGTGTATAGATTTCTGTGTTTTCATTAATGTCAAATCACCTTCCTTAAACTGTGGCTCCAATATTGATATTAACTTTTAAGTCACCCTATAGCAGCAACTATCTTGCTCACAGCATCTCCTTCAACAAACTCATGGTGCCACATGACCACAGCCATAGTCTGAGCACCTGTTTCTGAACTTCCTAAAATAAACTGTTCTTTTACCACTTTGAGATATGAATCAGACGCTCATTGCCATTCACCGAAATGCAGCTCAGTATTTAATTCCAAACACATCATATATTCCAGAGGGAATAATACCTCTAGGGTCGCTTTCTGGAAACCAATTTCAATAATTTATTGAGTTTTCTGTTTGCCAGCTACAGAAACCAACAATGACTAACAAAAAGAAAAGAAAATAGGGGCGCCTGGGTGGCTCAGTTGGTTAAGCGACTGCCTTCGGCTCAGGTCATGATCCTGGAGTCCCGGGATCGAGTCCCGCATCGGGCTCCCTGCTCAGCAGGGAGTCTGCTTCTCCCTCTGACCCTCATGATCTCTCTATCTCATTCTCTCTCTCAAATAAATAAATAAAATCTTTAAAAAAAAAAAAAAAAGAAAAAGAAAAGAAAATAGTTTATAGAATTAAGGAGCTTAACCACAAGAGCTTTATAAGTTTTGAAGAGATGACAGTCTTTGGATTTCAGCAACAGAAACTGATTTATCTTCCTAAGAGGTCAAAGGAGTGATTTACCACATTTCTGCCCCAGTTTCTAGCAGAAATAATTAAATTGGTCTGGAATGTGTCATATACATACACGTATGAAGTGAAGGTATGAATCTGGGCATTCAGGAAAGAAAATCTCCCACCAGAAAGGTCTATTATCCAAGATTTAAAAACAAATACATCTGGGCAAATAAATGATGAACTTCCACAATTCTCAAATCTGAATTATAAACTGTGTTCTCTCTCCTGAGATCAAGACATTTATCACATTAATATTGGATACCTATATTTGTCTGCCTCACAACACATCCCCAAATGAATTCTAATTTTTCACTGCTGCCTCTCTCACCCATTTTTACCACTGTATTCTGCAACCCCCAAACTATTTAATATCATGTCACACAGTCAGTCCAAAGAAGAAACATGAATAACTTCTAATCTCCCTTCCATTGTACTGCCAGTGTTCAGTCTCCACATAATGTTGATTTCTCTTTAAGTTATCTTCAGTATATAATATTTTGCCCCACCCCCAATACATTGTTCATTATCTAATTATTGGATACTTGCAATATCCTTATGGTGATATGATTAGGACATATTTTCCCTGATGACATAATGATTATCTATGGAGTGAAAAACTGAATACCTCATTCCCCCAGTGTTTGCTCTGAAATACAATGCCTTTGCTTATCAACATGCCCTTAATAATATATAGACTTTCTAACAATCAGCCATACTTATGCTACATGTTCATTACCAATCACATTAAACTACTTGCCTTTGATAAGTACATCATATAACCTTAATGAATTTAAATATGTAGTGTGTTCTTTCTGCTATAGTAGATTAAACAGATACACATTTATTCACATAATTTTAGGATTTTATATGGCATCTCATTTTTCTGTATTTTATTTACCTTGCTTTGTTTTTATTTATTTTTCCTTTTTCTTTTTTCATGTACTAGATTTATTTTCGTTCAGAACATTCTATTTTTATTCTTCTAATTGGGGATTAACATTAGGCACTAGTTTGAACTATTTATTTTCTCCCGTATGGCCACAGATGATTTCACACAAACACCCAATACCTCATCTATTTTTGTGTTTTCTATACAATAATTTTAGTTACTAGATGTATGTATGTACATGGATTTACTTATGTGTATGTGTGTTGGTTTGTGGTATATGTCACATATAATTTTCTGATCTTAAACTTTTTTAGAATATAAACATTGCTGAGTACTTTTGTAGTCATTTCCTATACATCATGCAACTTCTTCCCTGATTTATCATTTTTCTGGAGTATGTTCTCCATAAGTATTTGCAAAAAGAGGTTGTTATGTTGTTAATCTCCTGAAACCATGTATACCTGCCATTAGTTGTATTCCACACGGTTATTTAAATGATGACTAAGAAATATTCAAATACCCCATCACAGTAATTTTCTGCTGATGCCTAATAAGCATTTGAAACTCAATGTCTCTCATATCTTGACAAACTCCATTTTTTTATACATTCTCAATATTAGTAAATGAAAATACATTTCAATCGGGTTAAAAAGATATGAGTTCACGTTACCATTTTGTTTCCTTTGCATATTCTATCATCAGCAGTTCTCCCTGGTTCTGCCTGCGGATATAGCGATTTTTATCAAGGCAACTTTATCACACTGCTCTGAATGGCCGTAAGACTCTCCTAGAATTTTAGAAAATCATTGATTTTCATGCTTCTAATTTCCCCCACCAACCATACTTCACCATAAGTGAGATCAGTAAATGTAATTCAAATCATACATAGCATCACCTTAAAACTTCTCCACCATTGATCATGGATTTACCTGGGGCCATGGCCCTTAAGGTCTCACTTGACAGGACCTCAGTGCATGTGTCCTTCCTCACTCCTACCATTTTCTTCTTGCTCCCAGTATTCCAGTCTTTCTGCCAACCTTCCAGGAATTGGAATAATTCTAATTTGGGGGTGATACCTATTCTTTTTTTAAAATACATTTCCAGTGACTATTATTCAAGTCTCTGCCCTATGTAATATCCTTACAGAAGATGACTCTTTCAATGTATCTGAAATGGCCAAAATGCCAGTCACTTTCTCCTTAGCTGAAATATGGTCCATTTACTTATTTACTTGTCTATAGGTTAACTCACCCAGTTAGTTATATCTCTAAGGATGAAACATGCTAATTTAGATAGATAGTTATATCTCTAAAGACTAAAACATACTAAATTAAATAGATGGATAGACAGATGATAGATGACAGATAAACATGTAAGTATAATCTACTTAAAATAAAGGTAGATATGAACACTGTTCACTGTCATTCTTTTCTATCTAAGTATTATTAGCAAATATATAATGTCATTTCAAATGCAGAAATAAAGAATTGCTTGTGGTTCTGAGTATACTTTAAATATTCCTACCTGTTTTACAGGTTATTACATGAAACTTGTGAATTTATCTGCCATATTATCACTACTGATGACATAATCTTGATTTAAATATCAAATATATGATCCTGAAACCTTATACACACAGAAAAATATTGTGGAAATTAAACTGAACTCATGAAAATTAAAATGTTAACCTTCAAAAAGTTATTTCACAGTGACTGGACACATATTTAATCCCTGGTTATTTCAACCTGAAGAAATCACATACCTTTCAATTAAGTATTAATATTATTTTAAATCCAAGTAGAAGGCGTGGTCATGCTATATCTGGTTATTTAAAGTCTTCGCTTACATCTGAAATAGATTCATATGTATTATGTAGGAAGAAATTAATATTATATTTTTCCTTGTAAATCAGAAGCTTTATAGAACATTCAAAAATTAAATAATGCTTGTTGCTTCTACAAAATGAAATTATACATTAGTTTCAACATAACACAGTCCCTTTTGAGATTCAAGAACTTGAAGATTTTTGAGAGAGAGTAAGAAGAGCTACTTTGGAGTTAATGGTAAACTGAATAGATCAAGACTGCTATACTGAATATTCGCTCATGGAGAAATTACAGTATTTATAGTTTTTTGTTTGTTTTTAATCACTGAGAGATTTTAAATTAACCAACTTAGGGTATTTAAAATTTTTATTTTACTGAGGGAATATTAAATCAAGAGCAAATAACTGCCTTATTGGTTTGGATTTGTACTATGATAAAAACTGAATAAAAAACATGAAGCAGGAGCATATGATTTTCAATAGGTTTGGTTGAATAATTTGCAAAATTTATAAATGTTCAATAAGAGAAGCATTATGCAAATTCTAACATTTATCTCTCTCATCCTTTTTATGTAAGGAAGACCATATTCATAGTCTTGAGTCTTAATAGATTAAGTAAATCTTTTTTTTCAAATTAATTTATCTGTGGCAGTTAAGAGAACCAGAAAGTTCATAGGATTGGGAATAAAACTTAACAGAGTTTAATCACAGTTTTTCTCTGACTAGCTTTGTACCTTCTGACATACTACTTACATACAGTCTGAGCCACAGGTTTCGCTTTAAAAAATTAATAATTATTATAACTGCATGTAGCTTATGTAAACATTTAAATACAGTTAATCAGTCAAATATAGAAGCACACATTTCAAAAGGATAGAATGGATGCTTTAAGGCAGCTTCATTCACTTTCTCTCTGGGTCACTGCAAACAGCTTCCCTTAATGCAAACAAAGATATATATAGTTTTTGTGTATAGACACACCTGTAAATTTTTTTAAGGATACTTTATATTCTTAATTATTCTGTATCTGCAAGTGAATAAATTTAATATTTATGGGTAAAAATATTACCTAATATGACACTTTCAGTTTGTTTCATTTCATGTTCCGCCACCTTCAGTTTAGGCATTGAATATGACAACTGTGTATTCATTTAACTGTTCAAAGTGGGTATTATTTATTCTTTGATTATAAAGCTCTATTGAAATATGTCAGTCTATACAATTCACCCATTAAAACTATACAAGACAATGGATTTTAGCATATTCAGAGTTATGAAAACAATAATACACTCAATGTTAGAATATTTCAATCTCCCCGAAACAGAAACACTGTATTCATTAGCAATCCATACCAACTTCCTCTATAGTCCCAGTCCTAAGCAATAAGAATTCTTTCTGTCTCCATAGATTTTCCTATATTGAACATTACATGCAAATGGAATTATATAATAATGCAGCCTTTTTTGAATGATATTTTCTATAGAAAAATATTTTCAAGGTTCATTCATGTTGTGGCATATATCTGCATTTGATTTATTTTCATTACTGAATAATATTCCACCATATGCAAATGCTACATTTGATTTATCCATTCATCAACTGATGAGCATTTGGGTTGTGTCCACATTTTGGCTGCTACAAATAACACTGCTTTGAACATTCATGAACAAATTTTGTGCGAATATAGTTTTCATTTATCTTGGGTAAATACCTAGGTGTGAAACTGCTGAGTTATATGGTAATTCTATCTTTAGTATCTGGAGGAATAACTAGACTATTTAACAAGGCCATTGCATCAATTTACATTTCTACCAGTAGCATATGAGGATTCCAATTTCTCCACATTCTCACCAACACTTGTTATTTATTATTATTACTATTACCATCCTAGTGGATGTAAAGTACTTTCCTGTTGTAATTTTCTTTTCAACTCCGTTGTAAAATAAAATTCAGATACAGAAAACCACCCAAAATAAATGCATAGTTTACTGAACTATTTAAGAAAAAAACCCATATATCTCGCCACTCATATCATAGAAAGTTGCCGTCCACCACAGAGTCTATCCAAGTGTCCCAACCCTAATGTAATTTTGATTTGAATTTTACTGATGGCAAAAGATGTTGAATACCTTTTTATGTGATTTTTGTGCATTTACCTATCTTCTTTGGAAAACTGCCTATTCATGTAATTTTCATATTTTAATTTTGTTGTCTTTTTTATTTTTGAGTTAGAAGTGTTCTTTCTATATCCTGAATAAAAGTCCTTGTAAGATGTATGAATTGCATGCTTCCACATGGCCACTTTTTTCAGTTTCTCAAAAAGGAGAAAATTATAGAGAAATAGTATTATACATTATATATCATCAACCAATTTTATATTTATATGTATGTTGAGAATATGAAAATATATCAACTTATATAAATGTATAAAGGTGCAAATTAATGAGTTTACAGTGTGTTTGGAGTGCTTAAAATAAATAATTATGGATCACAATCAATAACATTGTTAACCAGACCTACTAGAGAGAGGCAAATTTGTAATGATATCTAAATTAGTTTTAATTCTCTGTATTACCCCATACCTTAGATATTTGAGTCTAAGATAATAAAAACTATAATCACAACAGCCTCTCATATTTGTTGGATATTATTTATAGAAAATATTCTAATAAATGCAGATAAATGATCTTATTTAATGTGGATCCCACAGATAAGTGCCATTTTCACATTTACTATATAGGTAGGAAAAATGAGAGCACCCAATCTAGGCCCCTCTTCCTTGAAAGCAAGATATAGTGTCCAAGAAATTGAAAGGCATTTCTGAACTATTGGTTGCATAATAGATACCATTTGGAATTCAAATTAGAAAATTGCAAAATATACCCATTAATTTCTATAAAATATATATTATACTTTGAGCATATCAATTATACCTTGACTACCTTGACTATTTAATACCATAAGCAAAATTCTACAGACATCGTTAATACCTATAAACAAGTACTGTATTTATTTGAGGGTGCAATTTTTGTAGATGATAGGTTTAGAACCAGATTAATTTATTTGCTGAATTAAAAGGTGGTTTGTTGGGTTTTTTTAATTTAATTTTTTTTTTTATTATGTTATGTTAGTCACCATACAGTACATCACTAGATTTTGGTGTAGTGTTCACGAAAACATGTATTCCCTAAATTCATAATGTGATGCAAGATGCTTTCCATTCAGGCTACGTTTTCTTTAAAATATTTAAGCTTTAAGGAATTAGTGTGATATTGTTACAGCTTAGATTAAATTATCTGTTTAAGAGGAAGAATGACGTGTTTATTTCAATCTATTTTAGATTTTGTTAGATTAAACAAAAAAAACAACAACAAAAAAGGGATTAAAAGGTCACTATTTCAATCCCGAGTGCCTTAAGAAAATCAAAGGAGATTTAGTCAGTTGAGTGATTTTCTTAAACATCCAATTTATTTTGGTAGTTTCCCCTTTCTATGAATTGTCAAAGCAGCTTAATTTTTACTGTATTTATGTGCTGTCAGCCTTATTAGCTCATGGTGTTAAGATGCTAAGGAAATGTTATGACGGAAACAGATATTCTAGATCCCTAAGCTGTTTGTAAGGTAGTTAGAGATAATTCTTATTGAAATAAAAAAATAGGGCTTGCATTAACCGAAATTTTTTTTCCCCTCAGGAATGTCGACTTATGGTAACCATTCTGATGAATTATATCTTCTTATATGCTATATCAAAGTTTTTCATGTAAAAGTATCAGTTATTTTTAGTAATTCATAGCTGTTAAAAAGCAATTGATTTTATCTATCTAGTGAAATATTAAATATCTTGTGAAAAAATCAGAATATCTTCTATTTTAATTAATGAAGCTAAGTAATTTCATGTTTGTATTTTAGAAAACTACTATTTCTTCTATGATGGCCTTATTACATTTAATCAAGAGATATTTCACACTAATCAATATATTTAATTAATATTTATATTCTCATTTTTATATCTTATGATATAAAATAACATAAAATGAACAGAATTTGAAAATTATCCATTATCAAATCAATAAAAATAGTATAATACTATTACAAATAAAGCAGGTTATATCTCAATTAAGTTGAAATAATTTCAAACTTTAGAAATATTTTGTACTTCAGTTACATATATATGAGAGCTGAAAGTTTATCATCTAATTATATGCTAGGCAAATAGTAAATATCAGAAATACATAAGTATTCTATTTTTTTTTCAAAGATTTTATCTATTTATTTGTGAGAGAGAGAATGAGAGAGAGCACATGAGAGGGGGGAGGGTCAGAGGGAGAAGCAGACTCCCCGCCGAGCAGGGAGCCCGATGCGGGACTCGATCCAGGGACTCCGGGATCATGACCTGAGCTGAGGCAGTCGCTTAACCAACTGAGCCACCCAGGCGCCCAGAAATACATAAGTATTCTAAATAATCTGAAGCAAGTGCACGGCATCTATTTGCTAGACATAACACTAAAACATAATTACATAAAAATATAATAATGTAAGACATGATTACTCAATAAAATCTATATTTAAGCTTTTTTGGATGAACTAACCATCTGGCCATAGTATGTTCTAACTTATTTTTTTTTTTTATTTTAAGTTTTTATTTTAATTCCAGTTAGCTAACATATAGTGTTGTATTAGTTTCAGTGGTACAATATAGTGATTCAACACTTCCATACATCAGCTTGTGCTCATCACAAGTAAATTCCTTCATCCCCATCACCTACTGAACCCATTCGCCAGCCCTTCCCCTCCAGTAACCATAAGTTTATTCTCTAACTTAAGAGTCTGTTTCTTGATTTCTCTCTCTCTTTTTTTCTTTTACCCCTTTGCTCCTTTGTTTCTTAAATTCCACGTATGAGTGAAATCATATGATATTTGTCTTTCACTGTCTGAGTTATTATTGCTTAGCATCTAGCTCTAGCCATATCATTGCAAATGACAAGAGTTCATTTTTGTGGCTGAGTAATATTCCACTGATTAAATATACCACCTCTTCTTGATCCATTCCTCAGTCGATGAACACTTGGGTTGCTTTCATAATTTCACTACTGTAGATAAATGGTGCTATAAACATCAGGGTACATGTATCCCTTTGAATCAGTACTTTTTTTAATCCTTGGGTAAAGACCTAGTAGTGCAATTACTAGATGACAGGGTAGTTCTATTTTTAACTTTCTGGGAACCTCCATACTGTTTTCCAGAGTGTCTGATTAAAAAACAATAAAGCAAATGAATATTCTAACTTATTTTTAAAATTTGCTAAACATTAAGTTTTATGGAAATCCTACATGAACACTTGATTATACTCTTTCCTGTGGAAATAAAGAGTAATTTTCTGAGTGGTCTCGGATAAATCATAAATACCTTCCCTCATGAAACTCATGGTCTCTTGGTCGACACAGATAAAGATGAAACTTAATGATTTAAAAATGGTATGAGTTGATATAAAGAAAATTAAGAGGTTATAAATCAAGAGAGGTTAAGGTGTCAATACACATACTCTCCTTCTCATGTGAAGAGTACACAAATCCCTGATCCTTCACTTTAGCCTAGTTATGCCTCATGACCCTAAGTAATAGACAGCAATGCAATCACATCTTTCTCAATGATAAAGAAGTGACCATAAATATAGGCTACTTTTGGGGTTAGGTTGTTGAAGGATGGAAGAAGAGTACAATTGTCATTACTTCTTTTATCGTTTGGCATTAGTAATCACAGTTTGCTTAAATATTTTAGCCAATATGATTAGAGAACGGTGAATGGAGAAAGAAGTACTCATATCATAAGGCACTGAAATTTCTCTAGTAGATCCACAATAGAAATGGTTCTTAATTATAGCTATTTAGTTAAGAGTAATCAGAATTCTATAAACTCCGAGGCAGACAAAAAGTAAACTGGATAAAAGGAATGTCATGTAATCATATAACTCATTTAATTTATAAATATTTCTTAATGGAGTCTAAATTAAAAGAGGCATAGTTTTCTTAATGGTAATCCCTAAGAATGTCCTTGTCTCCACTGTATGTTTGTAACCTCAAATCACAAATCCTCAAAGTCAGTAACTCCTGTAAATCCTTTGAAATATGAGAAAATTGTCTTAGTTTATTTTTTTTTAAGATTTTATTTATTTATCAGAGAGAGACACACCGAGAGAGGGAACACAAGCAGGGGCAGTGGGAGAGGGAGAAGCAGGTTTCCCGCCGAGCAGGGATCCAGATGCGGGGCTCAATCCCAGGACCCCGGGATCATGACCTTAGCCAAAGGCAGACGCTTATTGACTGAGCCACCCAGGCACCCCGTGTCTTTATGAGCCCAACGTAGCTATATTTTCACAACCACAAACTTACTTATAATGAAATGTTCATCACTATTTATAATATTCACCTGTTATTATGTATTTGTTTTACAAATTATATTCATAAGTATAATGTCACTTATATTGCTTATGCAAACATTATAGGGTTTTTTTTTTAATTGTGTTAAAAAATATGCTCCAAAGTACAGCAATACATTAATAAAGTGACATTAGTAATTTTATTGTTGCAGTTGGGGTTGTACATTTTTTACTGATTGAATTTTTATATCCTCCTAGCCAGCTCTGTGTTTAACTGAAAATTTATTAATTCAAATTAAATTTCTATCCTGTAACATTAGCATATCTATTGTGGTATAGTGTCAAATGTCTAGGTTTAGAATTTGACAGTAAAATCTCCCACATTTTATTTAGAGAAGGACATAAAAAAATACTTTCTTTGTGTTCATGACACTATGTCATATAATTAAGCAACTGATTGATTGAACTCAGTGACTCAATTTAAAGATAGATATTTTCAGTACTCACTTTTAGCAGTTTAATTAAACACACATGAACTCTGACATTTTACATATCTTAAAATTGATCTTTAGATTAAACCTTTATCTTTAAATTTAAAAAAACAACTCTTTATATGTTCCCTGAATATTCAATTCCACCTTGTTTATATTTGTTAATTTTGCATCAGTGTAATCAATGTATGCGTATGCAAGGTCAGAGAATGAGAGAGGAAAACAGAGGAAGACAAGGACTGACTCTTAGTTACCCGACCTGGGGCTCCTCAGTAAGACAGTTTGCTTTTGTCAGGAGGTTGCCATTTTTTGGAGGAGTTGGGCTTTTCATAATAAATTGTATAAACTGTGTAAGTAAAGTTGTACTTTTAAATAAAGTATAATTCACAAATATGGAGACTTGACTATAAAATAGATACATTACCAAATGTTCAATCTCACTATCAATCAAGAAATTAACAGTTCCTTGAGGTAAAATTTAACACCATACAAACTGATAATTTTTTTGTAGCCCTATAAATTTCATTTTAGGATACAATTTAGCAATACCATGAAAAAGTGAGAGAGCAAATAAATACAACAATCCTATTTTCAGGTAGTTTATCTTGGAGGAACTGATGAATGTGGATACATGTGTAGGAATATAGATTATAGCACTACATTAATCCTCCCAGGGCAGAAATAACTTAATTTTCCCTCAGTAGGAGGGTATATAGGTAAATTGTGGATTAAAAATACAATGCAGTACTAAACAACTAGTGAATGTACAAATCATAAGGATCTAAGTATGAATAAATTTCCCTAATATTTTCAATAGAAGCATTTTGCTTCATGATCTGTAGAGTTTAATATTTATGTAATATTTGAACCACATAAAATAGCATCATATATTCTTATGACTGTGTATTTAAGAAAATACAAATACGCCTATTTATGTGATGGGTATGGAAGGCACTTGTGATGAGCACTAGCTATTGTATGTAAGTGATGAACCACAAGATTCTACTACTGAAACTAATATTACTAATATAACTAATATAAATTCCAGTATGTCAACTAACTGGAATTTAAAAACTTAAAAAAGAAAAAAAAAGTTATGTGGCATAGAGGTGCTCCCAAATGAGACTAAAAAAACAGAAATTGAAAGGGAGTAAAAGGGAGACTGTCACTGAGTCTAGTGAAAGACATTATTTGTAGATGCAGATGTCCACTCTTTCAAGGTAATGAATTTTCAAGTAATTGAGGGCCAGGAAGTATGATTAGATATAACAATATGCAGGTGATGTTAGCTAGAGTCCCTTCAGAAAAGTGTTGGGTATGGATGCTAGCACTTGGTGAACTGAGGTCATGAGAAGTGAGGAAGAGTAGACAGAAAATCTTTCCTGGAGACATCTGTCTATACCTATTCAATTAAAAATTGGGGGGATGATGCCCATCAATCTGCATTTTTACAAAAACTCCAGATGATGCTGATGTTAGAAAAGTTCTGTTTCTAAAAATATAGATAACACTAAATCTTGAGAAAGCACTCATAAACAGAGAATGGATAAATCTATAGAAAGGGGGTAATAACTGATGGACTGTGGCCACTTAAGGTTTTATGTTTAATTCCAAGTAATGATGAGATCCAGGGAGTTCTCAAATTGGGACGGATTGGAAAGGAAATTCATTAGGGAGAAGGAGATAAAGGAATCTACTCCAGTGCATTTTCGGGGACATAACCATTGATGGAGAAATAGTGTATGAAAATATCAGAAATTGGCACAGTAAAGAAAAGAGTAATCCAGATACTCCTCAGTGAATTTGGGAAGTAACCAAATTCAAAAGTGACCCTTTGCTTGTGTATGAGCAAATGACAAAGCTGCGGAGATATAGTAGTTTAATATTGTAGGTTCCCTGAACCTTGGGGCAGCAGAGATATTTACTAGAGAGCGGGAGAATAAAGACTTGGAAGCTGCATTGAGAAGCAAGAAGGACGTTCAGCCTCTGTATTCAATTATTTAGGGTTTGGATTATAAAGTGCTTCAAACTAATATGGCTTTGGGGAAAAGCTGACCTCAACAGACTTCTGGGTTTCAAATGAGGAAAGGAGTTGGATGGAGCAATAAAAATGTAATTTTAATAAAAAAAGCAAATTTTGGTAACCATGAATTCCAGTTTCAGGTGGCATAATGTAAAAATAGGGAAAATGGGGAGGTGGTTGGATTATAGAAGATATGTATGGTACAATGGAACTCAGTTTGTGGAAGATGGTGAAAAACTGAAGATGCTTGAACTTATGGATGAGAATCAGAAAAATATGAATTCTATTTAATCAGCTTGTTTCTGAAGGAAAATGCAAATTACAGCAAGTTATTTTTAGGTGAGGAGGTGAGCGTCAACATTTGAAAGAACTGATGTGAGTGTTCCTCAATGAGTGCAATCCCTGACAGTTACGGAGAGTGTCTGACCAGAAGTAATGAGGAAGTGCGGAGACAAAATATTTAAAAGAAGGTAGAAGGAAAGCAGGTCACAGAGGATTTGACAATGGCTCAACCAAGTTTAACCTGTGTTTTCTAGAGTGTGTTTGATTTTTTTTTTTTTTTAATTCATAGGGCCAACACACATTAACTCCTTCCCAGGAGAATTGGTTTCTATGGGAAAAATTGTTTGAAATATACCAAAAATAAGATTGTGCAATAAAAATATTATATGAATGGTACTAAAGGCAAATAACCGTTCCTAAGTTGATTAAGGAATAATACTGTAGGATGTATAATGACTATATAACTTTCCAATTCTAATAAATTCCAAGATTTTAGGCCCAGAATATCAGCCATCTCCAATCCTTTAAACTTTCAACATCAATATTTACTCCTTATGTTGGTAGATAAAATAACTAATACTAATTAGATACCATCTGCATATGGATTTAGAGCTTAAGTGCAATTTTCATATATAAGTGTATATATATTCATGTATTATAAATTTCTGTCTTACAAGTAAAGATATAGAATGGACAATATAAATTATTAAACCTAAAACACTCATTTTATTATAAATGATCTAACCATCTCTCCTTTTATGTCACACACATTATTTGTTACAATACATTGAACTTCCTCTGTTTTTCTTTGCATTATGCTCAAATGATTGAAGAATGAAAGAATAAATGAACAAACAAGCGAGTAAGGGAATGAATCTGTGGGACCCTGATCTATACCTTTATTGCTGTAATTGTAGTGACTATGGTTTCTGTATCTGTAATTGGGAAATATATTTTGAACTAAGCCTTGAAAATAGGCAATGTGTGGCATGCTACTGCATGAGACAGTCAGTCAATTTAACTATTATGTCATGGCTGATGATGTAGCTTCCATTTGGCTAAACTGCTTTGTGGTTAATAAACTCAAAACTTCTTGCTTCTCAGGTATATGCATAACCTGTCTCTGTCTACATTTAATATTAAACGGGAAACAGTCAAATGATGTTTAGGAGGAAAGAACAAGTCATTCACAATTCAACAAATATTGCTCAATATAAAGTGTTCTTCGCATAAGTGCCTTCAAACTCCCTCTATAATGAAAAATATAGAGGTCAATTTTAAGTTTGTGTATATTTTCTAACTTAGGGCAAGTCAACATTTTGTAAATAAACTGACTACCTGCTTTTATTTCCAGAAAAGAGCAAATTTCTCAAGATTTTCTCAAAAAATATCAGGGAAATTGAGTTAATAGAAGTTTATGTAAACAAAATTTGTAGAAACAAAAGTGCTTATATAAACTATACTTGTAAATTTTAGAATTAATTGTGTAAGAAGGACTGTTCACAGGTATTAAAAATATATCTGTTTAGGGAAAAAAAAGATATTGTCACACTGAGGATTAGTAAGTACTCCTGCCACTTCCAAGCAAGGATGAGTGTTATTAGCCTCAACTCTTCATGCACTAGTGATATATAAAGAACACAAGGATATCGATGAAGGCCTTGTATTTGTGTGACAGAATAAATAGAAACATCCTGGAACAGCTGAGTTTTAGATTCATATATTACACTGTACCCCCAAAAAGGAGGCCTTTATAAACAAAAGGCTCTGTGAGAAGCAAGTTATATAATACAAGCTCACCTCCATTTTTCTCTTTTTTTTCTTTGTTTTGAGGTGGATTGAAGTCACAATTGGGGAAACAAATCTCTCTTCTCCAGAATATGGAAATACCTCTTCAATCATTTTATGTATTTTAAAAAGAATGTGGTTTAATTCTCCACCCAGCAACGAGAAGCAGTGCTAGTGGGAAGTTGGTAAGGGCTTGAAGAATAGTTCTGTTATAGAGTACTACATCAGTACTGGATCAGAAACACTGACATTACTTCTGGAACTAACCTCACATATTCGATTGTTGGCTCCTAGAAGAGAAGTGGCTATAATCACTTTGACTCTGTCAGAGAGGGCTTCCCTTCCCAATCTCCTTTTGGCTATAGCTCACTGGAACCAGAGCTCATTCTATCACTGCATGAAAGGGAAAAATATATACCCAGCCAATGCCTATTACACTAAAGTACTTTTTAAAAGTCACTCTGAAGGTTGTTTATAGATTTATCAAATACTATATTTTCTATTACTATTTATTACATTATTCTGAGAAAAACTTTTAATTTAGATTCTGATTTGTCTATATGACAATATGCTTCAGGCATGTCTAGGTGTGTTTGCACATAAGCTTATTATTTTATTCTTGCAGAATACATATGGAGAGAGTATTGTAAGCACCCTGGTTTTACAAATGAGGTAACTAATAATCTAGATATTAAGTACATTGTTTAAGACCACTTCCTTAAATAGTCTTACACAAATTGTGTTTAAACACAAGCCCTGGTAGTTACAAAGAATTCTCCTTTTGCTTTCTTTGTACATTTGGGTAGTATTTCACAATCTCACGGAGATCAGGAGTACAATATTCTGAAAGAAATTTTGATATTCAAAAACATATTGTATTTATAATAAGGTGCCAAAATTATTCAGAGGAAGAGACTACAAGTGTGAAATTAAAATCCAATCCTTCCTTCCTCAAGCAAAATCATTTGAATCACTGTCTACATCACAGAACATTTCAGAACAGGGTAGTATCGTTCATAACAAAATTATGTTTATCTGTAATGAACTTTGCACATACATATGGGAATTTCTGTTTTTTCATTGTTTTCTTTTCTGCTGATACAGATTTATTAGTATTCTCATTAATGCAAAATCTTTGCTGTTTTGGCATGAATCTCTTTTCATGAAATCCAATTAAAAAGACTGTTACCTAAATTTAAAAATATGGACTGAGGATCTGAATAGACATTTTTCTAAAGAAAACATACAGATGGTCAATAGGCACATGAAAAGATGCTCAACATCACCAGTCATCAAGGAAATGCAAATCGAAACCACAATGAGATATTATATCACACCTGTCAGAATGGCTATTATCAGAAAGACAAGAAATGTGTGTTGGAGAGGTATAGAAACGAGGGAACATACACTGTTGGTGAAAATATAAATTGGTGAAACTACTATGAAAAATAGTATTGAGGTTCCTCAAAAATTAAAAACAGAACTACTATATGATCTAGCTATCCCACTTCTGGGTATTTACCCCCCCCCAAAAAAAAGCACTAATCCAAAAAGATATATGCACTCCTATGTTTACTACAATATTATTTACAGTAGCCAAGATATGGAAACTGTCCAGGTGCCCATCAATGGATGAATGGAATGGATAAAGAAGATATACTATATATACACAATCTAGTATTACTCAGCCATAAAAAAGAATGCAATCTTGCCATTTGTGACAACATAGATGGACCTAGAGAGCATTATGCTAAGTGCAAAGAGTCAGGCAGATAAAGACAAATATAATATGGTTTCACTATATGTGGAATCTGAAAAACAAATGAGGGGTATGTAGGTGGCTTAGTCTCTTAAGCATCCAACTCTTGGTTTTGGTTCATGTCATGATCTCAGGGTCATGAGAGCAAGTCCCGCATCAGGCTCTGCACTCAGTGGGGAGTCTGCTTGAGATTCTTTCTCTCCCATCCTCTCTGTCCTTCCCCACCCCCCCCAAATTATATAAATCATTAAAAAATAAAAACCAAATGAACAAAAAACCTAAAAAAGAGACTCTTACATACAGAAAACAACTGGTGGTTTCCAGAAGAAAGGTGGGTGGGGGTTGGGTAAAATAGATAAAGGGGAGTAAGAGGTACAGACTTCTCTTTGTATGGACATAAAAAATACAACATGGGGAATATAGTCAATATTATTTTAATAATGTTATATGGTGACCAATGGTAACTACACTTATGGTGAGCACTGTGTAATGTATAGAATTGTTGAATCAATATTTTGTACACCTGAAATCAATATAATATTGTATGTTAATTATACTTCAATAAAAAGGTAATAAAAAGAAAAAAGTATTATCTAAATTTAAAATATTCTGCTTTCAGGGGCACCTGGGGGGCTCAATCGGTTAAGTGTCTGCCTTTGGCTCAGATCATGATCCCAGGGTCCTGGAATCGAGGCCCATATCATCAGGCTCCCTGCTGAGCATGGAGTCTGCTTATCCCTCTCCTTCTGCCCCTCCCTTCCCCACTCATGCTCTCTCTTGCTCCCTTTCTCTCTCTCAAATAAATAAATAAAATATTAAAAAAAATAAAATAAAATATTCTGCTTTCAAAAAATAAACTGTTAGGACTACATCAAAATAAAAACCTTCTGCACCCCAAAGTAAATAATCAACAAAAATAAAAGACAACCTACTGACTGGGAGACCATATTTGCAAATGACATATCTAACAAAGAGTTAATATCTAAAATATATAAAGAACTTGTACAACTCAACACCCCAAAAACAAATAATCCAGTTTAAAAAATGGGTGGAAGATATCAATAGACATTTTTCCAAAGAAGATAAACAGATGGCCAACAGACACATGAAAAGATGTTTAACATCACTCATCATCACGGAAATGCAAATCAAAACCACAATGAGATATCATCTCACACCTGTCAGAATGGCTGAAATTTAAACACACACACACACACACACACACACGCACACACACACAAGAACCAACAAGTGCCAGTGAGGATGTGGAGAAAAATGACCCCTCTTGTATTATTGGTAAGAATGCAAAATGGTGCAGCCACTGTAGAAAATAGTATGGAGGTTCCTCAAAAAATTAAAAATACAATTACTCTATGATCCAGTAATTCCACTACTGAGTACTTACCCCAAGAATACAAAAACACTAATTTGAAAAGATATATGGACCCCATGTTTATTGCAGCATTATTGATAATAGCCAAATTATGGAAGCAGCCCAAGTATCCATTGATAGATAAATGGATAAGGAAGCTGTGGAATCCACATACACACACACACACACACACACACACACACACACACACACACACACAATGGAATAGTACTCAGCTGTAAACAAGGATGAAATCTGGCCATTTGCAACAATATGGATAGATCTAGAAAGTATAATGCTAAGTGAAGTAAGTCAGTCCGAAAAAGACAAATACCATATGATTTCACCCATATGAGGAATTTAAGAAACGTACAAAGACAAAAAAAAAAAAAAAAAAAAAGACTCTTAACTATAGAGAACAACCTAATGGTTACCAAAAGGGAGGTTTCGGTGGGGGTATCAGGGAAATAGGCGAAGGGGATTAAGGGTATACTCATGGGGGTCCCTGAATGGCTCAGTCAGTTAAGCATCCACCTCTTGATTTCAGCTGGATCATGATCTCATGGTTATGAGATCAAACCCCTCATTGAGCTCTGCACTGGGCATGGAGCCAGCTTGGGATTCTCTCTCTTCCTCTCCCCTGCCCCTCCCCCCACCATCCCTCTCTCTTAACAACAACAATAAAAGAGTATACTTATGATGAGCACTGAGTAATGTATAGAATTGTCAAATCACTATACGGTATACTGAAAGTAATATAACACTATATGTTAACTATACTGGAATTAAAATTTTAAAAATTAAAAAAATATTCTGCTTTCAAAATGAAACAAAATTTCAAACATTTCTGTTGTTTCTTAATCAGAGACATTGCATTATGTTATGTACTAAACTTAAATCTTTTTTTTTTTTCTTTTTAACAAAATGTTTACTTACTATCACCTGGCAATACAATTTCTCAGCTCTAAGCACACTGGACACCTGATTGCTCATGAATCATGCTCTCTCCAGACCTAAAATAATTACACTTTTCCCCACTCCTTGAAAGGCTTTTTCTTTTCTTCCGTTTTCAATTTTCTAATACTCTTAATTTAATTTCACTTGAAATTTTACTACACTTTACTTCACACACAGTGGAATAGTACTCAGCTGTAAACAAGGATGAAATCTTGCCATTTGCAACAACATGGATAGATCTAGAAAGTATAATGCTAAGTGAAATAAGTCAGTCAGAAAAAGACAAATACCATATGATTTCACTCATATGAGGAATTTAAGAAACATACAAAGATACCATACCATATGATTTCACCCATATGAGGGATTTAAGAAATGTACAAAGAAAAAAAAAAAAAAAAAAAAAGACAGACCAAAAAAAAGAAAAAGACATCCCTTCACCAAATGCCATTATTATACCAAACCTGTAATATAGACATTTGTTACATTTTAAACCACTCATCTGACTTTTGGCAAAATAACAAATTTGTGATTGTTTCCTTGCTCAACTATATGCTGGAGATCAATTTGTTGTCAGTTTTATTCTCCTTTGATGTCATAAAGTTACAACTGTGCTTTAAATATATAGTAGGTGCCAATAACTATTCCCTAACAAAGACGTGTGACCATATGGAATCTTAATACAAAACAATTAATTGGAAACCATATAAATTTGTGACATGAATGTAGTATTTAGCAGTAAATACCTCTATATAATGTTTATAATATGTACATATAGATGTGTATAAATGTAGTATGTATATATGTTTATAAATGTACATATAACCATTATATCTACATAAATAAAATCGGAACATAGTTGTTCAGTAGTACTAGATTACTACTACTAGTAGAATTAGACTTGGTACATAACCAAGGTCTACACTGTATTTTTTTAAATTATTTTTAAGGTTTCAGTCACGCAATGCTTATACTTTTCTCAATGTAAATGTAATGTTTCATTAACTATTAGCTACCGTCATCATATTCTGAGAAATTTAGATTTATTTTGCAATAAGCAGAGAGGCAAGTGACTCATACTTTGTGAAAGTAAACACGTAGATAATATTTTAACAAGTGTGGAAAAATAATACAGAGGCTTAGATTATATTCAAGCAAATTGAGAAGATAGTGGGAGCTGATTTTGTTTCTTTTTGTTTGTTTGTTTATGCTCCTTCTTTTTATATAGAGGCTTAGATTATATTCAAGCAAATTGAAAAGATAGTGGGAGCTGATTTTGTTTCATATTTTTGTTTATGCTCCTTCTTTTTATTTCACTTTGTTTTATGCTTTTTTTCTTTCTCCACTCTCCATTTTCTTTTAAAGCAGAAAAAAACAAGTTGATGCTGTAGCGTATCAAAGGAATAAACTATTTGAACTCCATTCATGGCATAAGGAGACCTCCAGCTAACACATGTGATTGTTCCAGGTGAAGAGTTTGATTACTCTCCTGAAAAGAGTGAAAAAAAGTGGTAATAAGGGAATCATTTTCACAGACAGCTCATGGCTTCCGGGTTTGCATGCACAGCATAGTAGGAAAAGTAAAGAAATTAGAGTGGGATGTTTCAGAACATGGGTTGACATGAAAGGAAGCCAAGGCACATGGGAAGGCAGAGCATTAGCCTCAACTCAGCAGCTTGATTTAGTCACATATTTATTTCCCAGTGATTTGTAGGTTGGATCAAAAATGATATGCTGTGCACACTATACCCAGCTTCTCTCCATAATTTACTGTTCTTTGGCTAAATTCATTATTTTCTTAGATATTTTGAGTATTGCTCAAAAGTAACAAATTATTCAAATACAAGTAACCTGCCCAATTTTGAGTACTTTAGCTCATATATTAGTTCTTCCACAGTGATTTAAGTCACTTAGATGAACATCATAAACATCATAAGAATTGAACGTGTGTGTGTGTGTGTGTGTGTGTGTGTGTGTGTGTGTGTGTGTGAAAAACTTAGTATCTTGGATTAACTGGTAGATAATTAGATTGGTACAAATAAAATAATGGTACAGTGTCAAATAAAAGGTCTAATTTATACATGTTTTCAATTATATTGGTCTTTTTGAATGGCATAAACAGCTCCAATTTACATTACAATAATGAAAATTATTTCAAAAAAATGCAGCAAATATATTTATAACAATAATCCTCCTTACAGAATTTATTATTTTAATCACATCTTTTTAAAGGCACACTAAAAAAGTAATCTAATGCGCAACTTTGCATAACTTTATTTCCACATATTTACCAAGTTTCTATATTAGATTTCTTTATCATATTTAATCTTCACTTTTGATAGACACAGCAAAGTGAACTTAAGAAAGATGCTAAAGTTACTCTCTCTTGTTGCATAGCTGAATATTAGCCATGGCGATCTTTCTAAACTTCATCCAACCTGTGTATTAGGAAGTGAAATTGGCTAAAGAAGTTTCAGGTCTTAACAAACAAGTACCGTCACTCTGGGATGAATTTATGGTTCACTCATCTACTTCCCATTACCCTTTCAGACATGTCCATTATGGCAGTTATTGTAGTGTGTATCAGTTATTTATGTGTCTGTATCTACAAAAATGCGATTGTGTCACAAAATCCCCAAATCGGAGGTGTCTGTGATCCACTTCTGTATCCTCAGTGCTTACTCTGTAAGTACCCAATAATGTTCTAAGGAATAGCTTATGTAGATTAGTCAATCAAGAAATTGATTTCGTACATTTGAGACAATAAATTTGAAGTCTTAAAAAAAGATAATCAATTCATTCCATTATTTATAAGATAACATTCCATGAACATTTCCTTTCAGTACTCTTTATGTTCTTTCTATTGAAAAACTCAAAAATTAAAGGATAAACTGTGCCACACACCAACTGTGCTCATTTGATTCTGATGATAAGAAACGATGCACTATGTAAAACATCTTTGTCAGCATGAGGCTGTCTTTTGACAATTTGGCTGTATCAAGAGTTGTTTCTTTTTGAAATGGTAATGAACTCATTATTTATCAACTCTTGCAGAGTTCTACTTAATTGCAAAAATTATATCAATGATAATTTCAAGTACATTTTAAATCATGCTTATGAAACCATTTTCCTTTGTTTTTTCTTTAATATCTTAACTTGTATAATGCTTATTCATTTTGCTCTTATGCATAATTTGGTTTAAAAAGAAAAATAAATGATGCTCAGGTTGAGATTTCCAGGCATTGGGTATGAATAAAATACTGATTAGATTATATAAATATCTGGGGCGCCTGGTTGGCTCGGTCAGTTGAGCGTCTGACTCATGATTTCGGCTCAGGTCATGATCTCAAGTTTGTGAGATAAAGCTGCGAGTCACGCTCCACGCTCAGTGGGGAGTCTGCTTGGGATTCTCTCTCTCCTTTCCTCCCCCCGCCACACTTTCTCTCTCTCTCTCTCAAATAATAAATGAATAAATCTTTAAAAACAAAAAAGAATATATAGATATCTAATATGTTTAAAATTTAGTAATTTTTTTGAATCTTAAAGAATTTTTTTTTCCCATTTGTAGAGTTAACATTGTTATAAAATCCACAGTTATTCCAACACCTACATTGCTTAAAGGAATGCCTAAGAATTTTGTTAAAGCATATTTTTAAAATACTGAATCAAAATAATGCACACTTTATGTCCAAACATTGTATCATTAAAAGGCCATGTAATGTCCCCTGTGTAAATCAATGTGATGATACATAACACATGATCTGATTTTTATCCTAAAGGCTTCTGAACATGTATGATATCCAAGATAGATCCAATGCTTTTAATGTCAGACTGTAGAGAGAGTTATGATCTTAAACAAAAGAAGGAAAAGTTTTATATACAGGAAAGAAGTCTGACAGTTTAGCTGTTTGCTTCATCTGCTTGGTGAGGCCATCTTTCTTCATCTCCAGAGGTGAAGCACATAAAACAGTGAAACATAAATGTTATGTGTTGTTACTCTAAAGCAATAGGTTTAAGGGATTTAAGATTGTCACTTCAGGCCAAAATATAACAAGAGGGACTGGATTTTCCTTCTTGCCTGAAACACAAAATATATCATACTATGGTTCTCATGACATTGGTGTCTGGTTAACAAAGGGCAGTG
The DNA here is from genome assembly GCF_964656455.1 of Halichoerus grypus. Lineage (NCBI taxonomy): Eukaryota > Metazoa > Chordata > Mammalia > Carnivora > Phocidae > Halichoerus > Halichoerus grypus. The sequence continues at coordinate 22,574,081 of NC_135715.1, forward strand.
AAAGAAAAATAAATGAGCCCTATGACTGCACATAGACTAATGCCTTGGGAGAGTTTGCTTGCCACAGTACAGGAAGGTGAAAACCAGGGGGAGTCAGCAGAGTCCCAAATGAGGAAAGAGATGAGTCTGGAGTGACTAAGGTGTCTAAAGTTCACAAGGCTGTGCAATAAGGAAGAGAAAACAGCAGAGAAAAAGAACTCTGGAGAATCATAGACGGTCACCCTCAAGAATTCAGGAGAGTACTTATTACATAGTCATGTGAGGACACCACCTAAGACCAGGGGACAAACACCTAAAATGATTAAAGAAACATTGCCTGTACTCACAAAAGACTGTGAATACCACCTGTTCCTATCAGCCAAAGTGGAATGCCACATAATTCAAGGCACATTAGATAGAATATTTAGACCTACTCTAGATTAAATCCTTCTTTGGTATTGCCTGACAAAGTTTAATAGCAAGCCTCAATGGGGAAAAATATCTGTTTTCATGTAACTTAAACAGCATTCCAGGACAAAGATGAAGAATATTTATGGTAATACAAATATTTAAGGTGATAGCACCCAATAAAGTAATATTCACAGTGTCTGGCATTTATTAAAAACTAGCAGTCATACATACATATATACAATCCATAAGAAAAATCAGTTTCTCAAAACTAACCAGAACTGATGTTAAAATTAGTCAAAAAAGATATTAGAACAGTTATTCTGAGTATATTCCACATGTTTAATATGCTAGAAGAATGTGTCACATAGAGAGAGGCTATACATACACACACACACACACGCACACACGTAAATTAAACTGGACTTCTATAGATTAGGATGATGATGCCTGAGATAGACAGATAGATATCTCTTTATAAATAAATAAATATATATATTTGATGGAATAAATAAAAAAAAAGTTTAATTAATTTGAAACAAAGAAGTAGAAACTATCCAAAATAAAACACAAAGGGAAAAGAAGCTGAAAAATAAAAATGAACAGAACAGCAGTGGACTGTGAAATAACTTTAAGATGCCTAATATGTGGGTAACCGGAGTTCCCAAAGGAGGGAAAGTAGAAGAGAAAAAAAATGAAGATATGACTGTGGAGTACTTTCCAAATTTGGAAAAATAGTACTAAACCACATGTGTAAGAAATTCAGAGAACTAAGCACAAGAAACATGAATAACACTACCCTAGGTCAATTTATAATCAATTTATAATCAAAACAAGTAATGAATGGAAACAGAGGAAGAGTATAGTCAATGGAAAAAGTGTTCATAGAAGTTTATCAAGTCCAGGGCAAGACTTAAACATGTTATTTCCACTGAGCCAATCAGGGCAAGCTATCTCTTTCAGCTCTTACACTCACTAAAGGTGTAAATGCTGGGAAATATACACTTGTTTTCTTGGAAAAATATTGGATTCCTGCTGATATACACACATTCCCAAGACTCCCTCTGAATAATTTAGAGAAAAGTAATGACATGGCACCACCTGAGGACTCAATTTATACGTTGTTGACTACAGTTATTATTGCTATGCACTTTGTAGGTTGTGTTTAGACTTCTAGTTATTTTTATCAGACACCCTGGAAAAGTACTGTCAACAAACTGAGTAGGGTGTTGGTTACTGAACAGTACAGTTACTGAGTTTTGTATTTCAACAATCAAGGTAGCAGTTTTAGGACAGTTTCCTAGTGGGGGGAGAAAGTAGATTGTACTTCATTTCTCCAAATATTGAGAAGGATTGGTCTAAATTTCTCAGATTAGTATCCTTCTCTGAATAGGTCAAATGTGAAAGAGGACAGAATTTTTTTAAGAAAATGAAAATAGTACTTCGACAGTTTCAAGAGAGACGGGGTCATGACATTACAGATAACTGTTCTCCAAAGTTAACATAAAGGACTTTACTAAAAAGGTTATGGTATCTTCCTCAAACAGATAAATTGGGGGGGAGGGGCGGTGGTTAAAATATACACAGTTGAGAGACTCATGGCACATACAGTATCTTTTGATTCACACCATATTTCTATGGTACTGATGCCATAAATATATAATGTCAACAACACACATGATGTTTTAATCAGCCCAGGTCCACGTGCTTCAAGTGCTCTTAGGGCTGTTAGGCTCTGGCCTCGCCCTATTTAGTGAGGCTGAAATAACAGTCCTGGAAGCTCACTAAAAAATTTTAAAAAGCTGTAGGGCGCCTGGGTGGCTCAGTTGGTTGAGCGACTGCCTTCGGCTCAGGTCATGATCCTGGAGTCCCGGGATCGAGTCCTGCATCGGGGTCCCTGCTCGGCAGGGAGTCTGCTTCTCCCTCTGACCCTCCCCCCCTCATGTGCTCTCTCTCTCTCTCTCTCATTCTCTCTCTCAAATTAAAAAAAAAAAAAAATCTTTAAAAAAAGAAATTTTAAAAAGCTGTAAATAAGGACAAGAGAGAGAGCTATGTTCCAGGAGACACCCCATGTCAGAAAATCAGCTTGAAGAGAATACAAAAGCCTTATTTGGATGGACTCATTATATAATGATGATTCTAAAGGAATATCATATTCATCAACAAGCTGTGAACATTCTTGTTTCATCACCCATAAAGGTTTATGAATATTGTAGGAGCTATGGAATTGAATGTTTTTAAAGGTCACTGTTGGTGAAGGATGTGTTTGAGAGTTAGATAAAATAAATTAATTTATGGGAAACTTGACAAACCTAACTTATGGCAGAATGTCACTAGATGTTGTGGGTTCTTTAACCTTCCAGGTAATACAGATTGAAAGGGAATTTATCCTTTTCCAGGGTGCAATCATTTGGGGTTAGAAAGGAACAACCAGTGGCACTGAATTGGGGAGCACAGAAGTGTTATATCATGATACCTAAAAGCCGATGCTATTTAAGCTCCACTGTGACATCTTTACATCCCAAACTCCGTTATATCCCAAACTCAGAATGCAGAATTTACTAAACAATGGCTTCTAGTCACCCTCCTTGTTTTTATGAGAAATGTTAGGTACATGAGAAAATGTTATGTCTTTTAAAAAGAAATAAAGAACAATGCAGTAATTTTAATGGTTGATGGTTTATAAGGCATTATTTTAATCTTTCTATCACAGTTACTTGTTGTAATAAAGGAACTTCTAATTCACTCAACAAATGAAATTAAAACCAGATTTATATAAACAATGATTCCCAAGAAGAAAATATGTATTTGGAAGGTGACTTGAAGCCCCTGATTGAGAAAACACCTAGAGGACTGACCAAAAAAGGAAGTAAATTCATCTTAGAAAAATTACATACTGAATTAAGTGCCCCCTCAACAAAGGATGATGGAGCTGAAGGAGTAACCGAGCTGGTAAAAGAATGTTAGAAGGTCTGTGAAAACAATGTTAGATGGATGTGGTTGAGATTATTGTGTTCTGAGGAGGAGACTCTACTGCATCGTTTAAATCCTGGTGGTCATTAGGGTTTTTTCTTTTACATAAAACTTTGCGGCGGGTGCCTGGGTGGCTCAGTTGGTTAAGCGACTGCCTTCGGCTCAGGTCATGATCCTGGAGTCCCGGGATCGAGTCCCGCATCGGGCTCCCTGCTCGGCAGGGAGTCTGCTACTCCCTCTGACCCTCCTCCCTCTCATGCTCTCTGTCTCTCATTCTCTCTCTCGCAAATAAGTAAAACCTTAAAAAAAAAAAAAAAAAAAAAAAAAAAAAACCTTTGCGGCAAATATTTTAAGACAAATAATTAATAGCTATCTAGAAAATATTTATTGAGGTGATATTGACTAAGGTCAGAGGGTAAACTGAGGAAGATGGAGTTATATTGGCTGGATATACTGATAATATTCAGAATATAGCAATAAATATACAAAGAAGTAGAAGAGAAGAGGCAAGAGAAAAAAGGGTCAAAAGTTTAAATATGTAAATTAAATTAAATTATATATAGAGAATTGAACAATTTTTGAACAACACATAACCACTCCATCAAAAAGCAATTTAAATTAAGAGAATTCTTAAATGATTATCCTGGAAGATTGGTAAGGTTTAATTTCAAATTTAGGTAATACTAAGAATTGCAGGATGGATAGAATTTGAATGAGACCAGGTTGAAGAAGGGACTGAAGGATCAAACACTAATAAAGTAAGAAAAATAAATTCTCTTAGGAAGAACCTAAAACCTACACTCCCTACCCCACTTGGTGGGTAAAGAAGGACTAAAGTTCCGTACAGTGTACTATTGTAAGATCCAAGGTTATACTTACAGTGAGACCCAAGGACGTGAAAATCTGCAAGTGGAAAGTGAATGAAAACTATAAAGGACTCTGAAACCCTAAGATATGTTTCAGACATAATACAAGCATTAAGAAGGAATTAATAGGGTATTTAGGGAAAAAATTACATTGAGGATGAGGATACAAGTAAAATTCCAACAGAATCTCTGTTGGGGCTAGAACAGTACTTAGAGGAGCATCAGTTACTGAAAAAGGAATAAAGGCAGTTTTTCTGCTTGGCTCACTAAAATGTTGCATTTCCCCATTCTTTTCATAGGAATCCCGCCCCCAACACACACACATACCATTATGAAAATAAAATACATGATATAGGCTGTGTTTTTGATTAAATGAAAGGCATCCTAATCTGCATGCAATAATGCAGATTATTACAGCATTTAATAATAAGGCTATTATTAAGGCTAAGAAGGAAAGGCTATTAAAGGCACTGGCAGACATGCAGCATATAAAGGACATGGAGAAAGAAGGTCCAATTGTTGTGTTTCAAGAAAAGGACAAGTAGACCACATTTCTACAGGGAAATGGCACATCCTGATATTTAAACTCAACCTTATTTTGTGTGCAGCACTGGGTATTGGATATATTGACTCTTCTTTAATCCCTCTGTCAAACTGAGAAGGAAAGCAGAGGAGAGAGAAAATGAAAAAAAGCTAAGTGCATAAGAAATCTCACAGGCAAGCAACATTAGCATAAAGTTGTTTGTCAAAAAATCAGTGTGACCTGGATTGTTCGTCTCCATTCATCTTACACACACCCGTGCACCACGCAAGAGATGGCTGAGAACTGCACATCCTGGTATTCCTTGAGAGCAGGCCTTCAGGCTAGATTGAGACATGTTGTGCAAAATTTGAAAGACATTATTTTCCAGCCACAGTTACAGGAAAATGCATAGGCACTAAGCAAGATAAAACTTTTAATTTCTGGCTGAGTTCCTGTGAATGACTTGTTTCATTGCTGTAGGTAGGTTAGACACTAATTGTAGGTTCCTAGAAATTTAGGCACTTTCTAAACACCTAGATTTCTACCTTTCGCTCATCTAGCCCTTACAATGATTGTTTAAGATTCTCTAATTCTCTTACTACTTAAAACACCTCAAGTGAATCACTTCTCCAGCTAGGACCTCACTGATACTGTACTTAGTATCAATATTTGGTAACAGACCCAATAGTTAGGAATCTGGTATTAGTTTACCTCACCAGATTAGATATGAAGTAGGTGTGTGTGTGTGTGTGTGTGTGTGTGTGTTTTCCACCAGTAGGAGATGGAATACCATTAGTCCACAGTATACAGTAAAATAACTTTCAAACATTCATTAGCACCTTCACTTTGGGATATAAATGAATCCCCATGGGGGGACGGTGCATAGCGGAAAGGAAAAAGGTCTCTAGCTTCACTTCACTGCATTGTAAGTAACTGGTTCCTGGGGAGATAAGTCTATAAATCATTTCTAAGAAATACTCAATCTCTAGTTTCCAGGGCATATTTACTACACAATCAATTTTTTTTTACCAAATCTACCAGTTCTTTTTATGACCAAATCCTGGACCATGAAAGGATGTGAAAACATTCATGGAGAACTGTCTCCCACCGACTTTTAGAGGAAAAAAAGTATTTTAAGAAAATACCAAGTCCAAATTGAAGTGTGAAATTAAGAATTTAAATTATAACATGGGTCATTGTTTTCTTTTATTTATTTTATTTATTTATTTTATTATGTTATGTTAGTCACCATACAGTACTTTATTAGTTTTTGATGTAGTGTTCCATAATTCATTATTTGCGTATAACACCCAGTGTTCATTACAATACGTGCCCTCCTTAATACCCATCACCAGGCTAACCCATCCCCCCACCTCCTCCCCTCTGAAACCCTCAGTTTGTTTCCCAGAGTTCATAGTCTCTCATGGCTCATCTCCCCGATTCCCCCCACTTTATTTTTACCTTCCTTCTCCTAATGTCCTCCATGCTATCCTTTACATTCCACATATAAGTGAAACCATATGATAATTGCTTCTGCACAGCAAAGGGAACAGTCAACAAAACAAAGAGGCAACCCACGGAATGGGAGAAGATATCTGCAAATGACTTTACAAATAAAGGGCTGGTATCCAAGATCTATAAAGAACTCCTCAAAGTCAACACCCAAAAAACAAATAATCAAGTCAAGAAATGGGTAGAAGACATCAACAGACACTTCTCCAAAGAAGACATATGAATGCCTAACAGACACATGAAAAAAAAAAAATGTTCATCATTAGCCATCAGGGAAATTCAAATCAAAATCACATTGAGATACCACCTTACACCAGTTAGAATGGCAAAAATTAACGAGGCAGGAAACAACAAATGTTGGAGAGGATGTGGAGAAAGGGGACCCCTCTTACACTGTTGGTGGGAATGCAAGTTGGTACGGTCACTTTGGAAAACAGTATGGAGGTTCCTCAAAAAGTTAAAAATAGAGCTAGCCTATGACTCAGCAATTCCACTACTGGGTATTTACCCCAAAAATATAGATGTAGTGAAAAGAAGGGGCACATGCACCCCAAAGTTCATAGCAGCAATGTCCACAATAGCCAAACTGTGGAAGGAACCAAGATGCCCTTCAACAGATGAATGGATAAAGAAGATATGGTTCATATATACAATGGAATATTACTAAAAGGATGAATACCCATACTTGCATCAACATGGATGGAACTGGAGGGGATTATGCTAAGTGAAATGAGTCAAGCAGAGATTGTTTTCTTTCAACGATCAGCTAGACAGAATAAACTGTAGGATCTATCCAGAGGTTGAATTTCATGGCAAGTAAGAAAAAAGTGAAACAAGGGGATCAGATAATTTGCAGCTATATAACTGTTCTTATAAGTCAAAGATTTTAGTCTGGACATAGGAAAAAAAAAAGGAAAATGAAAAGAGTAATAAAAAAAAAAAAGCGTTGGAATCCATGAATATGTCATGATTCTGGTTAGATCTAGAGGTACAATTTAATAAAGCACCCTGAAAAGGTGACCTGAAAGAAATAGTGTAAAAAAGAGTGAGATATTTCAAAGCATATTATTATAAATGGTATGATTTTTTGATGACAAATGTGACCATCACAGAATCAAGGAAATGAGCAGAAAATATGGTCACCATTTAAGAGTAAACAAGCAAAAGAACAGCAAGCCATACATGTGGTTGATATTGCAGGGGAAATAACCAATCTCTGAGTAAATTTTAGAATGGAGAGGATTATGGATGGCCAGGGCAATTGTAACTTCTACTGAAGACAAGGTAAACCTAGTTGAAGTGCATGATGGAATTCATTAAGATTGTAGCGTAGAACTAGTCCTCCTGGTGCAATTTTGCATGCTTTCCTATGAGTGTGAGACTGTTAGTCCAAGGTATGATCTGAGTAATGTTGGCTCAAAAAGGTTTAAAAACAATACAGTTGACCCTTAGCTTCTTGAGAATGTGCTTTACAACAGAAGTAGAATTTGGGAGTTAACTAAGGCTGAGTTGGGACATTTTTTCAAAGATTTTCAGAAACATTTTAACTTACATACTATTTTTCCAATTTGACAGCTGACAAAAAAAATGCTTAAATAATATTTGCATGAGATTTAATGCTTAAATCACAGCAGTCAACTACAGCCTTGTGGGATACCTTATAATGGGTTCATGGTGTAACCTAATGGGTTGACAGCCCAGAAGACCAAATCTATAAGAGTTAGAATTGATAACATTTTTTAAATAAAAAGCACACAGTTTAAAATATTGTGGACAGTAACTTTCCTTTGATTGAAAATAGGAAGAAACACATTCAAATCCCTTCTGGGGGATGCTCTATTATTATTTCCAAAGGATCAACAAGAAACATTAACATTCTTGCCTCTGGGGAGAGGGTATATTATTAGTATGTCATAGGGATCTTTACTATGTAATTTTATAATAATTTGTACTGCTTTCTGTTATTAGACATACACACTTGTGTGTGTGTACATGTGTGTGGTTTATTCATTCAAAAGCACGATGTAAATGTTGATTAATTTAAATATTCATTTCATAATTTTATATTAAAATTTAGTTATAAAATAAAGAAAACATAAATGATTCAAAATACATTTCTATTTTTTTCTACTATTTTTTATTCCAATAGTGATTAACCTGATTTATTCCTCAGACTTTAAGAATAACTTATAGGGAACTCACTTGCAATTCTCATAAAACAAATCAAAAGTTGATAAAGAAAAAAAAACCTTTCTAGATGATATTCCTATGTGAGCTGCCAGACTCAGTGTGAAAGAGCATTAGTGTCATTTATATGAAAAAGTCTTTCAAGTCAATGACAGAACTGGGCCAGAGCAATGAGAATAAATTAAGTGAGAGGATGTTCAATGACCATCTGAAACCACAGTACAGCAGCCTCCAGTGGTTCTTTTCTCTTTTACGTGGATTAACAGAAACAAAAATCTACCCTTCATCTTTTTAGGAGGCAAAACTATCATATTTGTAATTTTAACCTATCAATATTGATCAAGAGAAAAATGTGTTTCATTTATTTTAGTTGATACCAATAGAAGTCTCAATCACTTTGATTACAAATGTTTGAAAATAGTGAAAACCAATGCATAGAAAATGCATGACTGAAATGGCATTCAATATACTTAAAATTTTTTCAGTTGTGTTTTAATCTATTGATTAGTTCTAAACTTGGCATCAAAATATATCAAATATCCCCCCACCCCTGTACATACACACACACACACACACACACACACACACACACACACACACACACACACAGAGGATTTGGCCCAACACTGAAAAAGCCCATTTCAAAACTCATTAAGCTCCTTTATGTTTTCTATACATCTTACCTTATTCCTTTAGAAAACCTCCTTCTCAGAGAACTCATGTATCAGGAATTATTCTATTCCCTATTCCTTGACTCCAACAAATCCATTCTACCTTTACATTATTTCTCAAATCTGTCTATACTTTTATGTCATCATTTCCCCTCCACTGTTGTAACTAGGAGCTAGATGCGTGTATATTCCCATAAACTGGATCTCTATCCCAGGTTCACAAAATTTCTGCACTCTACTCTCTCTTCTATTGTTTGAGTATTCATATCTGATATTTACTATTTTTTCCAGGTAAAAACCATGTTTTCCTTTTAATTGACAACTTAATTCACATCATTTCTTCTCTTGGCTGCTACTTTGGTAACAATTAAGTCCCCACCTTCCAAAAACATTGCATCTGACACAGAGAGAGCCAGTGTGGACACAGGCCCCAAACCAGGGCTTTTGGAATCACAAGAACAGCAAAACCAGCCTTTCTCTTCACTTAGAAAAGGATTGTGAATCTGACGGTCTAAAGCTCCAATTTCCAAACACAGAAACCTTGAGTTCAATGTAAAAATGGAAACCAAAATGTATCAGAAATGAAATACAGTACCTCCTAATATACTCAAGGTCAAGAGGGCTCTTAAGAAATTAGTATCTGATCATCTACCTGGCCTCTTGTATTAGGAATGGTCCCACTCCAGCATTTTTAAAGGAAGATGTTTGTTTCTATTTCATTTCCCAAAGGGGTATAAAATCTACTAAAAGGGATATCATCAAAATAAATCAGCTCAGTCACAAAATAGATCAGCTCACTCATTCCCAGATAATGATTTTTGGTTGCTGAGCATAGTCAGCACATTATTTCAAAGTTCAGAGTAATCTGAGAAGAGAATTCAACAGTGACAGCTACATTTGCTGACAGGTTTATGTAAGACACACATACATTTTTTCCAGTATATATGTCAAAGGACCAAGGACCTTGATCATCAAAGTAAGTTATTTTGTACATTATGGTGCACAGAATAGCGGAAAGAGACTTATCAGAGAATGACCAAAAGGCATTTTGCAAAAGGTTCGTATCATTCTGAAGCAGAAGTACTGGAACCCAATGCCTTGTGGTCCTCATTCGCTTGACCCCTGCTCTTCTTTGGTTGCAGGGGCCTCAGTGGGAGCTGTCTGTTCTAAATGTTCTACTGGCTTCTCCTCCTCGTCCTCCTTCTGAAGATAGAGGTTGGGGTATTTCTGCATGCATTCCTGCATGGCCCAAAATTGGTCTACACAGTCCGATGGCTTGACATTCTCTGTGCTATAGTGCAAGTAGGAAAAGGCCCACTTGAACTGTTCCTCACAGGGGCCACTGGCCATTCCGCACTGGGGCCACTCTCATGGGCAGTTCCAGTTAATGTCTCCATTTGGCAAGATCAATCCATGCTCCTGAGGATCCCTGGGATCATATGCACCAGCTCTGCACTGCTTGGAGTTTCATGGCTATCATAGGTCACAGATAGGATTCGCTCTTTCCCTTCCAGAGGGCAGGAGGCCAGGGCTGCAGCCCAGGAGTCAGACCTCCAAGCTACAGCAGCGTGCTCCTTCTATGACCTCTGTCCTCAGGGAGGGCAGGCAGCTGCGAGGCCCATGCAGACCCGCCCCCAACAGGCCTGCCCACCAAGTGCCTGCCTCCACCTGATATTTACTATTATTTTAACAGCTTGACTTATCTCATGTATATTTTTTTCTGTCCAAATAACTTTCACTTTTCCTCTAGCACTGGAGTATTTTCAGGATTTTTGAGCCATAACTTGCACTGTGTCATTAACCTGTGTGATCTTGATGATATCCACCTTACATTTTTCGTATGAATAGCATCAATAAAATATTTTAAAACTTATAGTGATTACCATTTTAATAAGCCTGTACATATCTTTTGATACATTTCCTAAATAATGTGTCATAATGAAGCAAGAAAATTTTTTTTTCCTTTTTTCACAAATAGCAATGGCAGGCTGAAAGATATTTAAGTAATATAATACAATATGCCCAAGTTTATATATATAGTAAGTGGTGAAATCACACTCTGGTCCATTACTTATAGCCCATACTCATTTCACATCTTTATATTGCCTATGAAAAAACTTTATAAAAGGTCATAAAATGCAAAAAAAAAATTGTTTTGCTTGCTTTTAACAAAATTTTGATTTCTGCCGATGTCTTTTCTAACACACATTATGACTTTATGTAATTTATTTATTTGCATACCTGCATCTACCTTGATTGTGAGCAAACTAAGGCCATTAGACGACCTACCAAATTTAGGGATTAAAAAAATTACTGAAATTACATCATGACATTATACATTTCCTCTGTATCCTATTCTGGTGACTTTTACCCTCAGCTTTATTAAGATATAACTGACACATAATACTGTGTAATTTAAGGTAATCTGATACACATATATATTGTGAAATGATTACCATCACCTCACATAATGACCTGTGTGTGTGTGATGAGAACATTTAAGATTGTTAAGTATTTTAGATTTTAAGTATTAAGTATACGTAAGTATTTAAGATTTTAAGTATATATTAACAATAGGCATCATGCTATACATTAAATAGAACTTATTCATCTTATAAAATGTAGTGTGTACTCTTTGACCATTATCTCCTGATTTTCCCAATCCTCTAGCCCCTGGCAATCACCAATCCACTCTTTCTAGGAGTTTAGAGTTTTCAGAATTCACATATTAGTGAGATCATGCAGTATTTGTCTTTCTCTGACTTATTTCACTGGTAATGCCCTCAAGGTCCATCCATATTGCCGCAAGTGGCAGGATATTCTTCTTCTTCTTTTTAAAGATTTATTTATTTTTATTTGAGAGAGAGAGCCTGGGGTGGGAGGGGCAGAAGGAGATGGAGAGAGAACCTGAAGCAGACTCTGCACAGAGCTGGGAGCCCAACGGGGGGCTCGATCTCAGGACTCAGATCAGGACCTGAGTTGAAGCCAAAAGTCAGTCACTTAATTGCACCATCCAGGCGCCCCTGGATTTTCTTCTTTTTATGGCTGAATAATTTTTCGAGGAATCTCTAAACTATCTTCCACCTTGGTTGTCTGAATGTGCATTCTGACCTACAGTGCACTATGGTTCCCTTTTCTCCATTCTCCCCAACATTTGTTACCTTTTGTCTTTTTTTAAATTATGTTATGTTAATCACCATTCATTACATCATTAGTTTTTGATGTAGTGTTCCATGATTCATTGTTTGCGTATAACACCCAGTGCTCCATGCAGTACGTGCCCTCTTTAATACCCATCACCAGGCCTACCCATCCTCCCACCCCCTCCCCTCTAGAACCCTCAGTTTGTTTCTCAGAGTCCATAGTCTCACATAGTTCATCTCCTCTGATTTCCCCCCCTTCATTTTTCCCTTCCTGCTATCTTCTTTTTTTTTTTTTTTTAACATATAATGTATTATTTGTTTCAGAGGTACAGGTCTGTGATTCAACAGTCTTACACAATTCACAGCACTCACCATAGCACATATCTTTTGTCTTCTTATAAGAGCCATCTAACAGTCGTGAGGTGATAGCTCATTGTGGTTTTGAGTTGAATTTTCCTGATGACTAGTGATGTTAAGCACTATTTTCATGTACTTATTGGCTATTTGTATGTTCTCTTTGGAAAAATATCTGTTCAGGTCCTCTGCTGGAACCACATTTTGAATGATGCCACCACCAAAACCGATTATCTGTAAATCAGTGAATGAAAAGTCACTGTTCTCACTTATCTTATATATGCTTACACTTAAAAAAGGGGTGATGCTTCTGGTATTTAAAAGAAACATGTGAAATCTTTTATTTACTAAAATATACATTAAACTCAACACAATTTTTTCTCTAATATTTACACTACTATATTGGGTGATCTGCCTGTGCATTTTGTGGTTCATGCATCTATTTCAGAGAACTATTTACTCAAACCTACAACACTGGGTCTCTGACTTTTAGAGCAGTTTTTGTTTTTGTTTTTTTCCCAATGAATTAATGTTTTAAAACCAAACACTATTTTGACTTGAGAGAAAGCCTAGATAAGAATATTTTGATTTAATTTTTATCATATGGATAGTAGAAATTCTTTCTTGGTTTTGAAATTTCATAGTTTATATATCTGAATATCTAGGATTAGTGAGTTGATCTTTTACTTGGTTTCATAGAAAATGTTACGACAGTGCTTCTCAACTGCTACTTTAAACTAAAAATTCCAAGACATATAAACCTTTGCAACTAACTTGGAACCAGAAGGGGTAGAAAAAGAGTGTTTCCCATATATATACTACTGTATCATTTCCAAAACAACAACAAAAAATTATATTCAATTGAAGTAATTTTACAATTACTTGATGAATACTGAATACATATGCTATGCCAACTATGGTATTAGGTATACAAATTCCAACGGATACAATTTGTATTTTCAAGTAGCTCTAGTTCTTTCAAGGGATATAGACATGTAAACAATTAATTGTAAAGCAATCCAAGAGTGTCTTTGTTAATTACATTAACAACGTTTAATGAAAGCCTAAAAGGAATCTGTCACTTGGTCATACATAAGTTATTGAGTAATGTGAAGAATCTATTCTTTTTTTTCATTTTCCACAAATAAATTGGATTATATGACTCTTTGTTAACAATCTGACTCAAAGTACTAAGAATTAAAATACCATATTTAGGGAATATGTACATTTATTACTTTCAATATGCAAATTGTCAGGGTTATTTTATAACGTGAATCACTTCAAATATAGGCAACATTTGCATATCCAGTTTGTTTTCCCTACATTCTGTCATATGGATTGGTCTCTGAGTACTCAGGTTAATTAACTAATCACTGCATTGTCAAGCCCCTATTATGCTCTCTGCTGAAATCCTATCACTGACTTGTTCTGGGTTGAGATTTATCTTAGAAACTGAGAGCCAAGGCTGGAACACTCTGAACAGAATGTTCTATTTCTGTATAAGATGATAGATGTTGCTCTTGCCCAGAATGACAACACTTTGCACTGCTCCCAATCTGTAAATTGTTCCATTTGCTTGGCATAATAAGTATACTGATGTATTTAATTCTTTCTACCAGGGCCATGCTGTTCAATTCCTCTCTGCTAGCCAAATATACCAGAAGTCTTAAATTTCTCATCAATAGGGAGACTAAATGTTATCTCTTTCATATGTAAAAGTAGTGTTACTATCCTGCTGTTAGTGTTTCTGAGTTACTGTATTTTCAAAATTCAAGATTAGAAAAAGATTTGTTGTGATCTTTACACTTTTATCAACTATTTTGTCAAAGCCCAGAAAAGATCCTGAAAAAATAATTGTCTACAATTACAGGTACAATCTGTGGAAATGATTTAATATAACTATAAATATATAAATTTATATAACTAACTACCACCTCTTTTCAAAATGAACTTTTGGGGCGCCTGGGTGGCTCAGTCGGTTAAGCGTCTGCCTTCGGCTCAGGTCATGGTCCCAGGGAACTGGGATCGAGCCCCGCATTGGGCTCCCTGCTCAGCGGGAAGCCTGCTTCTCCCTCTCCCACTCCCCCTGCTTGTGTTCCCTCTCTAGCTGTGTCTCTGTCAAATAAATAAATAAAAAATCTTCAAAATGAACTTTCATTTCTTTGAGTCCCTTTCATCTATTGCAAATGAAAAAAAGTGCTTGTTTTGGCTTTACATATAAATTACAGAATGATATGACTCCATTATATTTAACTATGGTACCATGTACTATTTTGCTTTCTCTTTTATCACAGTTCCTTTTTTTTTTTTTTTTTTTTTTAATGAGCATGGAATGCTTTTAGTTCCGCCAAAAGGAGAATGCCTCAAGGAAACAACGTTTGGAGCGTTCAGTGCCAAGCGTTAGTGGTTTCCTTCACACTTTCATAGGACCAGAATCATATTCTGTGCTTACCATCCAAGTTAGGAGACACGGAATTATGACCCACTGGCTCCACCCAGCCCATTACCTCATTTTGTAAAGCAAGTTTTATTGGAGCAATGCCCATTTATTCCATGTTATCTATGGCTGTTTTAGCACAACGTTAGCAGACATGACTTTAACTGCCACAGAGACTTTGTGGCCTATAAAGCCTAAAATATTCACTTGTATGAGAATTACTGAAAAAGGTTGTTGACTTTGATCTAACTCAGAGTGCAAAATTGGAGTTGCTTCTGGTGTTACTTTGTCCTGTGTAGTTTTTGGAATTCACTGAATTAGTTCTACTCTTGTTACTCATAGGGTTGTTAGGAAGACCACATTAATTAAATAAGCTAATATTTGCAAGTAATTAAAAAAAAAAAAACCTAGGTCTTAAGAAGGGCCATATAAATGCTGTTAATAAAAAATGGAAATGAACTTAGCAAATATACTAATTCAAAGAATGCCAGATCCCTTGATGTCTATTTAACCAAAGTGTGGATTCCGGCAGTGTTCAGATATTCATTATTAAAATCAAGCATAACCTTGACTATATCAGGCAAATTATGAGAAAGCAGAAACTCTTTTTCTAAAGATAATTACTAATAAATTTATGTAAGAGAAAAAAGACTTGATGGATTTTCGGGTATAAACATATTCTAGAGGAAATTGTACATGTCTTTGCTAACTAGTCAGAAGCTAGGAGATAACAAGTTTTTGGATTGTTTTAGTAAATAGTTGAATATATTATAGTAATAGTTGTTTGAGATATTACTCTTGTTTACATTGCATTCAATGAAAGTGTTCATTTGATATTGAAGTGTTATAATGCTGCAGTGACACACACACACACACACAGATAAATAAATATTTCAGAACTTAAGAAGAGGGAATAGAAAAATTTGTGTGCTAATAAAGGGCTACAAAACTCCAAAAAAAAAAAAAAAAGAAAAATTTGTGAATAATTTTTATGCTTTAAATGTCTGTTTCTATTTCCAGAACTAAGAATATAGTATGTCTAGTCACATAGTTCCATGCAAATTTGGCTGTGTTTGGTTTCAGGTGCTCATTTATGTTAATGATGATGCACCTTTTGATTAATAAATATGGGATTCTTTTGCATATTTCAGTTCCCTCACATTCTTTCTAAACTACTTTTTTAGGAAAGTAATGAGGCAAAATTTGCTTCTCTACTCATAAAATCTCCAAATTTTTTGTAGTTCAAATGATTGCAGATTTAAGTGGACAGATTACTAAAATGTCTATACAATGTTTTGACTGACTGATTATGAGTCAGTTATATATAGCTTCTACAGCATTTAGAGGAATACAGATCAGAACGAAATATGCAAAAAATGTGATGTTAACATTTTCATGATGTATCAATGAATTTAAAGATGGCATAATATAAAACAGTGGTTTTATATCTCTTTAAGGAGGAGTAACTTATTTTGAGAAAAATTTTTTGGAATTCTAATATATTCAAGTATTAAAGTAGAGATTCTATAGTTAAAGTATGTTGCTGTTGACTGTGTCTATCAGCTATTTCCACAAAAATTCTGTTTAAACAAACCATCTTAAAACTCAACTATTTGAAATAATAAACATTTATTCTCCCTCATTTGTCTGAAAATCGGCTGGGGATTGATCAATAAAGGCTGGGCTCAGCTTGGCTTGGCTCCAAAGTCTGCGTCTGCTCCAATGTCTCATCCTCCTTCAATCAATGGGTCATCTGGACCATTTCTTCACGTGACAGCAGCAGATTTACAAGAGCACAGAGCCAACTGCACAAATACATTTCAAACTTCTGATTGCATAACCACTGTTAACATCGTTTTTTTTAATTTTATTTTATTGCGTTATGTTAGTCACTATACATTACATCATTAGTTTTTGATGTAGTGTTCCATGATTCATTGTTTGCGTATAACACCCAGTGCTCCATTCAGTACATGTCCTCCTTAATACCCATCACCAGGCTAACCCATCCCCCCATCCCCCTCCCCTCCCCCTCCGATTTCCCCTTCATTTTTTTTTTTTTTTTACCATATAATGTATTATTTGTTTCAGAGGTACAGGTCTGTGATTCATCAGTCTTACACAATTCGCAGCGCTCACCATAGCACATACCCTCCCCAATGTCTATCAACCAGCCACCCCATCCCTCCCAGCCCCCACCACTCCAGCAACCCTCAGTTTGTTTCCTGAGATTAAGAATTCCTAATATCAGTGACATCATATGATTCTTGTCTTTCTCTGATTGACTTATTTCGCTTAGCATAATACCCTAACATCTTATGGAGCAATACAAATCACATGAATAAGACTAACATCCAGAGCTGAGGAAATAGATTTCAGTAACCATGATGCAAAGGCAAATCACATAGAGTGTCAATGTGATAGGGTTAATACCCTCCCCATTTTGGTTTGGCAAGTGCAGGTTTTAATATTTTGAAAAATAATTTAGTTTACACAGTGCCTTCTACCCCAACTAATTTGTTCACTAATCTTCAATGCTCCTTTATCACCAGTAGCACCAGAAGCACCAATGAGGAAACCTAAGTTTCTGTAGAGAACAAGCACTGGTTTTGGAATCAGACTAGAAACAATCAATTCTAACTCTAGACACTGAAATTACTAATTTTGCAATTTTAAATAAATCACTTAAATTTTCTATGCTTTAATTTCTTCTTCTTTAAAATGGTAGAGGGGCACCTGGGTGGCGCATTTGGTTAGGTGTCCAACTCTTGGTTTCGGCTCAGGTTGTGATCTCATGGTCCTGAGATCCAGCCCTAAGTCAAGCTCCGTGCTCAGCATGGAGCCTGCTCAAGCTTCTCTCTCCCTCTCCCTCTCATGCTCTCTTTCTCTCAAATAAATAAATAAATCTTTAAAAAAATAAAATAAAATGGTAAAAACATGCTCCATGGAACTGATGTTCAAGAATACCAGATGAGAGATATAGATACAGAAACAGATACAGATAGGGACATATAGATATGTAAACCCCTCAGTCACCTCCAGGCCAGTGTTTAAAATAGAGTGTTACTATGATGCTTATTAATTATTTCTTATCTCAATTACATTTTCTTGCATTTTTCCCTTGAACACCACCCTTTTCCAACTTTCGGTTCTCATCGGATGCCTTGTCTTTTCATAAAAATTTCTGGTCACTTCCATGGACATATTATTCAAATAGGATCCTAATTCTTTATCACTATTGCTTACTCTGTCAATGCAGAGTATGACTTCTCATAGATACCATTTTTTGTTAGAAAAACAAATGGTGTGTTAGATATGGTGTGTTTTGTAAAGTGGGGAGGATGCATTTCCTTCCATTTGCCATGGCATTCTTATTTTGACACATATATCTTAGTTTCTCCTCTGATTTCTTATTGTTATAAAAATGGGACCTAGTCAAGAAAAATATCTACTTTAAAAAACTATGATAAAATATGAGGCCAAATTTTATTAAAGATATTCTTCTCAGAGAATGAACTCTTTTCTGCCGGGCTCCTTATATATTCATATAAGTAGATACTTGTCAAGAAAAATAATTTAGTCTACTATCAGACAAATCTACAGAGTTTGCATCTCAATGTTGGTGTTAAAGTAGACTGAATTGAATAACTTCATCTGCATGGATAATGTGTTTATTATTTTACTAGGAACTCATTTTCTATAATTATAATGATTTAAGTGAATTTTATTAATACTTAAATTAGTTAAATAAATTATTTAAATATTATTTGCATTGTTACTAAGAAGAAAACTATTTAAACATTAAATTACCTTAATACAAATTTTCATGAATTATTTCTGAAATATGAAACTCAAGATAGAATAAAATGATTCAGTCACTTTAATGAAAAACAAAAATATATGAAGTAACAAACTATTTTAAAAGGATATTCCCATTTGATTATAAAGCTTATTTGTTATTGAATAATGGGGTATACTTGCACTTGAACAGAAATGGCTTTAATTTGCTACAATAGCCCTGTGGCTATGTGTTGCTACATAGTTTCAGAAATTTCATTTTTTTGAGTGACAAAACAATCACTATTGGAATCTCTTGCTGGTTGACAGGAAATACGACTTTACAAATGGTAAAGAGAAAATCCCAAAAAGGAGAGCTATCTTTCTTTGTTGATGAATCCTCTAAGGAATATTGTACTATTGTATAAAGAGCCAATTTACTTAACCAAGAAACTGGGACATCTCTTACTAACTTTTCATCTGACCCCATTATAATTGTATTTTTGTGATGGGGGTGAAAATTGTCTTTCCTCCTTCCACCACTGACCTAATTTGAAAGAAAAAAAAAAATCACTGTAAAGAATAATCACAAATACCTATAAATAAATATTTTTTAATTTTGAAAAAACTCTAAGAAAATACAGTAAACTCTAATATTAGAAATTCTCTACAAACATGTTTTAATTGCATTGTATTATTTTTTAGGAAAGTGTTCCTTTAAAACAGTTTTAAACTGATCAAAAAGTCTCACTTAAGCTCTTGTCTTTTATAAATCACAAACCAAACAGCTGTTTCTAAATACATGAAGTTTTCATTTATTATGATGTAATGTAATAAATTATCAGTCAAACCTAGGATTAGACTTCTGTAAGAATTACAGAATTTAAATATTTCTGATTAAGAAATGACTGAAGTAAGTGGGAAACAGCTTTCATCCCACAGATTCACAGAGGGTGACAATTCCTAGGCTTTTCTTAGACAAAAGTAGCAGTCACTGCCTCTTCTAGCTAAAGGTGAATGCAGAGTTTAGCTAAACTACTCCATGGTACTGATGCCTCAGCATCTATTTTGTTTGACCCAGCAGCCTGCAGAGACCTTAAACTTAAACCAGCCCCTCACACAGCAACCCACAGTCAGCCACCCACAGTCGCCTAGACAGCAACCCACAGTCACAAGAAAATGTAACTTCTTTTTCCTCTTTTTTCTTTATTATTTAAGTTCAATTAGCCAACATATAGTACATCATTAGTTTTTTGATGCAATGTTCAATGACTCATTAGTTGGGTATAATACCCAGGGCTCTTCACAACACGTGCCCTCCTTAATACCCATCACCTGGTTACCCCATCCCCCCGCTCCCTCCCTTCTGTAACCCTCAGTTTGTTACCTGGAGTCCAGTCTCTCATGGTTTGTCTCCCTCTCTGATTTCTTCCCATTCAGTTTTCCCTCCCTTCCCCTAGGGTCCTCTGCTTTATTCCTTATGTTCCACATATAAGTGAAACCTTATGATAACTGTCTTTCTCTGCTTGACTTATTTCACTTTGCATAATCCCCTCCAGTTCCGTCCATGGAAATATAAATTCTTGATAAGACTTCCCCAACAGCCCTTGAGATCAACAGTCTCCCCTGACTCTCAGTGCCTTCCCCTTTCGGACACTCTAGATAAGATCCCAGAGGAGCTTATCAAAACTTGCTCTTTAAGTTTGAATTTCCCAGTCTGGCCCTATCTCGGGAACTGCAAATCACTTCCACTCACATACCCTAAAAGTCATGTAGCCCAGATCCTGCCTCTACCTTTGCCCGCACCCTGCCTTGACCTTCTTGTGTGGCCCCTTGAGGCGTGCCAGGTACTTCCTTCAGGACCTGTGAGTGATAAACTTCTCCATTCAAGTTCTCTTATGGTATCTTAATGAACCTCAGCTCACCATCCTGCACCCTGTGCTCTATTTAAAAAGTGTTAATTTGACAGATTCATAACAAGATGTGAATGGATTTTGTGTACTGCGACAGCCTGAATGAGAAATCAATTCTAGTGCAAACTAAATAAGAAGAATTCCATGATAAAAATATTAATAAGCATGGAGCATTCAGTGGAGTAATAAAAGCATGCTCACCTCAGTAAGTACCACTATATTTTTAAATCCTCCTGTTGCCTTTGATTTAAAAATATTTATTGCATGTTGGATTTTCATTCCTGGCTTTAAGATATGCATTTACATCATTTCAAAGGCAAAACAAATTTTCTCTTCTAATACTTCCCAAAAAAATAGTTGTTTCTCTCCCTATACATAAAATACACTGCTGACTTCTGATAAAAGATGACAGATTAAATGTACTCATTATATCATGTTACCCTAAACTCCATTAAAATGACTATTTGAACATATAAACTTGGGGGGCGGAAGAGAGGAAAAGTGGTGAATAAATAGAAAAAAAAGGTATCTTGAAGGTTGAAAAGCAGATGCATGGATGGTCACTGAATTAGTGGCCATGAAAATGCTGCCTACTAAACTGGTAGTTGGAAAGTCAATGAACAACTGGGTTTAGACTGCACAGGAATTTGCTGAATCAGCTATGCAAGCAGAATCTCACAGTAGATGTTTTAAATAACCCATTTTAGTGTTGCCAGAGAGTATCTGCCAAGATTATGAATTAGGATAGGTTTGTGGCTCCATAGTTCTAATCGACTGAAGATAAATCATAAAAGAGGTAAACACTAATTCCAGGAACAACAAACCAAACAGCCAATAAATGACAACCACAGTAAAAACAAAAATTTCTGAAAAATGCTTAGGGAGAAAAAAGACTTCCAGGCCCAGTGTTTTTGTGCAGTTTGGGAAAGGGCAGTGGTTGAGGTATATGTAAGATGATATTAAGAAGTTAAGTTGAAGGAAAAAAAAATTAAAATTCATGTATTTTCCTTTGTTTTTTTTGTTTTGTTTTGTTTTGTTTTACTGTCCGGAATCAACGCTGATGGCCCTTCTTTATGGAATTTGTTGCAACAACTTTGACCACTGATGCTTGATGCTACAGCAGGTGATGTCCACTGGATAAATAGTGTGGTAACATCAAATCATTGGTGTATAGGGAACTGGAGGGAAAAAAAATGCAAGCTAGTATTCTGTTAGGTACTCATATACTAGGACAGGTATGCTATAAAGTAATGAGTTTCTTTGCCCCCAGTGCAAATTCTTCCTAAGGGTTAGAAATGAAACACTTACCAGAAGGGCTACTTTGTGGAAAAGTCAAACAGGAATGACCAATACAACTAAAGTCATTATAATATTTTTTACATGGTATACTCCGAATCGCATAAATCAGAAGGGCTGCCAGGGCTGTCATAGAAAGGTTATAAAGCAATTTCATTCAGAAATATTTGTGGATAAAATTGTGAATTTGGCAAGAGGGGATTATAAAAATTATCTTGTGTTTCTATAAAATGAGTTTTCTGTCAAGTGTTTATAAAATACAATACCTCTCACAAAAATGGGTGGGTTATCATAACATACTTAGAAACATTTATATCTTCTAAGGGGTTAATTCAAGAAAGACTTCTTAATAATTTTGCCATGTAAGAAATCCACTGTTTTTGGCCAACAGTAATGAAATATCACTACCTAATATGTTAAAATAAATGTATAATATTAACATACATTTGGGTATTTGTACAGTATTTTTCACTATATTTAACTTTGTTATGGTATAAAAATAACCATGTACTAAAATAATATTGTCTATATAAACTATACAGAATAACTTAATTATTTGCTTATATTTAATAAATACATTAATGTATATTTTCAGCATATCAAGATTTCCTGAGTAGTTCAAGAGCCAGAAATATATCATTATGTAATCAGCAATGATATCCTCTCCTAATTCATAATTTTCAACACTAACATTATAAATTTATACCTATATGTATCATCATAAAAATTTTATATGAGTATTTATTCCAGGAAACTGGATGCTTGATATTCACCAGCAAATTTACTGCAATTATGGTAGCACTGTATATTTGAAATGACCATCTGAATAATCCTAAACGTTAGAATATAATGGGAGTTATATTTCTAATACTATCAATGCTATAGATACCTGGGTATAGTGTTAAAGTAGGCTCTATTAATGATAAAAGTAAAATAAAATAGGTCTTTATATGATAATACAATACTTATTAAATGAGCTACATTATTACAAATTCCACAATGGTCAATCATACAATTTACAGTTTAGCATGTACATCAACTCAAAAATCACTTAAGGCCTAGTATGCGAAGGATTCAATAACAATAACCGGAAAAACTGAATGTGTTAATGTGTAGAAATTGTCATAGCTCACAGACAAGTGAAACAGCTACAATCATTCCTTTGATCTATGTAGAAATTTCTCTGTCTTTAGGCAAATGGTAAGGAGAGAATAAATGGATTTCTTCAAAAGCATTTTCTTATGAACTACTGTGGAAGCAGAAATTTTCAGTCAGTGTATTACAAACTTTGGTTTAAAAAAAGGGAACTAATTATTACCATGCAATATATAGCACCATTTCTTTCATTTTCAATAACAAATTTTAAGGGCCTTAAGAAATGAAGATAATCAAACTTGAAAAAGAAGAAAAACCAAAAGCTCAATTTTAATTAGAAACTGAAATAGCTTTGAAGGCACATAAAATAATGAATTCTAAATTCTACTTATTTGAACAAATTTAATAAACATGTATAATAAAACTACTATCACATACTATATATCTTTCACTTTTTCACTATAAGAAGAATGTTATAGCTTGTTTCTAACGTTACTAAAAAACTTCCATTAAAATATCTCGAGTACAACAAAATTAGATCAATTAAAACACAAATATTTTCAACTACCTGCATGGTGTCTTATTAAATATTGACAACATAGTGACATATACATATAGCTGCTCTTAGAGCAAAGAGCATGAACAAAATATAAGACCTGTGTGTATGCCCCAAGTACCACAGGTCTGACTGTATAAACTAGCAAGGAGCCTGGCATAATCTTCTGTATTCAAACTTATTGGGAAAAAAAAACAAAAACAAACACATAACAGGCAAACCAGATCACTGCAATAAAACAAACATCACAATAAAATGAGTCAAATGAATTTTCTGGTTTCCCAGTGCATACAAAGTTATGTTTCCACTATACTATAGATTGTTAAATGTGCGATAGTATCGTTTCTGAAAAAAAACAAGGCACATACCTTAATTTAAAAAAGTTTATTGACAAAAATCCTAATTTACATCAATTGAACTTTCAGCAAGTCATAATAAGTAATCACAAATCAATATAACAAATGTAATGATAAGGAAGAAATTTGATATATTGTGAGAACTACCAAACTGTGACACAGACATGCAAAGTGAGCAAATGCTGGTGGGAAAATGGCACCAACAGATTTGCTCCATGCAGGGTTGCCACAAACCATCAATTTGTAAAAAATACTCAGTATCTGCAAAGCACAATAAAATGAGGTATGCCTTAACGCTTTAAAATACTTGGCACTATTGAAACATTTTTTTTCATGAAGGAAATCAACTTTAGATATAGTCAACTGTGTTTCTACAAAAGTACACTGTCAGATTATTTTGTTTGCAATCTAGATTATTTTATTATTCATTGTATACTATTTTTTCCTCTAGAATTTGGACAGTTAATTATGACATAAAAGGAAAATCAAGGGTTTTCGCATATGAATACCTTTTCATGCAAAGGGTCTAAATTTAACCTTTAAAAATGTTTATTAAAATTTTCCTAATAAATATACATTGACAAATAAATCTAACATATGATTTTGATTCTGAATTACACCTAAATCCATGCTTATGCCTAAAATCTGTAAGACTGATTTATTTCTCTATATTGTCAGAAGTTGACAATTTGCTAATGGCGGTAAGATTTTCTTCTTTAATAATGTTCCTTTAGGTGTCCTACTTATTAAGCTGGACTTGAGGTAATGTTTGGAAGTTTTATAATACAAGACAAGTGACATAGTTGGAAAGGGAGAAAGAAGATTTTAGTTGAAACATAAAAATTAATACACTTTTTTTTTGTAAAGACAAACTAAACAAAATTTAATATATGTACTAATGTGTTTAACCTTTTGGATATATAAGGTAACTTTTTATAATTCTCTTCTTGGCATCCTATTTCCACTGACTAAGAAGTAATGAGAATGTTAAAATATCATACTCAACTAATTAGCTAATAAAAATACTGTTCTATATCATAGAGTATTTTAGTAATCAGATGAATAGTGATTACACAGCTCTTTTCCAGTCCTCCTTGTGCCAAGATCTTATACTGAAGCTGTTTTGTGGTGATAACATAATCTATCATCTTAAAACTTAGACTATGATATTAAATTTAAAAATTCAATTTAGTATTTTTTTATATGTTTACACTTAGGAAATTTAAAATAATGTATATGTACTTGAAGTAGCATAATTCTGCCATTTTTTCTATATAATAAAAATGACAGGAACAGATGACAAAGGGTGACGTTAGCCACCATAGTGAGAAATACACCATTCTTTACCTAGTTCCAGATTCAAGCCAATTCTCAGACTCAAAGATCCTTGATTCAAAAGAGTAGCAGTGTCCACTTGAGAAAAGACCATGCTTGCAATGTTATAGCAAATATATAAGGTAAGGATTTCTTTAATGTTTTACCAGAGGAATTTAAGGCCATTTATATGTGTAAGTGTTCACTGAGGAAAGGAAAATTTTCACATACTTTGAAAGGTACTGATTACAAGTTCTGAACTGTTACTGACACCACAAGACCCAAAATGTCATTATGCCCCATTACATACATTTGAATGGCTTAGGGAGTCAAGGAGACAAGTAATGTCCTGTATCAGATGACCCCAGTGAATGAAAGGTAACATTTAAGTTTCATTTTTCTGTTCACCGCATGCTCTGAATTAAAGTTTATTCTGGTCCTTCCAAACCAACCATAAAAGTCAGCTTCTGACCTTTCAAATTGTTTCCAAATAATTTAATTGAGTCCTATAACAAATTCAAGAAAATTTATAGGGGTATAAAAATATTCAGACCCTAACAAAATATAGTTCACGATTTTTGGCATCTAATAAAATATTAGCTGCATACAAACAGGCTTGAAGATAAAATCCATAGTGAGGATAAAAAAGTCAATTAATAGAAATAAAACCAGAAATAACACAGAATTAGTAAACAAGGATATTAAAAGTTACTGTAACTATACTGAATAGGTTTAAGATGGTAGAGAAATACAGATTTAGTATGTTAAGTAAGGAAGCAGAAGATATTTTAAAAATAACCAAATTAAAATTCTAGGGATGAAAAATACAATGTCTGAGATGACAAATGCACTTAAAATTATTGGTAGCAAATTAGACACAGAAGGAAAGAAGTTCAATTAGTAAACCTGAAGACAAAAGAAGAGAAAGTATCAAACTTGGAACTGAAAGTAGAAAAAAATAGTCTGAAAGTAATAAAGTACTAGTATACTTTGGGAAATGTTTAAGCAGACTGAAATATTAAAATGTTCTTAAATACTGCGAACATAATTGGAGTCCTTGAAGGATAGCCCTGAGAAAGGAAGACATATAAATATTTGAAGTAATAGCACCTGAGAATTTTCCAAATTGGTGAGAACTATAAATTCAAAGATCTAAGAATATTAATGAAACCCAAACACACAAAAAAAAGATGAAAAAACTACATCTAGGTAAATCATAATCAAATTGTTTAAAACGATGATGAAGAAGGTATCTTAAAAGTAGCCAGAGAATAAAGACATACTGCATACACAGAAACAAAGAATCAAATCAGAATTCTCAGAAACAAAACAAGGGAGAAAACAGCGGAACAACATAATTAAAGTATTGACTGGAAAAAGAAAACAAAGCCATGGGCAACTTGTGTCCTATACTTATAGGCAATATATTTCAAATACAAAGGTAAAGATATCTTAAGCATACAAATCTCACAAGTTTGCTCAAGAGAAGACCTACACTACAAACAGGGATAGGAACAGAAAAGGTATCAGACCAATATTTGATCTAGATAAAGAAATGAAGTGCAGCAAAGTGATAAACATGTAGGAATATATAAACCATGCATTTTTCTTATTGCTTAAGTATCTTTAAAATATAATTGACAGTTTCAAACAAAAGTAATACGGTTTGCCTTCTGGAAGGCAGAATTTGCAACCAAAGAACTTACATAATTAGTTGAAGGATTTCCAAATAAAGTGTTGAAGATGCATGATTTCTTTGCTCACAATAAATGGTGAGACTACAGACATAAACTTATGTAAGAACCATTAAACAAAAAAGAACAAGGACTGGGTGATTTTGAAAAGTCTCAGCCTCCGGTTTGATAGAAGATGTTAAGTGGTCAGATATGGCTGCCCAAAGGGGCACAGAAAAAACAAACATAACAAACAAAAAAACCGAGTGTGTCATTGAACTTTTTGCTGTAACTAAATTCAAAACTTCAGTGCATTTAGTCACGCAAAGTGCCCTTTCAAGACATTAAGGGTAAAACTTCTCAACCAGACCCAAGGACTTCTAGGAAGATGAAGAAAATTTTCTCTCAGCCATCACAGCAGGAGGCAAAGGTAGAGAAAAGATCATCTCTCTCTCTTTTTTAATCTCAAGTAATCTCTATGCCCAATGTGGGGCTCCAACTCATGATCCCAGATGAAGAGTCACATGCCCTACTGACTGAGCCAGCCAGGTGCCCCATCTCTCCCCCCCTTTTTTTTTTAATTAACTAAATTACAGACTTTATTTTAATTTTACCAGATATCCGAAGGATGTCCTTTTCCTAGTCCAGGATCCAACCCAGGATTCCACACTGCATTGATTTTCAGTTGTTTTTAATTAAAAATGTATATATTTAAGGTGTATACCATATTATATACTATAAAACTATAATAACCCAAACAGTCTAGTACTGCAAAAAAATAGACACATAGGCCAGTGGAACAAAATAGAGAACCCAAAAATAAACCAAAGCATATAAGGCCAACTAATTTTCAAGAAAGGATTACCTTACAGCGATTTGTGGGTATGGATTTTCTCTAATGGAAAAAATCTCAAAATACACGTAAGACACAAGTTCTTGAGAAAATCATTATCAGCAGAACAACTGTCAGCTTGGAGTGAAAGACAGAGTACAAAATGCAAGAGGCTGTCGGACCGTACGTTTTACTGGAAACACATTCTACCTTTTATGCAAAAAGAAGGACAACGCAAAAGATCAAGAGCTAAAGAAACTTGATTCCCAGGCCTTAAAACCTAATTTAGAAAGAGCCAACTTTCTTTTTTTTTTTTTAAAGATTTTATTTATTTATTTGAGAGAGAGAGAATGAGAGACAGAGAGCATGAGAGGGAGGAGGGTCAGAGGGAGAAGCAGACTCCCTGTCGAGCAGGGAGCCCGATGCGGGACTCGATCCTGGGACTCCAGGATCATGAGCTGGGCCGAAGGCAGTCGCTTAACCAACTGAGCCACCCAGGCGCCCCGAGAAAGAGCCAACTTTCTGTTGGCTGGATTTCATAACTGTTGTGGTTTCCTGATTCATTTTTTACCTTTCATTCTTCCCTTTTTGAATTATAATGCCCATAATTGTTGTCCTATGCCTTTCCATCATTATTTATTTTGGCACTTTGAGACAGATGACTTGTCCCTATAGATTCAAAGTTCTACAGAGAGAGGATTGTGCTCTATCAGCTGCACTTAATAGATTACAGCCAGGAACTTCATCCCTACCTGGATCTGATTTGGATTTTGGACTTTATACTGACAAAATAATGAGATCTGGTTGCATGTAATGAGACTTTGAACTTTGAGCTGATGCTATAATGGAATTATATTTTTGAGAAACTTGGAAAGAGATGACTGTATTTTGCATTTTAGAGAGAGGACAATTGTGGGCCCATAGGGTAAACTGTGGTAGGCAGAATTCTAAGGTGGTCCACGAGATTTCCAAACCCTAATGCATATATCTTGTGTGATCTCCTCCCCTTGAGAGTGGATAGGACCTTGAATATGATGGGATCTTGGCTCTCCAGATTAGTTCACCTCCACCAGCAAAGGTGATGAGATGGTCACTCCAATGATAACAAGATGTTATATAGGATTTATTCATATTCTTTTCTGGGTTTTTGCTCTCCTGTGTCCTCCATTTCCTGTTTTACCTGTTTGTCCATGTATCTATCTATCTAACAATCATCCCTCTATCTATCTATCTATCTATCTATCTATCTATCTATCTATCTATCAATTTTGCTCTTTAGCTAAATGCTTATTGAAGAATCTAATTATGCTGGAGCTTTGATGATCTTTCTCTCATTATTCTACCATTTTTCTCATAGCTGGCAAACACAAAATATACATTTTTTGTAATCTCTGTTAGGACAGGAGGTAATTAGAAAAGGTTTTCTTCTTTAAAATTTTCCTTTCCTCCCCATAGTTCTTATACTTGCTCATTCTGGCTTTTTTCAAGATAAAGATAATAAGTTTTCCAAGATACAGTTTGCTCAGTTAACCTTCTTTGTGCTTCTATAAACTGTACAGTTTGGAGCTGTGTTGAGGTGCACTAAGCCTCATGTATTCTGATAAATATTCACTTCCTATCAGCATTTTAATGTGGTGAGCACTATTCTTTCTGTTGCAATACTTCTTATTTTTTTTTTTTTCTGGCCATTTGTGGTTTGCTCATCTCTTCAATTTTTCTAAGGAACACTTTAGCTCTGCATTTACCCTGTGATTTTACACTTGCAGGCAAATAAATTTTGATGTTTCCATTGTGATACCACTATATAAGTGCTACAATTTTCAATTTTAAATACTTTTTAAATTCTGACTTTAGTTACTGCTAATATATTTTAAAGGATTTATTATATTATGTTTTTACTCAACAATCTTGGTCCAAAAGTATATTTCTAATTTGCACATTTCCCATGCTCAGATTTTTGTTGTGAATAAATAGCTCAGTGTCTGAGACTTATCCAAACATCTGGCCACTTACTTCAGATCAGTTCAGAGGCTGCGCACTAAACCTTGGAGCAGAAACTTGATTTATGAGAAAAACCCAAGTAAAGGATTATATTTTTGACCATGGTTTAATGGGAAATTTATCTAATCATTAAGAACTTCTATTTTGCAAGAAAAAGTATAAACATTCATTTTGAATAACAGCCGAGGTTATCAAAATTTGTTTTGCAAGATTATGATTTGGGGTAAATAAGAAAGCAAATGTAAAATGGCAAATGTAGATGTCAAATCAGTCAACTTAGGGTTTACTTAAAGGAAACTATTAGCTTCTCAAGTATTTAAAGTGTTTTAAAGCTTTACAAATCAACTCAGTTTAAATCATGCCTTTAAACAGAAGACAAAAAGACAGTGATACATACATATACACTCATAATGAATTTTTAAAGATTTTATAAGCATGGATGGCATTAGAAGGCAGAAGGCATTATAAAGCATGAGGAAAATGCAGCATTTGTTTCCATTAGCAAATGCATAGGAGAGGAGCCAAATATCATGCCTTAAATTTCTAAAAGAAGCAAAAGATTATGATTATATATATACAATCCTACTCTTCCCACACACTAAGGAAGGAATACTACCCCCCACATGCATACACACACACACAGAGTGATTGGAAAGAACCTAAAATTCAAAGGTTTAAATAGGTTGCCGAAGACATATAAGCTACGTTGTTTTTCAATAGAATTTTGATGGACCTAGTTTTTTTGAACTGCAAATGTATGTTCTTTTTTTTTTTTTTTTTTTAAGATTTTATTTATTTAATTGACAAAGAGAGACACAGCGAGAGAGGGAACACAAGCAGGGAGAATGGGAGAGGGAGAAGCAGGCTTCCCACTGAGCAGGGAGCCCAATGCTGGGCTCCATCCCAGGACCCTGGGATCATGACCTGAGCATGAAGGTAGACGCTTAACAACTGAGCCATCCAGGTGCACCGCAAATGTATGTTCTTATTTAGTCTGCTATATTGCTTCCCTACGTTACCATGACAAGATACATATTTTAGTAAAAGAGAAAATATATACATATATGAAATATAATATGATAGCAGCTTAATCCAGTTATAACTGAAGTGTGCACATCTTTAAATTTTTCTTTTACAAATACATTTTTAATCTCTGTCAGAAACATAAATTAGAATTAGCTACATTGACCTACTACCATCATGCATGATAAAGGAAAATTTAATATTTGAAAGTTTACAAAAGGTTAATTGAAATAATAAAATTATAATAATTGTCCATTTAATTGGCCTTAAGCAATTTAAGATTGGAAGCAATTATACAAGCTACGGAAAAGAAATATAGTGTGAGCTTTGAAGTATGTATTGGCGTAATTATATAGAGCATCACATTTTTCTCCTATGTGATGAACAGAAAGAATGAGATAGAATTGCCTCAAAGGCAATTATTTTTCTTTAGCAAAACAGTGCTATGAGGGTTAATGAATCAAGAGAATATTATCTAGTAACTTATAAATGGAGGTATCAAGTTAAGGTTTTAATGTCATTTAATTGACCTAAACATAAAATGACTCTGCTATAGGTAGTGAACATAATTACAGAGCATAGCTAAGAGAATATGACTTCGGAAAATCCATTTCTGTGAAAATTCAGTTTCTTGTTTTGTTTTTTTTTCTGGAGAGAGAGAGAAAAAAAAGAGGGAGAGAAAGAGAGGAGAAAAAATGAAACATGATATTCATTATATTACAAATAAACTTTTTCTTTAAGTTTCTCATTCAATTTCTTCAATATGTATCAAGATACAATTACCAACAAATGACCAAGAGAGATTAAATTAAAGTGTTACTGGAGTAAAGTCATCTAGAGGCTAAATATACAAATAAAATATACATATAAAACCACACAAAGCAGGGATACAGTGTTTCTGAACTGAGTAATGAGGATTGGAAAATGCAATAAAAGACTTGATTTGGGCTGGGGATATTTCACTAGATAGAGCAGAAACTATAAAACAACTTCTTATATAGCTTACAGATTTGAAGGAAAAATAATGAAGACATGATTTTGTGTCCCAACTTTTAATAAAATCTAATGAAATACTCTGTATTTGAATCAAGAAAACCCCTTCAGATTTCTATATTTTGCCTCACTAGAAAATAGCAGGCAATTCTATGTCCCAAAATGTTATATTTGGAATCATGTAGAAAATGACATTTTTAAGTATATATACATCAGTATATACTAAATGTATTTTATTGATATTCTTAGACCTATTTCTTTAATATTAAATCACTTCCACAACTTTCATCATTGTGAACAGGTTATCTTTTCTACCTTCCACCTCTGCCCAAGGTAAAACAAAATTAGTCTATCCTTCCTTGTTGCCCATATTGCATGTTATTAATTAATATCCCTGATTTAGTAGCTATCACATTTTACCTAAAGGTTTTCAATCTTTTAATAGTTCATGAACTTTCTGGGATCAAGACCATGTTATTTATTTTTAACTATATTTTAATAATGAGAAGCATGCCTACCTTATAAGAGGGTCACTGTAAATATTTATTAAAATAAATTATTTTAATACCTTAATAACTACTAGCTTATGCCTGCTTATGTTACTAAATATAAACATCATTTCTGGGTCCCCTGGCTGGCTGAGCCAGAAGAGCATGCAATTCATGATCTCAGGGTCGTGAGTTTAAGCCCCATACACTGGGTGTAGAGATTACTAAAAATAAACAAACTTAAAAAATAGTTTAAGAAATCATCTCTGCACAACCATTCAAGAAGCCAATATCCTTATTTATAAATAAACACTGTAGCTGTAAAATGTTATGTAACAAAAGAATAAGCTTAACTCACAGACACACATACACACACATTCATCACGTATTCTCCCATATTTATTCATACTATTGTCTTTACATAGAATGCCCCCCTCTATTAATACATGGCAAAATTCTTCCATCTTTAAGGTTCCAGAAAAATTCGTGAAATCTTTAGACTCACTGTTGCATTTTAATGCATATTCTTCCTCCCCCCTTTTTTTCATTAATATATTCTAGGATCTCACCAATAGTATCATTTAAGTTAATACTTCACTGTCCTTTAAATTTCCCAAAAATTCTTAGTATTTTTCTTGCTTTCTTTTCTAACTTACTCCCTATATATCCAAACCTATGACAACTCCTGCTGAGTCTCTCTCTCAATCAAAGATGTAATGGACCTATTATAGCATATTTTTTTTAAAAAATCAAGGGGGAAATAAGCATAGGAAAAATAGCAGCTAGTTATCTTTTAAAAATCTGCACTCTTTCCACCTATCAGAACTATTTGTTGGAGTAACTGTCTCTAACCGTTTCCTAACTCTCTTTCCTGCCCCCATTTGTGGCCTACTTCAGTGATTTGGGCAGAAGCCAGCACACTAATACCCACAGACCACTACAGGCCAACTGCCTGCTTTTGCACAGTTTGGAAGCCAGAAATAGTTTTTATATTTTTTAAAATAACTGGAAAATTTAGAAGGATCATACCTAGTGAAACAAAGAAATTATATGAAATTTGGGGCACCTGGGTGGCTCAGTCGGTTAAGTGTCTGCCTTCACCTCAGGTCGTGATCTCAGGGTCCGGGGTGGAGCCCTGCAACTGGCTCCCTGCTTGGTGGGGAGCCTACTTCTCCCTCTGCCTGCCACTCGCCCTGTGCTCTCTCACACTCGCTCTCTCTCTCTCTTTCAAATAAATAATTAAAATCTTAAAAAAAAATAAATTATATGAAATACAAATTTCAATGTTCATAAAATTTTATTGAAACATGGCCACACTTATTAACTTATTTATTGTCATGGCTGATTTTTTGACACAAGAGCAGAGGTGAAGATTCATGTCAGACCAACTCACCAAAGATACACAGGTGGCAGTAAGCATATGAAAAGATGTTCAACATACATGTCAGTAGAAACTGTACATTAAAATAGCAATGAAATACTATTAGACATCTATTAGAATGACCAAAATCCAAAACACTGACAACCTGAAATGCTGCTGAGGATGTAGAGCAACAGAAACTGTCATTCACTGCTGGTGGGAATGCAAAATGCAGCCACTTTGGAAGATAGATTGGCAGCTTCTTACAAAACAAAACAGACTTTCATAATCAAAAATCTCCCAAAAATCAAAAGTCCAGGGGCAGATGACTTCCTAGGGGAATTCTAACAGACATTTAAAGAAGAGTTAATACCTATTCTTCTCAAACTGTAAAAATAGAAATGGAAGGAAAACATCCAAACTCATTATACCAGGCCAGCATTACCTGACTACAAAATCAGACAAAGACCCCACTAAAAAACAGAATTGCACACCAATATCCCTGATGAAAATGGATGCAAAAATTCTCAACAAGATACTAGCAAATCAAATCCAAAAGTACATTTAAAGAATCAGTCACCATGATCAAGTGGGATTTATCCCTGGGCTGCAGGGGTGGTTTGATATTTGCAAATCAATTAACATGATTCACCACATTAATAAAAGAAAGGATAGGAACTATATGATCTTCCCAATAGATGCAGAAAAAGCATCTGACAAAATATAGCATCCATTCTTGATAAAAATCCTCAACAAAGTAGGAATAGAAGGAACATACTTCAACATCATAAAGGCCATATTTGAAAGACCTACAGCTAATACTATCTTCAATGGGGAAAAACTGAGAGCTTTTCCTCTACGGTCAGGAACAAGACAGAGATGTCCAACCTCACCACCATTATTTAACGTAGTACTGGAAGTCCTAGCTTCAGCCATCAGACAACAAAAGAAAATGAAAGGCATCCGAATCAGCAAGGAAGAAGTCAAACTTTCACTATTCACAGTTAATATGATACT
The DNA here is from genome assembly GCF_964656455.1 of Halichoerus grypus. Taxonomy (NCBI): domain Eukaryota; kingdom Metazoa; phylum Chordata; class Mammalia; order Carnivora; family Phocidae; genus Halichoerus; species Halichoerus grypus. Next base: position 22,608,828 of record NC_135715.1, read on the forward strand.
CTACGTAGAAAGCCGGAAAGACTCCACCAAAACCTTGCTAGAACTGATACACAAATTCAGCAAAGTTGTAGGATACAAAATCAACATACAGAAATCTGTAGCATTTCTATACACCAATAATAAAGCAGCAGACAGAGAAATCAAGGGATTGATCCCATTTACAACTGCACCAAAAACATAAAATACCTACGAATAAACCTAACCAAAAAGGTAAAAGATCTCTTATCTGAAAACTATAGAATATTTATGAAAGAAATTGAAGAGGAAACAAAGAAATGGAAAAACATGCCATGCTCCTGGATCAGAAGAACAAATATTGTTAAAATATCCATACTACCCAAAGAAATCTACACATTTAATGCAATCCCTATCAAAATACCACCAGCATTTTTCACAGAACTAGAACAAACAATATTAAACTTTCTATGGAACCAGTAATAACCCCAAATAGCCAAAGCAATCTTGAAAAAGAAAAGCAAAGCTGGAGGCACCACAATTTCGGACTTCAGAAAATATTACAAAGCTGTAGTGATCAAGTCAGTATGGTCCTGGAACAAAAACAGACACACAGATCAATGGAACAGAATAGAAAACCCAGAAATGGACCCACAACCAAATGGTCAACTAATCTTTGACAAAGCAGGAAAGAGTATCAAATGGAAAAAAGGCTGTTCAACAAATGGTGCTGGGAGAACTGGACAGGAGCATGCAGAAGAATGAAACTGGACCACTTACACCTTACACACCATACACAAAAATGAATTCATAATAAATGAAAAACTTAAATGTGAGACAGGAAACCATCAAAATCCTAGAGGAGAATACAGGCAGCAACCTCTTTGATCTCGGCCGTAGCAACTTCTTACATGTCTCTAGAGGCAAGGGAAACAAAAGCAAAAATGAACTACTGGGACTTCATGAAGATAAAAAGCTTCTGGACAGAGAAGGAAACAATCAACAAAACTAAAAGGCAGCCTTCAGACTGGGAGAAGATATTTGCAAATGATATACCTGATATAGGGTTAGTATCCAAAATCTATAAAGAACTTGTCAAACTTAACACCCAAAAAACAAATAATCTAGTTAAGAAATGGGCAGAAGACATGAATAGACATTTTTCCAAAGAAGACATCCAGATGGCCAATAGACACATGAAAAGACACTCAATATCACTCACCATCAAGGAAATACAAATGAAACCATGAGATACCACCTCACACCTGTCAGAATGGCTAAAATTAACAACACAGTAAACAGCAGATGTTGGCGAGGATGTGGAAAAAGGGGAACCCTCTTATACTGTTGGTGGGAATGCAAGTTGGTGCAGCCACTCTGGAAAACAGTATGGAGCTTCCTCAAAAAGTTAAAAACAGAAGTACCCTACAATCTAGCAATTACACTACTAGGTATTTACCCAAAGGCTACAAAAATACTGATTCGAAGGGGCATATGCACTCTGATGTTCACAGCAGAATTACCAACAATAGCCAAATTATGGAAGGAGCCCAAATGTCCATCGACTGATGGATGAATAAAGAAGAAATGGTACATACGCACAACGGAATATTACTCAGCCATCAAAAAAAGAATGAAATCTTGCCATCTGCAACAACGTGGATGGAGCCAGAGTATATTATGCTAAGTGAATAAGTCAGTGAGAGAAAGACAAATACCATATGATTTCACTCATATGTGGAATTAAAGAAACAAACAGATGAACATCAGGGAAGGGGAAAAAGAGAGAGGGAAGCAAACCATAAGAGACTCTGTTTATAGAGGCTTTATTTATAAATGCCAAAACTTGGAAGCAACCAAGATGTCCTTCAGTAGATGAATGAATAAATAAATTGTGGTACATCCACAGAAGCCATGAAAAGCTGTGGAAGAAACTTAAATGCATACTACTAAGTGAAAGAAGCCAGTTTGAAAAGGCTTTATTTTGTATGATTCCATCGATATAACATTCTGGAAAAGGCAAAAAACTATGGAAACAGTAAATATTTTAGTGGTTTTCAGGGGCTCAAGGGGAGGAAAGAATAAATAGGTGGAGCACAGAGGATTTTTAAGGCTGTGAAACTATTCTGTGCACTACAGTGGTGGATACATGTTATTATACATTTGGGGGAAAAAAAAAAAAAACTGTAGAATTTATAACTCCAAGAGTGAACTCTGATGGTAAACTATGGACTTTGGGTGATAATTATGTGTCAGTGTAGGTTCATCGGTTGTAACAAATGTACCACTGTGGTGTGGGATGTAAATACTGGGGGAAATTGGGCATGTGTAGGGACAAGGAATATATGAGAGTTCTCTGTACCTTCCACTCAATTTTGCTTTGAACCTAAAACTCTTCTAAAAACTTTAGTTAATTAATAATATAAAAAGTTGTGACAGACTGAAAGGTTTGCAGAATCCAAAATATGTACTCTTTTTGTCCACTAAGGAGAAAAAAAATAGTTTGCCAATCCCTCATTTAAAGCACAAGTTTTATCATGGCATACTACTACGAGGATTTTAAAATCCTCTCTTTATTCTTATTACTGTCCGGAAAATTTCCAGAAACAGGCGTTTATCTTACTCAGGAATGCTACTGGCCATGACATCTGTTATTCTTATATTTCCATTTTATTCTTGCTTCACACATTTTTACACATCCTTCAGTCCCATATGTAAATACCCCTTCTTCCAAAAAACTTTCATGATACCCCTACCCGATGTACTGTTTCCTAAGTTACACACCAAAAAATAATCTCTTCAACCTTGATTTTTATTTTATGGCACTTACGTCAATTGAAATTACATCACTGTTCTTAATTATCTGTTCAAAGTTTGGTTCTACTACTACATTGTAAATTCTATATAGTAAGGGACCACTGTAAAACTATTAAATATTATTCTATTACAATGCCTGATAAATAGTGTGCAAAAATAAATAATCTTGAATGAATAAACTGGCTGAAAGCAAATGTTGATAACTTCGATCCCCTACTTTTGCCCCCATGCTGTCGCTTAGCGTCCTTGGTCTAATGTAGCCCTTGTGCCTCTTTTATATATTTTTTCTTCCTTTATTCATGTCCCTTACTCTACTGGATGCACCTTATGGAAATGAACATATATTCAGATCCTTGCCAAGACTGACTTAATCACTGAATAATTAAATCTATTTTCATTTCTCTGCCCACCCTCACTAGCTCTAAAAAAATACATTTTATATATTTTGGTCTTCACTGAGCTAACAACATGCTAGAATTTTCAGTAGATGCTCAATAAGTACTTGTCAATTGTTACACAGATAGTTGTTATTTATGCTTTTTTCCATCCAAAATGAACTCATTTTCACACTTTCCAGTCGGCAAAAATCTTGTTTTTCCACAGTATAATGTTACCACCATTCTTGCATTTGCTTAGTATTAACAGCTTCAACTCTTTTAGCTGTCCATGAAATATTCTTTTAATTCCCCCACCCAATTAAGGGTTATCAAATCTTATAAAATGTCTCCATAATGACTTTGAACCTCAATATATCACACTTGCATTGATATCTCTTCCTAATCTGATTTTCAGATTCCAACAATTCTCGTACACATAAATAAGTATAATATTACAAGACAGATACAGCCCTCGTAAAAGTATAATAAATTTCTACTGCCCAAAAATTATTTAAGTCCAGAAAATTCAAAGTCAACCACAACTTGACCTTAAATGTTCATCTATAGTTTGATATGATTGTCTTTCTACTTCTATCCTTCTAGTGTCCATAAACATTCATGTATTTTCTCATTCACTACTTTCTTAATGATTTCCAAATACCAATTTAAAATATTTTATTCTTGTTAACAATCTTAGCCAGATCCTTCAGACATAGCACATTAATTTTGTAGGATTTTTAATAAGAGAAATTAGCCCAGAAGTGACATTACACCTGTGAAGTATGCCCTCCATTAACCAAACTTTTCCTATTGGAATCCATCTGAAGTTCAAGAGCTCATGATTTCATAGAAATGGCAAAGTTTGCATTAATTATCAAACTATAAATACATATGACAGCTGATACATTAGTATTAACTGCTTTAGAATTTTAAAAAGCAGATGCTGAAATGTGCTCACTTGTGCTTAATTAACTCTTTGGCATTCACAAATATTACATTTATTTTAGTGTTCCAATGACAGGCTACAAGTTAAGCAAATTATCATCATGCCCCCTAATATAAAGCTATATTAGTTTTCATTGATCTAATTAATTAAAAAATAAAATATTTGGGGCTCCTGGGTGACTCAGTGGGTTGAGCGTCCAACTCAGTTCAGCTCAGGTCAAGATCTCAGGGTCCTGGGCTGGAGTCCAGCATCAGCTCCATGCTCAGCAGGGAGTCTGCTCGAGATTCTCTCTCCCTCTCCCTCTCCTTCTGCCCTTCCCTCTGGCTCATTCACGTGCACATACACACTCTCTCTCTCTCTAAAATAAATAAATAAAATCTTTAAAAATAAATAAAATAAAATATTCTATCATTATAAAACATTTTTTAACAATGTAGATTAACTAGCAGAAATTTATCTCCAAAATAATTATAGAAAGAGACATTTAACAGGAAAATATCAATAATATAAATTATCAAAAAAATTTTAAATGGAACTGACTTGTTTTGACAGAAGCCAATTTAGCAAAGACCTTTCCTTAGATAATCACCCAATTTCCTATCACATTTTCATTTTATGAGATAAACTGAGTAATCAATCAGATAAACTTAATAAATCCAAAATAATTCATATAACAGACAGAATAAATAAAACATATTTTGTCATGAATCAAGAACTTTGATATATTCAGTCAGAGAACCAAATGAAAATGACATGTTTGACTTAAAGCAAAACTATTATTCAGAGGAATACTTAACTCAAGCAACAATCTTTGTATCTGGAGTAAACAAAGTGAACAATGAGATATAGAATTGGAAACTTACGTAAAATTAAATCTCATATTTTATACCGTGTTCTGCAACAGTGTTAGCCATTTCTAAAATACTGTGTCAAATATTTTGAAAGTCTGAAACCTCAGAGGGATTTCCCTGACAGAAGAGACAAAAGTCAACAAGAAAATGCCCCCTTGTTTTCTGGGTGATGATCATCTGTCTTTTTCTTGACATGGCCTTTTTCACAACATAGCCTCTCATCACCCCTTTCCTTGGTGAAGGAAATAAAACCAATTTTAGTAAAAGATACTAGATATCACCTGTTAAGATATATCCCTTTCAGCATTATATTCATGTAGGTGGATGAAAATATTTCTAAAGGGGACCTTCATTTAGTTACTCATAAAAATGTGAATATACTGTGTTTACAAATAAATGATATATATTAAAATCATATAATCTAAAACATATCATTAACCACTCTATTCTATTAACCTTAAACTTTTTTCCATACTTCTGAGTAATTTATAAAGGTATTTCTTACATTATTATAGTTATAAAATATATACTATGAACAAATGAAATGTTTTTTAATTTTATAAACACACCACATTTTACAATTTTGCCTACGATATTCCCTTCATTTAGTGTTAAAACCTATCACTTCTGATAAATTATGTGCTCCTTCTGAGTAGGATTCAGTTCCTTCAAGAAGTCCTCATAAATCAAATTACAGTATATCTTAATGTGAACATTCAAAATAATAATTCTAATTTAAACATATCTCAAGCTACCAATGTTAATTAAAAAATTTAAAAAAGACAAAACAGAACCTTCCTTCAAACCTAGTATCCTTTTAGCAACTACTATGTCATTTCTCTTTCCTACAAAAGTAACTTCTAGACAGATTATATCTAATGTTTTACATTCTAATCATTCTCAAGTCAGGCTGGTCTCAATTTTGCCCCCAATAATTCATAAAAGGTAATTTTTGCCATAATCACTAATGACCATCATATTTTAATTGACCTAATTCATCCCACATCTACTGCAGGTTGCAACAGCATTTAATCCTAGTGATTATTCACTCCCTTTTGAGAACCCTTTCCATTTGCTTCTGGAGCACAAAAGCCTCCAGGCTCCCTTCCTGTTTCCCTGACTGTTAATTCTGTGTCCTTTGCAGATCTGTCCTCCTTTGCATCAAAGCTAATTGCTCATCCTCCTTGCTCTCTGATTGACTGTTTAGGTGATATAATCTGCTCATAAGCCTTCAATTATCATCTCTAACCCAGTAATTCTAGATGTGTAACTTTTCCTGAGAATTTTTCTCTATCATTCAGACCTATATAATCAAGAATCTCTTGGGGCGCCTGGGTGGCTCAGTTGGTTAAGCAACTGCCTTCAGCTCAGGTCATGATCCTGGAGTCCCGGGATCGAGTCCCGCATCAGGCTCCCTGCTCAGCAGGGAGTCTGCTTCTCCCTCTCCCGCTCCCCCCTCTTGTGCTCTCTCTTTCTCTCAAATAAATAAATAAAATCTTTAAAAAAAAAAAGAATCTCTTGGATACCCTCAAATGAGTATCTCACAGGCACTCCAATGTATCACATGTTCAGAACTGTACTCACAATCACTTCCCTTCATTTAAAATGTCAAACCTATCACTTCTGATAAACTATGTGCTTACTATCCTTTAGGATTCAGTTTCTTCAAGTCCTCATAAATCTAATTACAGTATATCTTGATGTGAATAATCAAAATGACAATTTAAACATATCTCAAGGTTACCAATGTTAATAATAAAAAGACAAAACAAACTCTTCCTTTTCCAGTGTTTTCTGTTACAATAAATGTGTCAGAAATCTGCCCAGTTCAGAAAGGTTTAAATTTGGTATTTATCTTTCACACTTCATTATTTTTCCCCTTTCTGACCACTTTTCCAATTAAATGCAAAATCTCTTTGCATTTCCGTTCTAAATATCTTTTGAATCCACTTGCTTCTCTATACACGATGCCACCACTGTGGTGCAAGCCAACGTACCTCCTTAACTGTGCTAATGTAGTAACTTTCACTACTTGCCTACTCACCAGTCTGCTCAGTAATTAAATGAAATTTTAAAACAATATCTGTTTCTGCCATCTCCCTGTTAATCAATTCCCATTGTCACTAGAAAAAGTACAAGAACAAAAACAAAACTAAACCAAAAATTTAAACATACAAAACTAACAAACCAATACAAACAAAACCACATATTTTTGAAATGAACAAAAAAAGGCCATATTATCTCCCTATATGTTACACAAGCTTATTTCACGCAATTTTCCCCTAAAAAATACTTCTTTTCCTTAAATACACTGTGCTTTCAACATATGAGTCTTCTATTTAAACTCCCCCTTTCTCCTAACTCCTATTATTATCCATATGTCAGGTTAAGTTGACCTCAGAAACTCTGTGTTAAAGTCGAAGAAATCTTAATAGTTGATACAACTACTACTCCAAGAAAAGGAGCTCAAATGGAAAAAATTCACTGTGAATACATTCTTAAAATATGTACTTTCTTGTTCTGTCAATGTTGAGGTAAACAAATAGTGACTGCAAATCATTTTGCTCGCTATCAAACTCAGAAGCACCATTAGGTTTCAGAATTTGATCCCTAAAATAATTGGTTGCTAACAAAACCAGGAATCGCTGGGCAAGAGTTGATCTTACGCCCTGGGCCAAGAAAAATCAAGATGCATCTGAAACATACTGCTATCACCAGAACTAGAGATGCTTCGAGGAAAAGCAAAAGGCAATGGTAAGATCCAGAAGACTGCTCAACGGGTTTTTTCAGTAAGCTATAATACTTGGAACATCAAATAATAATAATACGATGAAATAAATCAGGAAAAGTAAAGAAATTTGGCAAAACTTGATGAATTCGTAATATTTGACAGGCATGTCAATATACAGCATAGACAAGGCAACTCTAAGACAGAAGGTTGTATATCACTGTACGTATTTATGTCTTGATTTTATTAAGTAGTAAGATGTTAGCATGGCTTTGTTTCCTTTGTAAAATCTAGTTTATAAGTTTCAATATGTTCTTGTTTTACTGTAGAAGTAGAAAATGGTTAAATAAAGTTTGTAAGCCAATCAGTTTTGAGGCCATACAGTAAGTATGCAGAAAATAATAGGATCATATAAAAAAAGCACTTAAAAGGATTATTCCAGTAGTATGTTCACTAATAATGAATTAACAAAATATCCTGAAAGAAAAGCAACTATGCAAACTGAAGCCCTTGTTTCATAAAAGATGGTAGTTCTACTAATTGTAATAAAATATTAATGAGGAATATGTGCATTCAAAATAAAGTTTTAAAGAGATAGATGATCGACTGACCAATCGATCGATAGATAGGTAGGTATATAGATATATATGATATTCATGATAGGATGAAAGTGTCCCACCATGTAACAAATAAAATTCTGTGACAAAAGAACCCTCAGAATGTCCTGGAGCTAAAAACCAAGTACCTGCGACTGGAGTAAGATCTTATTAAAAATAAATCAGATACTGTGTTGTCTGCTATTTTTGATTTGTTTTACTTTATTTTTGATTTGTAGAAATCTGAAAGTAGGTACAACAAACAAACAAAAAACAAAAATATATAACAAAGTATACTTAACTCCATAAAAGAGTAAGGCAAAAATTAGTATATTTATTGAATTAAAATCTCTGATTCTTACATTCAGTTAATGATATTACTGCAGCATTACAGATTTGTTTTCATTGTAACATTTCATGTATGTTTTTCTGTTTAATGGGTTTAAAACATTTACTGAATCAACAATCTTAGGTATGATTTTAATACTCTAGATATTTTTTTAAGTTTTCAAATATATTTAAATATTGGAGAAACTTACGTTTATTGTGCATGTTGTATATAAATAAAGAAGAATCAATTGTCAGTAAAGCTTATGCTTTCACTTGACAAACTGACAAGTCATTTATTAAATATCTTTATTTAAAAAGATCACCCTAAATAGTCTAAAATTAGAGTAATTTCTAGTTTTTTTCTTTTCATATGTTTTCAATATATTTTATATGATGGATGACCCACATTCCATATCAATCAAGACTATAAAATAAGGGATTGAAACTATCAGATTAGTACTATTCATAGATGATGGTTTTCCCACAACAAGATAATCACTTAGGATATAATTCAAGTAATTAATTTTCTTTTGTCATAGATGACCCAGAGTGGGTATGACTAAAACCAAAATGATGTAGTAGTAACTACTGCTATGTATTCTAGTCAATGATGTCATGCATGGCCTCTTTGTGTAAAGAGGTTAGCAAGGGTCTTTGCAGTAACAACATATATTCTCAGAAGATTATTTCAGAGCTGCTTTGTAAATTTATCTTATAAAGTACACTGTAATTTTTATGTTGTATACCTTTACCCTTCAGTGGATAGTAACCATTAAGATACCATGAATGTATAAACAGAGCAAAAGGGGATTCATATTTCCATTACCACAAAGTTTAATAGCAAATTAACTCAAGTAAGTTTTTTCAATATAGAGCCAATTTATTTAATCTTATTAAATAACAGTATCTAACCACAAAGTCTGATATAAGAAACTTTTAATTAAATTCATTATAAATTCTAAATTAATGTGTATATTATTCAGATATTGTATTATCACTTAAGGAAATATTTCAAATTTTATATTATGTTTCTTGTTCTCTAAATGCTTCTTTTTAGTGGCTCCTGTTACATATGCATATGCATGTGTGTACATATATATGAAATGCAGGCCTGGCATATATAGCTTTTACTAATGAGATAAATATTTAATAAATGAAATGAAAACCTTTTGGTTTACCATAAGCTGATGAATTTGCTATCAGTTTTTAAAACTGCATTACAAATCTATCTTTGCAAAAAATAAATATCTACAACGTCAGTTTCTGTAGAGCAGATAGGATTTTTCTTATTACTCAAAATAATCTTTTTATAATATATGAAATGACATCACAGATACTTCTTCCCTAAATCTGTATCATTCAGTAATACAAGCTGTGTTTTTTCATGTCAGAAAAGAGTCATTTTAGTTTAATGTAACATTATTTTAAATGATCACTGAAAGATCTATAATGTGGAAACTACTAGCAATGTGGTAATATATTTGAAGTGTTTCAGAGATCTTCTTGAAGGCAAACGATAATGAGTTTAATACTGGAAAGCAAGTGACAGTTTCTCAATGGAGTATTCGATAAGAAAAGTAAACGTCTTGCTAAATGTAATAGACAAATGGAAAACACTATCTAGCAACATAATGGGTATTAACATTTTAGTATCTAAGACCATTGAAAGGAAAATAGAAATGCCATAGCTTAACGATTATAGGAAAACTGAAAAATATTTGATAGAGAAACCACATCTGATTACTAAAAAACTAACAAAAATATAGGAAAAAATCATCTTGATATATATAATTACATCATACTGACATAAATTTATGCATGTATATGCACAAGCATACACTCGCTAGATGGATAGTTATAATTGTCTAAATAGAAGTGCACATTTACAAGAATTAATTCCCCCTCTCTCTTTCTTTACTAAAATGCAGAAAATATGCAAGGGATGTTACCCTGCTCTAAGGATTCAAGATGAATCAGGCTAAGCTCTTAGCCACTAAGATGTGACTAAAATGTCATAGGGGTAGTCTAACAGTATACAAAATAGGGGGGAGTTTCACAAACAAGTGTCATTTGAGGTATATCTTCACAGATAAGTAGTGCTACTCATTTGACAGCTAATAAGAAACAAGAGTATAGAATGTGGTAATGATTTTTGCAGGGCTGACTTTGAAGGATCACAGTCATTTAAAATGTTTGGATGACGTAGAGTATATGAAACATTAGCAGAACTGAAGTTGAATATTGAAGGATCAGACCATGAAAGGTTTCATACTTCATATGCTACACCAAACAATATTATCATGTAGTCAATAAGATGTGTTAGAAGATTTTAAATAGAGAACTCATATGAATAGATTTGCATATTGGATATTTTAACACTGTGAAGGATTAATTTATGAAGACTTGTCAGAAGCTGTTAGAATAATTTTGCAAAATCATGAGGCCCTTAATTAATGTGTGGCACAGAGCATGGGAGGAAATAATTGATGCAGAAGATATTCAAGAAGATTCGCAAACTTGGCAATCAATTGAACATGGTACATGAAAGCAGAAAATTTAAGGATAACTGTGACTACATATTTGATCCTTCAGGACAACCTGGAGAAATAGGCACATTATCAAACCTGTTTTCCTCTAAGACTTATGACCAATGAATGGGCACCCCAGAAAGGTAATTTGAGTATATTTGTTTTATTTTGCATGCCACCCATTGGTTTTAAATTTTTCAAGGCAACAGCATAACTTGATCAAATTAAGTTGTGTGTCATTTGAGTACATAAATCATTGTGGAACTCCCCTCTTTGAATCACAATGTGCATTGACTGGCTTTGTACCATGCATCTTCTTCTCGTCCATAATGTAAATCCTTTCAGATGTTTCTACAAGACTTTGTGTCAAAATACAGAATAAGTGGAAACTTGTGTACTACATCACCGTGTACAAAATATGTATTGTATCACACATGTATGATCATATATCCATATATATATCCATATATCCATACGTGTGCATGTATATGTATATGCCTTACACTAACACTATACATTAAAGCCTGTGTGTGTATGTATAGATTTCATCGGTGTATGGGATATGTATGTGTGTGATGCAGTGTATACAGGATACACGTATGATGAAGTGTACAATTTTCCACTTATTCTACATTTTGGCACAAAGTTCTGCAGAAGCATCTGAAGGGATTTACACATTTATATGTATATATCCCTGAATATATAAAATAAATCAATAGTCTCACTACTGGGTTAAATTACTTCTAAGTTCACAAAATACAAAAATTAGAACATATCTTTACTTTCAAAATAAAATCATACCTCAGTTCAGCCTATACTGGTATAAATCAATTACTTGTCTATACACGATGGGATGGCATCATCTCATTTCACTGTTAAATATCTGGAGTTAGGTGGGTTTACTCAGCTCTGTTAAGATATAATAATTATCTTCAGCCATTATTTACACTCCATTCATACTTTTTACTATATAAAATTTCTAGTAAGAAAATACTGTTTCATTGTTATCTATGCTATCTATTGTTAGCTATGATGTACATAATTGTAACAAATTAATTCAATTTGCAAATGATTTTAGAGAGTCACTCAGAAGAATGAAAATTGAATTGTTCTGTCAGATCTATCAAGCTTCAGGTGATCAAGAGTCTACACAGGATTAATCAGAGCAAGAAGCTTTCTATCACACTTCATGCCCATATACCAGCCAATTCAATTGTGTCAGTTTTTTTTTCTTATATATGCACCTATGGCAGTACTTGTTAATTATGCTTACAAATTCACTTTTCTGAAAGTAGGTTCAGCTTGAATTTTCAAGATATGATTGATATATGTACTAAAAAAAATAGTTGGAAACACTCATTAACCAGAAAAACTATTAACAAGCAAACATCTTAGCCTTTACTACCAGCCATTAAATGATAAAAGTGAATTGCAAATTTCAAATAATTTGGTTTATGTAAGTAATTGCTCAGATTAAATTCACAGGGATTATTACACTTGTCTTTTCCAAACATAAGCACAGTAATTCTAGGTAAATTTAGCAAGTTAATACAACCTGATGTCTTGTTTTGAAAGGAAAAATTGGATGACCACAATCATTACACCTATTTAAATTTTATGTTGCAATCTGCTTTAAGAATCATTATTAAACAATTTGGTTATTCATTTCATGTTAAACACATAAGATGATGCAGCAATTGAGGGCAGAACAATCATGAAAGTAAAAGAAAACCGGTTCAAATACCAGAAGGCAATTGCTGCTTATACTTACTTCTAAAAATAAAGGTGTATAATATAACAGAAATACACAAGAAAAAAATGAATGCCTTCCATATAATATAATGTCATCTTTATGAGATATATTAGTTTATAATTCATTCAAATTTTATATAGAAGATTTTCAGTTATCCAATAGTAATTGACAGTTGCTATTTTATAAATGGGTCCAAAATAATAGATAATTTGTAATTGACATTCAATTTGTATTCCTCATAGTTTTGGTACTTAATGAAAATTTAATAACCAATTTCATAGTTTTCCAACAGACATCAACTTTACTTTCTTAAGTAACTGTAAGATTAAATATGCCTAAGCATTCACTTTTTAATAATTTGATATGATTTGCATATTGTTTAAAATGAAAAAATAATGTTATAATATTTGGGAAACATTTTAGATCTAGTCTATTATTCAGCTACATATATGATAAATTTAGCAAAATGTCGATTTTAATTCCAAATTTTAAGATGACATTAATACTAGAGGCAAATAATAAAAGACAAAGATTAGTCAGTACCTTCCTCCTCAAAATAGTATCAGTCACATTTTAGGAGGGCTTCATTTTATGATGAGAATTTATTTAAATTAAAACAAGAAGCACCTTAAAACTAGTCATAGAAATGCCTAAATCTTTTTTGTAAGTAAACATAACTTTTTTATATTTGACTTAATTAACCACTTAATTGGCATATTTGATTTGCTATAAGAACCCAAAACTGTTAAACTTAATCTAAGATAAAAATAAGTATGTAAATTACATAGAACAATGGATACAGAAGTGTTAAGTAAAATTTTAATATACATCGCCATTCCTTAAAAATTTATCATTGCTATGATTTTTTTTTATTAACATATAATGCATTATTTCTTTCAGGGGTACAGGTCTGTGATCCAACAGTCTTGCACAATTCACAGCACTCACCATAGCATATACCCTCCCCAATGTCCATCACCCAGCCACCCCATCCCTCCCACCCCCACCACTCCAGCAACCCTCAGTTTGTTTCCTGAGATTAAGAGTCTCTTATGGTTTGTCTCCCTCATTGCTATGATTTTTAATTGTTGTATTGTATGTAGCAAATTCAACCAAGGCAGTAAGTTTTGCTTAAAATACAGATAACTATTCAGTTCACAGCAGGCATAGGAACTGCTTTTAGCTACAATACATCCAATGGTATTATTTGATTCCGCATAAAAACATATTTATACACGTGTGATTTAGATAAAAATATGGAGAAATTCAGAAGAAAATAACCAATGACATATTTCAATATGCTACAGTGTTTGTATGAGAAGCATGCCATAAAATCTTTAGTCAAAATTTATCCACTTACGCATTTCCAATGTATGTGTATTTATGTATATTTGAACTAATTTCAGATTGTGTGTTGTAATATTTAAATGCTATGAACACAAGAATGTTAGCTGTTATCTACTTTAAAAAATCTTTTTGTTTGAGAGAAAAATGGTGACATGCATTAGTTACATCTAAGATGAATTCAATATTTAGGCATATAAACCACCATTTACATTTGTTTTAGACTTACAGCATTAAGTTACTAAAAAAAAATTTTGGCATTTTCTTTTGTTCTAGAACTAGACTTGTTGAAGCCCTCTTACATCATCAACTCTCGATTCAAGAGCCAGTACTTTAGTATCTCTGGCGTAGATAGCTGGTTCTTCCAGAATTTAGAATACTCTTCTATCCTTATAATGTAATGACTAGCATTTACATGAATGCATAACAACCCAGACACAAGATATTTTGTAGTCTCTTTCTCCAAAGTGTGTGTGTGTTTTAAAGATTTATTTATTTGAGAGAGACAGAGAGAGAGAGAAACCCAAGCAGATCCTTTATCAGTGTGGAGCCATTTACAACAACATGAATGAACCTTAAGACATTATGCTAAGTGAAACAAACCAGAAGCATAAGGAAAAATAAATGCATGATCTCACTTATATGTGGAATCTAAAAATGTTAAATATATAGAAGCAGAGTAGAATGGTGGTTGCCAGAGGCAGGGAACCAGGGAAATGAAAAGATATTGGCCAAAGGGTACAAGGTTGCAGTTTTGTATGACGAATAAGTTTAGAGAACTAGTGTACAACATGATGATTTTCATTAATAATACTGTATTGAATACTGGAAAAATGCTAAGAAAGTAGATTCCAGGTGCTCTCATCAGATACACATACACCAAAGTAAGGAGATGACATGTTAATTAGCTTGATTGTATAACTTCAGTTAATCATTTTGCTATGGACATGTATATCAAATCATCATGTTGAACACTTCAAATAAGTACAATTTTTAGTTTAAAAAGAAAAAAGGCAGGACACACAGGAAGCATGAGACATGATCCTTGCCCCCAAGAATTAAAATGAAAGGAGGAACACTTATTCACTGATGGCCAAAGGACAGATGAACTATAGAATTAAGTGTAAATTGTAAAGTAGAAAAATAGGGTAATTCTATTTTTTTTTTCTGTTCAGTAATAGACAATGACTGAAAAAGAAACAATAAAAAGATTTACAACTCACATGAGCAGAAATTATTTGCATATTTATGATTCCTATAGTAAATCCTCTAAGAAAAGGGAGGAGAAGAACCTCTCTGGTCAAGATGTCTAGACTTTGTAAAGGCAGGGATGAGAGGAAAGTCAGGAGGACAGAGAAGAGAAGTCTGACTACAGTTTAATTAAGCTGAGGGAAATATTAAGGCAGTCTTAGTGAATATATACTCTTTTGGAGTAAACATTTTATATGGCATATGTGTGTATGCATATATATACACACACTGGAATTTTACTCAGTCATAAAAAATGAAATTTTGCCATTTGCAACAACATGGGTGGAGCTAGAGAGTAAGTGAAATAAGTCAGAGAAAGATAAATACCATACAATTTCACTCATATGTGGAATTTAAGAAACAAAACAAACAAGCAAAGGGGGAAAAAAGACAGAGAGGCAAACCAAGAAACAAACTCTTAACTATAGAAAACAAACTGATGGTTACCAGAGGGAAGGTGGCTGGGGGATGGGTTAAATAGTGATGGGGAGTAAGGAGTGCACTTGTTGTGATGAGCACTGAGTGTTATATGGAAGTGTTGAAGCACTATAATTGTACACCTGAAACTAGTATCATACTGTGCGAGAACTAACTGGAATATAAATTAATTTTTTTTATTTTTAAAAATATATCTACCATTATAAAGATTTCAGTTAAACAAAATTTATTTTTTGCAATCTTAAACATACGGGGAATTTTACAGGCTGACTAGCACACTATTTACTAGCATCACACTCAATTGAAAGATTCAATACATTCTACCTAACATCAAGAAAAAGACAAAAGTTGTGTGTTCTTACCACATGTATATAACAGTTTATTGACAATTTTAGCCAGTGTACTAAGGCAAAAGAAAGAAATAAAAGTCATGTAAATTGTACAGAAGGAAGTAAAACACTCCTTACTAGGTTAGGGTTAGGATTTTACTTCCACAAAAAAATCTATAAAGCCAATCAATGAATTTAGCATGGCAGCAAGATATAGATCAATATAAATTCATCAATTGTATAAATATGCTGGAAATTAACAATTAGAAAATATTTTTTGAAAACTTCATTCACAATTATCATTAAAATGGATATAGAAATAAATTTAAGAGAAGGTGTGCAAAATCTGTACAATGTAAACTATCAAATATTACAAATCATATTTAAAGAAGAATGAACGGAGAAATACTGTGATTATGGATTAAAGGACTAAAAATTGGGGCACCTGGGTGGCTCAGTTGGTTAAGCGACGGCCCTTCTGCTCAGGTCATGATCCCGGAGTCCCAGGATCGAGTCCCACATCAGGCTCCCTGCTCAGCAGGGAGTCTGCTTCTCCCTCTGACTCTCCCCCATCTCATGCTCTCTCTAATTCTCTCTCTCAAATAAATAAAATCTTAAAAAAATAAAATAAAATAAAGAACTAAAAATTGCTGTGATGGCAAAGCTCTCAAATTTTTTCTGTGGGTATAGTGTAATACCATAGATATCCTAATACGTTTTTTGGAATTAATTAAAAATCTCACATTAAGATTTACATGAAAAGGTAAATGATATAAAAGAGCTAAAACAATTTCAAAAATGAAGATCAAATTTGGAAGTCTCGGACATATTGATTTCAAGAACTATTATAAAGATACAGTAATCAAAGCAGCGTGGTACTGACATAGGATAACATGTAGATCAATGGAAAGGACTGGAGCATCCCAAAAGAAGCCCTGACTAATGTGGTCTACTGATGTTCAAAAAAGTCTCTGAAGTAGTCCCAGGAGGGAAAGGAACACTGAAAATGTTTTTGTATAATTATATGTGTCCCTGAATCATAGCCGCTGAAGATTTTGGATGTGCAGGTCCAAACTGAAGCCCCTAAAAATCTGGATTTTTTTTTTTTTTTTAATATCCAATGGGATACTATTAAGAAACCCCACCTCTTTGGTGGGGATGGAGGAAGACAAAAAGCTGAAGCTTAATCAAAGCAATAACTTTTGTGAGTGACAATGCACAAGGATGGCAGGAAAATGGCATATTTTAGAAAGTGAGCTCTGTTACCTAGTCTACTGAGGACAATGCCTAACACCCTTCGCAGCTTATTCCTACTATCTTCTATCCCTCACAACCCCAAATACACACACAAAATGTTCACAAATATACTCCCATTAGATGGGTCCTGGAAAGTTCTAGAGTTATCCATATTGTGATTGCAGAAACTGAGTTTCAACTTGTTCCTTATTCTTCCTTTCCATCCTCCTTAAACAGTTACAGTTAGTCTCTTATCTTCCTGTTTCCACATTTATTTCATTACTGTTCATTCTCTGTATATCAACTCTTTTCTAGATTAGTGAAATAGTCTCCTTACATATCTAAACCAATCCTTCTCAAAGCATTTCAGATCATGTTACTCTCCTCAAAATCCTTCAAAGGTTTTTATCTCACTCAAGCTAAAACATAAAGTCCTTACATTGAACTTGAAGGCCATACATTATTTGCCCCTATTCCTTGCTTCCAACACCCTACACCACATTGTTTTCTATCCTTCATCTAAATTTTCTGTTATTCCTCCAACTCTGACAGGATGTTTCCTTTGTTTTTCCTTCTAGAAGGAACTTTTTTTCTTTTTTCACTGCTATATTCAAAGCACTGTGAATAGTGCCTGGAAGTAGTGGACAATCAGAAACTACTTGTAGATTGGATACTTGAATAAAAAAGAAAAAACTTCTAATTACGTATTTGCATTAGTATGGCTCTTTACATTATTGTTTTGGGAAAATTCATAGGGAGATTTTTTTTAAAGAGTAATGATCATTTAATTTAAAACATGATAGCTTATCTTTCTTGATAACTGGTAAAAACAATACTTTAATAAATTAGTTAAAAATTATTTTTTTTAAAAGCTTTGTCTTACTTTCGATAGAAATTTGAAATTGCACACGGTTATAAAATATTTAAAATGTCTTCTACTGACATTCAAATTTAAAGTTTTAGGCTAGGTTTTGTTTTAACTTTAAAAATGCAAAAGATGTGAGTATTCCGAGTGTAAAGTGACGCATTCAATTCCCATCAGACTCCAATCTTACAGATCATAGCTGTAGGGCATTTTTATTAACTTAGGCTTGAATACATCTCTTCTGTTGGTTTTAGTCTTTGTGAAAGTTTCTAATTTCTAAGAAAGTAAACCTTTCAGTATTAAAGTGAGTAGACAATACGATCTTTATCAATCCCTCAGGTAAGATATTTCTCAAGTTTCTGAATAATTATGACCTTGAAGATGATAAGAAAATTGACAGAATTTATGGGAACTTAAAGCTTTTAGAGTCTTGTACCCTTGGCCTGGTCCCATGTCCCCATGGCAAATCTGCCTGTGGTGGGAATGAAGATTAAACATTTCTGTATTAGACAACAGTCCTGCTATTCTCATCCAAGTAACAATGAAATAATAATGGCCAATTCTTATGAGAGTTTTATCACATAAATATTAATACTGTAAATGCATATTTAATAGAAAATATTAAATTCATAAATTTTACAAATCATTTTATATATATTAAATCAATTAGATTTCTGTTGTATATTTCTTAATATTTGTAGCAAAATTAAAGGAGCAGACAAGTAGAAAAAGGATTAACTTACACAAACACGGACACACATATCCACATATATATGCAGATATATGTATGTATACATATGTTCATAAAGCAAAAATCTCAACGTATTGAGGTACAAATATGATCTGGTCTTATTTTTCCAATAACAGTTATCAACTATGCTCCACTGAACCACTTTTTTTCTGAGAGATTGAAATTCATATCTTTATTGATATCTCAGTCTGCTTCTTAAACTGCTTATGTAATTTTGATTATTGGTGTTTTAGTTTATTGTGATAAGACTTAGTGTGATAAGATAAATGCCAACATAGTATCTTATCTGTTTCATTCTTCCCATAAAGGCTAGATAAAGTTCTGAGGAGGAGAGAGGAACATATGCTTTAGCACTCCTGTCTACTTGCTCCTCAGCTGTTCTGAGAGCAAAAAGTGCTTGTTTATAGTTTGTCTATCTCCCTAACACAGCTATCTTTAATCATGTGCTGATTTACTGCTTCTAGTATAGCATTAGTTGGGAACTTGTTTTCTCTGTATGACAGGCTTACAAAATCTGGCTGTCCCATTAGGATGAACTGATTTCTGGCAGGTCACCGGAAGCTCTCCACGCACAGCTAAGAGTGTATTCCATGTGCCTAGGGCTCAACTACTTACTGATAATGCATGGTCACTTTCATTGTCTTTGGAGTAGGCTCTCTTTAACTGGTCTGTGACTAGAGGTATGATTATGGAAGCCTCAGGCAAAACCACTGAAAACTAATAAACCCACACTAATGTCAGTATAACCCCCAGAGAAACTATGTTTTATGAAAGAGAAACTATGTATCTCTCCTAAAAGAATTTTGAAAACATTCACACATTTTTAGGTTGGCACAAAGTCTGGTATAAGTTTAAATAAATGCGAAGAGTGTATTTTTTTAAGACTTATTTATTTATTTGAGGGGGGAGGGGCAGAGAGAGACAATCCTCAAGCTGACTCCCCATGGAGCATGGAGCCCAATGTAGGGCTCAACCCATGACCCATGAGATCATGACCTGAACTGAAACCAAGAGTCAGATGCTTAAACAACTGAGCCACCCAGGCACCTCTACAAAGAGTGTAACTTTTGACATGCTACAAATTTGTTAAAAATAAAACATTCTTTTCAGGTAGCCAGTAAAATACAAATACAATAGAATATAAAAGTAAACATACATATAGAATTTCTTAAAGCACTATAATAAAATAAGCATGTACCTATTATTTCTCTCTTTTGATGCAGTTTGAAAGTAATGATAACAAAAATCTGTATTTTATTCTGTGACCTTATGTTGATGTTACATGTAGTAACTACATTGACTTGCTTTCTGCAAATTTCAAAAGTAATGCAAGTATTTAAAATGTCTATATAAAAAACAATTGTTATTAATCAATTACCCATAAAGCATTATCCATTTTAAAATCTGAATGTTTTCCCTAAATGCATTCATATTCAGAGAAAATGTGTCTAAACAGCAAATTTAGATCAATATTCCTTTTTTTAATCAATTACATTTATTCTTTTCCAAAAAACTCTGCCTCTCTACTAAGAAAGTCTTAAAACATTCAGAATTTTGTTTTCCACCTCTAGACACATGATGGCTGAATCAGTTATCTACTGTCATATGCATAACAGACAATTCCAAAATGTCAATGGCACACTAAAAGAAGTTTTACTCACTTATCTGAGGATCAGCTGAACTTGGCTGGGGTGACGAGGGTGATGTATATCCATTCTGTGTCTCTCATTCAATAAAGACTTCTCACCAGGAATGTGTGCAGGTAACTTAACTTCAAGGAAATAAGAATTTGAGTGTATAACTAACCTGGCTGAGTTTGAACTAAATGAAGATCCAATTATTATGCCAGGAAAGATATCAGCTGGCCTATGGTGCTCAATCTGGTCAAACAGTTACTGCAGTTACCAGATGTGCTTATCTGGTGAATGAAGCGACAACTGCTCTTAGTGTAGAGGGGATGATACTGTAAAGGCTTTGGGGTGAAATGATAAAGTAAAAAAAAAAAAAAAAAAAAAAAGAAAATCAATCTCAATAGTCCACTGAGAAGTCATGATAATGAATTGAATGCAAGATAATGTAATGGAGTTTCTATATGTCCTTCAAAAAGATCTCTTCTCTCTTTTATATCCATGAATTTGTGGTATCTGAGACAATGGTACTCAATGAATATTTGCTGAATTGATCACCACCTCTTCTACTAGGTTCTAACACCTAAACTTTCTAGTCCCAAGTCTTAACCATCTATTTGTCAAAATGCTCTCAAAAGAATGTTTTCAACAGAAGAGAAACTACTGGTGTCAATTAGAAGTTAGAAGAGCCTTTTTACTATTTTGAGGTCTTCTGGACACTGACTTAATGTGCAAAATGAGGTGTTATGATTACTACTGCCATTATTATACACATTTCCAAGAGAATAAATGGTTGTTGCTACATGATCTAGACAGTGAGGAATAAGGTAAAACTTGCAGTCTAATTTAGGATGTTTTCTGTTATTAGAATATTCCATAGAAAAAAATTAGAAATAATTTCACAACCAAATAGTGGCAGAGCTATCAATGCTTCAGATCCATTAGGAATAAAATTTTGTTTCCTTTGCCTCTGGAGACATATCCAGTAAGAAGTTGCTAAGGCTGAGGTCAAAGAGGTTGCTGCCTGTGTTCTCCTCTAGGAATTTGATGGTTTCCTGTCTCACATTTAAGTCTTTCATCCATTTTTAATTCATTTTTGTGTATGGTGTGAGGAAGTGGTCCAGTTTCATTCCTCTGCATGTTGCTGTCCAGTTCTCCCAACGCTATTTGTTGAAGAGACTGTCTTTCTCCCACTGGATATTCTTTCCTGCTTTGTTGAAGATTAATTGACCATTTGGTTGTGGGTCCATTTCTAGGTTTTCTATTCTGTTCCATTGATCTATGTGTCTGGTTTTGTGCCAGTACCATACTGTCTTGATCACTATAGTTCTGTAATATAGCTTGAAGTCCAGAACTGTGATGCCTCCAGCTTTGCTTTCAAGATTGCTTTGGATATTCAGGGATTTTTGTGGTTCTATACAAAGTTTAGGATTGTTTGTTTTAGCTCTGTGAAAAATGCTGGTGGTATTTCGATAGGGATTGCTTTAAATGTATAGATTTCTTTGGGTAGTATAGACATTTTAACTACATTTGTTCTTCTAATCTAGGAGCATGGAATGTTTTTCCATTTCTTTGTGTCCCCTTCAATTTCTTTCATAAGTTTTCTATAGTTTTCAGATAAGAGATCTTTTACCTCTTTGGTTAGGTTTATTCCTAGGTACCTATGGATTTTGGTGCAGTTGTAAATGGGATCAATCCCTTGATTTCTCTGTCTGCTGCTTTCTTTTGTATCCTGTGACTTTACTGAATGCATGTACCAGCTCTAGCAATTTTTTAGTGGAGTCTTTCAGATTTTCTACATAGAGTATCATGTCATTATTCAGACTTCAAGATCAAAATTTTCTGCACAGTGAAGGAAACAATCAACAAAACTAAAAGGCAGCCTACAGAATGGGAGAAGATATTTGCAAATGACATATCTGATAAAGGGTTAGTATCCAAAATCTATAAATAACTTAATAAATTCAACACCCCCCCAAAAAAATAATCCAGTTAAGAAATGGGCAGAAGACATGAATAGACATTTTTCCAAAGAAGACACACAGATAGCTAACAGACACATGAAAAGATGCTCAATATCATTCATCATCAGGGAAAGACAAATCAAAACTATAATGAGATACCACCTCACACCTGTCAGAATGGCTAAAATTAACAACACAGGAAACAACAGATGTTGATGAGGATGGGAATACAAGGTGGTGCAGCCACTCTGGAAAACAGTATGGAGGCTCCTCAAAAAGTTAAAAATAGAACTACCCTGTGATCCAGCAATTGCACTACTAGGTATTTACCCAAAGGATATAAAAATACAGATTCAAAGGGGTACATGTACCCTGATGTTTATAGCAGCATTATCAATAATGGCCAAACTATGGAGAGAGCTCAAATGACCATCTCACTATTACTCCTAATAACCCACTAGCAAAATGTTTGCTTCCTATCTCAATGAACTTACGCTTTGCTGGCCTAGATGTTTTAATTCCAAAGGGAGAACTATTTTTATCAGGAGATACAACAGTAATTTTACTGAACTGGAAATTAAGACTGTCGCCTGGCCACTTTAGGGTCCTCATGCCTCTGAAACAATAGGGTAAAAGAAAGGCAGCTACCATACTAGCTGGGGTGATTGATCCTGGCAATCAAGGAGAAACTGGACTGCTGTTCCAGAATAGTGATAAAAGTGGGTATGTCTGGAATATAGCAGATCCCTTTGGGGTGTCTTTTAGTATCACCATGCCCTGTGATTAAAGTCAATGGAAAACTAAAATAATGCAATGCAGGAAGGACTACTGATGGCCCAGATCCTTTGAGATCATTTTATTGGTTATGTTTCACTTTGGAGAACAATGGATGAAATGTTTATATTAGTACTTGCATTTCTTTTTTTTTTTTTTTTTAATTTTCCTTTTTTATACTTAGGAACCCATCTTAAATACCCTTAGTTGATACCTTTGAATGCTGCATTTTTACATTTTTGTTCACTCTATGTAGCTGCTAAAATTAGATGCATTTAACACAACCCTTTTCCTCTCAGAGTTTTTGGGATACAATGACCTGTCAATTAAGTTAAATCCATGATCATCTATTTTCAGGGATTGATGAGAGAAAATAGTTCTTTTATTTTCTGTATTAGTAATTTACTAGACTTAATTAAAAATTTTTGTTAACTTTTTACTATAATGTTAATTACAGTTAATCAAGTGTAGGAGGCTATACTTAATCCCACATATGTGTGTGTGTGTGTGTGATGCACAGTCTCCCTTCTTTAAAAATCAGCAAGCAAGAAATACTGTGCACCTAACGAAAACTTAAATTTTATTATATACACTTTCCTAGCTAAACTTTACTACTCTATTTCCTTTTCTTATATTTTGTTCCCATTTTAATTCATTTTATCAAAGAAGAAATTAGAAAATTCACTTTTATTTTAAAATTTTTGTGATTACATCTTAATTTTACTCTTGTTTTTTTATGCTAAGAAAAAAAGTACTTATTTCCCTGAAAAACAAAACAGAAACAAAACAACTCTGCATTTATTTCTGTGGTGTATAACTATAGAATTTGTAGTAATTACCAAATTTTATAATGTATTCCATATGGTCTACTTTGAGAACATGGAATAGATAGCATAACTAATAACTATATGTATGCATGTATATCAGTCAGGGTTATACCATAGAAACAGAACCAGTACATTACAGAGAGAAGAAGAGAGAGAAAGGGCAAGAGAGTGAGATGGGGAGAGAGGGAGAAAAAGAGGGAGGTGGGCTGAGAGGAAAGGGAGAAAGAACAGAGAGAAGGATTTATTGCAAGGAATTAGTTTATGTGATTGTGGCTGGCTAGACAATTCTGAGTAACTTATGGCAGGTCACAGAAGGGCAGGCTGGAAACAGGCAGGCGCTGAGACTACAGTCCAAAGTGAAATTTCTTCTTCAGGGAAATCTTATTTCTGCTCTTAGGGCATCTAAATTGATTAGAACATGCCCATCTAGATTATTCAATATAATCTTATTTCCTCTCTAAATCAACTGGTTTTAGATGTTAATCACATGTACAAAATACCTTTACAGAATAACTGAGTATTCCAGCCTGAATGAGTTGACAGATGAAACTGAACATCAATGCATGTATGTATTTTATACTAATTAATTTATCTATATTTAGAGAGATCCTATGACTTGTCAGGGTTATTTTAAGCATTGTGGATAATAAGGTTAGGTAGCCAGACAAAGAAATAGCAATTTATAAAGCTTCTTCTTTAGTAGAAAACATGCAATAACTGTTAAGGTTGTTTCAGGTAATGATAAGCATTACAAAGAAAATAAGTCAGGACAACTGGATAGAGATACACAGGCAGAACAAGGGTACTTTCAAACTTTTATGTATGTCAGAAAAAGAACTCTCTGAGGCGATCACATTTGTGCTGACATCCTTTTAAAAGGAAGAAATAAGATCCCTGAAAACCAAAAGAAAAAGTATATAAGGCTCTTAAGATGGATATGAGTTTAAAAGGCTGGGGGAACAGAAAGAAGACAGAGTGGAAATTGAGAGGAAATGAGGTCATTCTGTTGGGCAAACATCAGATAGTAAAAATTGAATGTAAGCTGTGCATATTAGTTTAATCTAGCTGCAAGGTGGTTTTTAACCCACTGGAGAATTCTAACCAAATGTATAGCATATCCCAATTTACATTTTAGAAGAGTACACTATTGCTCTTCAGAGAATGGTTGATCACAGCAACAATTTAAGAAATAACAATATTAGAAAGTGGTGACGTGGAATAACAAAACAACAGTTCAGATGAAAAGACAATAGGGAGATAGACTGAACTTTAATTATGCTTGAAAAATGGGTTCACAGCATACCATTTACCAAAATGAGAAAGGAGAAACATGATTTGGAAGGATGAGGACAACCAATGAGTCAGTTTTTGTGAT
Organism: Halichoerus grypus; assembly: GCF_964656455.1. Taxonomy (NCBI): domain Eukaryota; kingdom Metazoa; phylum Chordata; class Mammalia; order Carnivora; family Phocidae; genus Halichoerus; species Halichoerus grypus. The sequence continues at coordinate 22,634,491 of NC_135715.1, forward strand.
ACCAATTTTGAGATTTTTATTAGACAGTTCATTGGTGATGTTATATATACCCAAGTGGATTCTGATAAAAGGTCAGTGTTTGCGGATTATTACATTTGTCCTATGAATCAAGATCTCTTGATTCACTGTAGTCTCTTCCCACACTGGCCCCAGCATTGCCACATTAATTCCTTTGCTCAAGTAGACATTGATGAACATGTTGCAAACAGAGGCTTGGAATGTGCAATGGGCTTACTATCTCATTCTACCAAAAGTCTAACATGAATAACTGCAGGCTAGACTACTGGGGAAAAATGTGGAGAGAGGAGCTTTCCAAACTGAATCTTCCTTTAGTCTCATGACCAACTAGAAAACACCACAAACTGTAACTACATAAAAGTTATCTCAGGTAAGATTTTTAGAAGAACCACACAATTCAGACAAGTACCAAATTCTGACTCATAGCATCAGGACCATATTAAGTAGTCACTATATTACTAATACTGTGCTAGATGTGCCTTAGGAAACATGAGCCTACATACTCTATGAAACACCAAATAACTGGAAGATAACTCTCTGTGATTTAAAAAAAAAAGTCTTAAAAACAAAGGACTTAAAAAAAACACACGCACCATATGACTGTGACAGCACCAAATGCTCCTGAGGATGTGGGGCAACCGAAAACTCTCTTTCATTGCTGGGAGAAATGCAAATGGTATTGCCACTTGGGAAGAGAGTTTTGCAGTTTCTTACAAAACGAAACATAATCTTACCCCATGATCCAGCAATCACACTCTTTGAGCATTTACCTAATGGAGTTGAAAACTTATGTGTCTACACAAAAACCTGCACATGCATGTTTATAGCAGTTTTATTCATAATTGCCAAAACTCAAAAACAACCAAGTTTTCTTTCAGTAGGCAAATGGATAAGTAAACTATTGTATAGGTAGGCAATAGAATATTACTAAGCACTAAAAATAAATGAGCTATCAAGCTGTGAATAGACAGGGAGGTATATGAATGTAAATTACTAAGTGGAAGAAGCCAAAATGAAAAGGCAGCAGGAGTCCAACTATATGTCATTCTGTAAAAAGCAAAATTATTGAGGGGCGCTTGGGTGGCTCAGTCGTTAAGCATCTGCCTTCGGCTCAGGTCATGATCCCAGGGTCCTGGGATCGAGCCCCGCATCGGGCTCCCTGCTCCGCGGGAAGCCTGCTTCTCCCTCTCCCACTCCCCCTGCTTGTGTTCCCTCTCTCGCTGTGTCTCTCTCTGTCAAATAAACAAATAAAAAATCTTTTTAAAAAAAAAAAGAAAGAAATGGTTTTGGAAAAAAAAAAAAAAAAGCAAAACTATTGAGGCAGTAAAAAGATCAGTAGTTGCCAGGGATTAGGAGGAAGTAGGGATGAATAGGTGGCACACAGATTTTTAAGACAGTAAATTTATGTTGTATGACAGTATACTGATGGGCATATGTCATTACCCATTTGTCAAAACCTACAGAAAGCACAATACCAAAAATGAACAAGAATGTAGACTGTGGACTTTAGGTAATAATAATATGTCAACATAGGGTCATCAATTGTAACAAATGTACTACTCTGTTGAGGAATGTTAACAATGGGGAGGCTATGCACATATTAGGGCAGGAGATACATGATAACTCTCTGTTCTTTCCACTTATTTTACCATGAAACTAAAACCGTCTTAAAATATAGTCTATTAATAAATTTTTAAAAATTAAAAAAGTGGATTGGACTTGTACTTCCGGGAATACGTAATAGATGCACATTTCTTGATTTATCCACTAGGAATAACTTAAACCCTGAAAATTATATATAAAACAAACATGAAAAATCTGGAAGGTGGAAATAAAAAAGTGGACCAACTAACCACCTCCAGACTCACACAATGGCACTGTGGCAAGTATCCTGTTTTATTTTTGTTTTTGTTTTTTTGACTCATATATCCAAGACTTGCAGCTGAGGAAGCAAGCAAGCAAGAAACACCAACTACATGTGAAGGACCTCTTGGTATTATTTCCTATAGCTGCATGTGAATCTATAAGTATGTCCAATAAAAATTTTAATTAAAGGAAAGAGGACTCAGGAATGAATCTGAGAGTTTTAGTAATCAGTTGAAGAGGAAGAAATTAAGCCAGAAAAAAATGATGAAATGAAGACATCTATAAAGTGATTGAGGAAAATAAAATATGTTTGCAGAAAGAGGGAGTGAATTACATCAAATGCTTCTGTGTACTCAATTAAGATGAAAGTAGAAATTTGAAGACATTGTTTGGCAATATGAAAATCTTTTGTTAGATTCACAAAAATAATTTTGGCAGAGTGATAGAGACAGAATCCTGATTTTCACTCACAAGCAGATGAAGGTAGAAAATAAACACAATGATGGATGGTGATTTAGTTGAGAACACTTGCTATAAATAAAAGGAGAAATAAGTACATAATTAGAGAAGCATACAGGTCAAGGAGTATTAGACAGATGATGGATAAATGAGAGAGAGAGAGAGAAAGATAGAGTTTTGAACTGATTATATCTCCCTAAAATTCGTATGTTGAAGCCCGAACCCCCAATATGATGATATTTATAGGTGAGGACTTTGGGAGACAATTAGATTTAGATGAGGTCGTGAGGATAATCCTCCCAAGACGGGAATTACTATCCTTATAAGATAAAGAGAAGTAAGATCTCTCCCTCTCTCTACCATATGAGGTCACAGCAAAAAAGTGGTCATCTGCAAGCCAAGAAGAGGGTCTTCACCAGTAATAAATCTGCTGGCACCCTGATCTTCGACGTGCAAGCCTCCAAAACTGTGAGAAAATAAATTTCTCTGTTGTTTAAGCTACTCAACCTATGGTATTTGTTGAAGCAGCCTAACATTCACAGTTCAACATACCAAATTCATAAAATATTGGCAAATTCAAAATAGTAACAAAATATATTCCAAATACACATTTATTATAAGCAATAACAGAGTATAAGTAGTTATATAATAAATTGCACAAAAACATATCAAAAATCAAGTCCAGGGGCGCCTGGGTGCCTCAGTCATTGGGTGTCTGCCTTTGGCTCGGGTCATGATCTCAGGGTCCTGGGATGGAGCCCTGCATCGGGCTCCCTGTTTAGCGGGAAGCCTGCTTCTCCCTCTCCCACTCCCCCTGCTTGTGTTCCCTCTCTCACTGTGTCTCTGTCAAATAAATAAATAAAATCTTAAAAAAAAAAAAAATCAATGGGCGCCTGGGTGGCTCAGTTGGTTGAGCGACTGCCTTTGGCTCAGGTCATGATCCTGGAGTCCCTGGATCAAGTCCCACATCGGGCTCCCTGCTCGGCAGGGAGTCTGCTTCTCCCTCTGACCCTCCCCCCTCTCATGTGCTGTCTCTCTCATTCTCTCCCTCTCAAATAAATAAATAAAAATCTTTAAAAAAAAATAAAAAAATAAAAAAAATCAAGTCCAATATTTCATTTATCAAGTGAGAAACCCAAGCCCAACACAAGACAAAGATATTTAACTGTTATCTTAAGTTTAGAGGACAACCTAATGGACCCTCATATCAATCATACAAAGAGAAAAAATGTATTCCTCAGACTCCTGTTCATTAACCTACCTTTGTTTTTTTGTTTTTTTTTTAATGATTTTATTTATTTATTCATGAGAGACAGAGAGAGAGAGAGAGAGAGGCAGAGGGAGAAGCAGGCTCCCAAGGAGCAGAGAGCCCGATGCAGGACTCGATCCCAGGACCCTGGGATCATGACCTGAGCCGAAGGCAGATGCTTAACCATCTGAGCCACCCAGGCGCCCTAACCTACCTTTGTTATTTGTAAACTTTAACTTTCTTTTCATATTATCTCTGATGATAAATCCAAGGGCTATCATTTTAATGCTACTTAGTTTTAAAATGTATCAATTTCAGCATTCAAAAGATAGGTCATTTTTAGAGAGTAATGGTTACTAGCACTGAGAACCGCATCTTGGTAAGCAAATATGATGTTAACTAAAACTGATCAGATAAACTACAAATAATTACTTTTACTTATGGGCCAAAGGTTTACACCAACTTAGCGCACTGACAATTTAATATGTGATGAGAGGACATTTACATAGACATTTAAAAGGAAGCAGCAGCACAAATATTGCTCAGTCTTCTAAATATTTATTACATCATTTATTGCTTTTCTATAAATATAATCAGAGTACTTATCTTTCACTATGTTTGTAATAAATAAAATGATTTTATTGTATACAGATGTTATAACTTGACCCATGTACTTTAAACCACAGATCCACACTGAAGTAACAACTTGCTTCAAATTTATGCGGTGGGCAAGACAGGCTTATTCAGGTGTTACTTACAAAGAGTGAATTGACCCTTCACAATGTAGAATTCTCTGTTTTGAAAGATGTATATAATCACATAACCCTCACCAATATCAAGATACAGAACAGTTTCATCCTTCTCCAAAGTTCCTTCTTGCCCCTTTGTAGATAACAACTTCTCTCCCCTCTCTACCCCATATACTTTCCCTAGTGACTTAGGCTTTTATTTTTCAGGGAAGAAAAGTCTGGGGATAAAGGAGGAATGCTCAGTCTTTCTCACAGTGCTAGCCACTCTCTCCTGCAAGCCTCACCACCTAGAGAGTCTTTCTCTGAATTCTTTCCCTGCCCACAATATTTCTTATGAGGACCTAGTGGCAATCCTGGGTGAAGACACCGTCAAAATGTTTTAACTTCATTTGTGTCCGTGGTTCCAGAGTTTCTCTGTTAGCTCACACTCTCCCATTAGCAATTTGCTTAAGTTTAGCTGAATTCTTCTTCCCTGCTTCTATGGCGCCCTCCATCCCTTCTGTGGTGGCCTGTATTCCTTCCCCTCGTGCTCCATCACGTGATGCAGGCTCCAGTTCTGTCTCTCCTTGGTGGCACGAAATTTTCCCATAGAATTCAGGCTGCTTGGTTGCCATGTGATCCCAATTCTCTAATGGTTTAAAAACAGTTTTATCTAGCTTTTTTTTTTTTTTTTTTGCTATAATTATGGGACCAATGCTGTTTCCAAATTCCTGCATTCTAGGTGGAACACAACTCCCTTCTTGATTTGAATTTAATATACTATATCAATTCTCTGTGAGCTTCAAAGATTATATATCTTCTTTAAATAAGTTATAGAATTATTCTGACCATTTTTTGTCTTTCAAACATAATGCCTGAACATTTTATTAAATGAAAGCTATGTACTGTAATAGCAAATTCATCTATTGCTCATTTATCTTCAAATATGCAATTATCCAAACATTACCAGATCACAACATACATGATAATCATAAATGTAATGTAACCCAAAGTATTAATTTTAACTCAGAAAACTTCTTAGGTAGGCAGTATAACAAGTGGTTAAGGACATAATCTTTGGTAGAAAGAATGTTATTCCCAAAGGCTCTCCTATTTTTCTAGATATGTGACCTTAGAGTAGTTTCTTAAACTTTCCAAAGCAAAAAATGGTATAATAATAAACATAAGTCAGAGTAGTGGAAAGATTGGATTAGATGACCCATGTAAAATATTTTACATATAACCTATACATATAATTCTCACCATATATTTGTTACTATTTTCATTATCTTCTTCATCATCATAATCATCATGAGAGCAGTGATCTGATACCATATAATTAAAAATAATTGGCATAATCATAAACACTATCTGAAGAAAAATTAAAATGTTACCAGTTTTATTCTTGTTTCACAATGTAGACCATTTTTATCTGTCATTATTCATAGAAGATATAACACATTTCAAGTCTACTGAATTGTAACAAATATAATACTGGTTATGTAAAATACTATATTATATGCATTTTCCAAAATTATTCCAACTAATTTTTAAAAATAATCATGTTGAATTCTCAAGATTCTTGATTCTCAAGAGAATCCTGGAAAGGAAGACAAACAAAAAGAAAGTTGGACTGATGGATGGAAGGAAGGAAAGGGAGGGAGGGAAGAGGAAAGGAAAAGGAAGGAAAGGAAAAGGAAGGGAAGGAAAGGAAAGGAAAAAGAGAAAAGAGGAGGAAAGAAAAGAAAAGAAAAGACAGATATTATGAGCTAGATAACAATGAATAACCAAGGCTAACTTAGTCTTATTTATGTTACAGACTGAATCATGTCCCCATCCACCATCCAAATTCACAGGTTGAACACCTAACTCCCAACCCAATATGATTGTATTTAGAGATAGGGTCTGTGAGAAGGTGATAAAGGTTAAATGAAGTCATGGGGGAGCAGAGTCTTAATCAGATAGTGCTGGTGCCTTTATATGATAAAGAAGACAAAGCTAGAACAGAGACCCCTCTCTTCACCATGTGAGGACACACTGAGAAGGCAACCATCAAGCCAGGAAGAGAGTTCTCATCAGAAACTGACCATACTGACATCTCGAATTTTAACTTCCGAGGTTTAAGAACTGTGAGAAATACATTTCTGTTGTTCAAGCCACCCAGTCCATGGCATTTGTCATGGCAGACAGGGCAGACTAATGCAGTGAACAAAATAGAGAAATTTAAGCCAAATAAATTAATTTTTAATATGATAATGCAATTATAGATTTTATTCCTGTAAGAAAAGTTATACATAGAAGAAAAAGAAAGAATTTTAAAACTGTGTGATAGATGAGTGTTGGATATTTTGGAGAAAAGTCAAACATTTTATTATTTAACTTTCCTTTTCAGAAGATATCCTTCCGTCACTCTTTTTTTTTTTTTTTTTTAAGATTTTATTTATTTATTTGACAGAGAGAGAGACACAGTGAGAGAGGGAACACAAGCAGGGGGAGTGGGAGAGGGAGAAGCAGGCCTCCCGCTGAGCAGAGAGCCTGACTTGGGGCTCAATCCCAAAACCCTGGCATCATGACCTGAACCAAAGGCAGACGCTTAACGACTGAGCCACCCAGGCGCCCCCCTACCATCCCTCTTTAATACAACTCACAGATATATGGCTATAAGTAGGATTATATTGGCATTTTCACAAACCTCTGTTTAAAATGTTAAGTCATGGGCGCCTGGGTGGCTCAGTTGGTTAAGCGACTGCCTTCGGCTCAGGTCATGATCCTGGAGTCCCTGGATCGAGTCCCGCATCGGGCTCCCTGCTCGGCAGGGAGCCTGCTTCTCCCTATGACCCTCACCCCTCTCATGTGCTCTCTCTCTCTCTCTCATTCTCTCTGTCTCAAATAAATAAATAAAATCTTTAAAATGTTAAGTCATGAGATCTATAGATCTATTAAAATTAAAATCTGTAGGTTCACTTTCCACTATCAGTTATATACCTGAAATTGTAATAGGCATTAAAACAATTACTTAAAAAAGGTGAAATTCCAATTAAATACTTATCTATGTGAAAATGTTAATTAACTGGGAGTATATTCAAAGATTATGTTAGTGTAAAAAAACGCTATTGCAGTCAACCAGCATCAGTTAATTATTAATAAACTTATATTCATTTCTGCATGTAAATTTTAAACTCCTTCATTCTATAAAAGAAATGTTAAAAATGATCACTGAAAGAATATATAACTTAATCAATTATCATAAATAAGTTATAAATTATACTTTCCTTTGTCATTAAAATGTTATGTTTTAGACATTTTTCCCCCAGAGCATGGAAACAAAAAGGACTTTCTAATTGGTCTTTAAATAATCAGAATATAAATGAAATGTTCATATTATTCCTTAAAGATTCTAACTAATTAGGCCCTGCCCTCTAAGGGATTATTCCTATAATACACAGTGAAAAAAAGCAAATAAAAATAAAATTATGGAAGTTTACTAAATGCAGGATAAATGAAGGGAATTCAATCACTCATTTAAAAATTGTATTGGGAGTCTAACTGAATCAAGGCTTAAACAACACTCTAGAGTCTAATCATAGTTAAAATTCTTTTAAGTTTTCTCTAGAGACATTCTGTAAGGGCTTTTCTTATTATAACGTGCAAACAGGTTTCATCTGAAATTACAACAGGAAGTTATTTATTTTGAAACATATCATGTATATAGAATAAAAATGTAAAAGTTCAGTAAAATACACAATTTAATTATTTTGGTCAGGAGAGCCTGGGTAGAACAGTCAACTGACGTTATTACTCTTGGTTTTGGCTAAGGTCTGATCTCAGGGTTGTGAAATCAGGCCCCACATGGAGGTCCCTGCTCAGTGCAGAGGCCAATAAATAAATAAATAAATAAATAAATTCTTTTAAAAAATTAAGTATTTTGGTTGGCAAGTGCAAATTGAAAAAAAAATAATCTAATGCTAAATTAGACATTTTTGCATGATCAGAAAAATCCAGACAAAAAGATCACAAACTGTGATTGTTTTAAGAATTTTTTCCTCCAGCTTTTTAGTTTGATTGTAATGATTATATTTACCTTGATAAATAAAACAAACAAAAATAACAGCTGAAGTCAAAGACCTATTATGCATGAAGGAAGCAATGAATCAATGAAATGGAATGCCATTTTAAAAATCAAATTTCATTATTTTGCTCTCTAAGCATAGTATCCCTAGGTAGAGAAAACACGATAAAAGATCATTGAGATATGTTGTTTATAAGTCTATAATAGACTGTGATTATACACATTAAACTGTAAAAGTTCCTTTCCTATTACTATAATAACACAGGTCAAAGATTCAAATAAAACTAAAATTTATTAATAAGAAATCATGAGGAAAATTAGAAAATAATTTATGATGAATGAAAACAAAAAAACCAATAAACCAAAACTTATTGTATGCAGCAAAATCAGTGCTCAGAGGGAAATTTATAGCTTCAAATTCCTTTATTAAAAAAGGAGAAAGGGGGGCACCTGGATGGCTCAGTCCATTAAGAGTCTGACTGGCTCAGGTCATGATCTCAGGATCCTGGGATTGAGCTTCACGTGGGGCTCCACGCTCAGTGGGGATTCTGCTACTCCCTCTTCCTCTGCCTTCCCCCTGCTCCTGCTTCTCTCTCTCTTAAATAAATAAATAAAACCTTAAAAAAGGGGGGGAGGGGAGAAAGGTCTTAAATCAGTGGCCAAGCTTTCTGCCTTAGGAAACTGGAAAAAAAGAGGAAAAACCTAAATCCAAAGCAAAACAGAAATTAAAAAGTTAAAATAATTTGAATAGATGAAAAAGTCTGAGTACTAACATTCTTAGAAATTAAATGAAATCCAGAATGGATTTGTCTAATGGAAATCTTAGTAGAATCCTGCACTCCTTAATATCCATTCTGTGACTCTAAGTGGCCAGATGTAGGCAAAATTAAACCTATACACAGTGTTTCAAGACTGACTTGCTAGAGCTTTCCCCTAGCCTGCAACACAAAGTATCAGAAAGTGCCATCCTTTGGTCACTGAATGTTGTCATCAAAAGAGACCAAACACTGAGCTGGCACATTCTAAGCATTTCGAAATGTTATCTGTTAGCAACTATGAAGTTCAAAATAAAAACATCAATTAATATATATAGTCAACATCCAAGACGAAACAATTTGGTGGGAGCTTCATTGAAGTCAGTTTCCTATATCTTTTGCCTACAAGGAGTTGAGAAGGTGATCCCAAATTACTAGAGGTATATAATTAGCTGGTATTGAGAAGAATGGCTCTGAATATGTAAAGGTCCATGTCTCAGTCAAAATTTTGATAGTAAAATACCCAATTAAAGAAGATTTGAAAGGTTTAAAGATATGGAAGCTTTTAAAATAATAAAAAAATAGTATTTTTAGTTGAAAAGCACTTGTGTATATTTTGTATTTGATGTATTTATGATCTGTAAATGAAATAGGCTTATTTAGAGTAAAAGCATTATGAGTTATTTGAAATTTGTAACAGAATAATTGATGTAGAATCCTTTTAAGTTGAAATCTTACAATGTTTTTTTTTTTTTTTTTTTAAGATTTTATGTATTTATTTGACAGAGACACAGCGAGAGAGGGATCACAAGCAGGGGGAGAGGGAGAGGGAGAAGCAGGCTTCCCGCCGAGCAGGGAGCCCGATGCGGGGCTCGATCCCAGGACCCTGGAACCATGACCTGAGCCGAAGGCAGACGCTTAACGACTGAGCCACCCAGGCGCCCCGAAATCTTACAATGTTTATCATCAACGTGCTGAAATATGTGAAGAGACTGAATGTTTCCCTTATTTGTAAGATTATTTTATCAAATTTATTAGCAGTATTTAGTACCAGAAGGTTTAGTTAATTAACTCAGAAATCTGAAATACTTAAGATCGAGTTAATGAATGTATGTTTAAATGTTTTTAGGCTATTTAATTAACTCAATATTTAAATGAGACTAAACACTCTATTTAAAGACCTTTTAAACATAGTAATGAAATCATTTTAGGTTTATAAAATGGGAAATAATTTTGCAAACTTAAATTTGAAAGGAAACTTTAGATTTCCACTACCCTATGGTGTCTTTATCTTAGGAAAGGTAGAAATATCTTGTGCCATCCCCTAAACATCACAGTTTCCCTTTTTTTGTAACACTGAAAGTTACAGGATCACTCTTGTTCTGCTTACCACAAAAGAAGTTTAAGGGGCTGATGACCAAGTAAAATATTGGCAAGTGGCAAATTCTTATTCTAGGCTCTGCAATTTCAATTGTTCTTTCTCTAATTTTAAGAGTGTTTTAGGGCACCTGGGTGGCTCAGTTGTTGAGCATCTGACTCTTGATTTTGGCTCAGGTCATGATCTCAGGGTGGTAGGATTGAGCCCCACATCAGGTTCTGCACTCAGCACAGAGTCTGCTTGGGATTCTCTCTCCCTTTCCCTCTGCCCCTCACATTGTGCTCTCTCTCTCTCAAATAAATAAATAAATAAAATCTTAAAAAAAAATTTTTTTTGCCATATCTAGAAAGCAGAACTCTTGATTGAGCCTAAAAAAAACTAACTAAATGCTGTGAAAAATGCCTTATCAAAATAGAAGACAGAATCAAAATTAATAGCCTTTCAAATTCAGGATTCTGGCTCAAAAATTAACAAGAGCATGATGCCCCTAAAAAGGAGACATTATCTAACAAAGAGGCAAAACAAATCAAACTGATAAAAAGGATAACCAATTTTCAGGTCATTCCAAAATATGTCATTGATTTCAGCAAGGACAACTCTGGAAATCTTAGCACTTCAGAATCCTAATACAGGATTCTTAACAAAATCCAGCAATGATCTTGTTGGAAACATACCAGGAGAGCTAAAGGGAATCAAGTTTGTCTTTAGTTGCTTGTATCTCTAAATCCAAATGATTCATTTTTTTCCAGTGCAGGTCTTAAAATTGAGCTTTTGATACTTAATGGGGCAAGCAAATCTATGCCAAACAGATTTCCTTTTAACTTTCCTTTCCCTTCTGAATTTGTCAAGGATCTTAGTATTCTAAACAGTGATACACCATTCAGTTTTTAAAAACTATCTGCTTCTACACTCTACTTCTGATCAAAAGTTTTTTAAAATCATTTTCTCAGTAAATTTTCTCAGTTATAATATTTTGTGGTTTTGGACTTTGTCATCTTTTGACACCCTGGTCTATACATGTAGCATCTCCCTCTCCTTTGAAAAATTACCTCATAATTTTTAAAAATGTGATTACTCCTCCTATCAAAGTAAAGTCTGACATATTTTACTAAGAAATCTGTAAAGACATATTGGTCTTCCAGATTGAAATCACTTACACTATTTCCATATTTACCAGACTAATGGAATAAAAGAAAATAGAAATGAGGTCTTTCTAAATACCATTTGTCCAAAATGTGTGTCAAGGTAAAGGTAAATCATAAGTGGCTTTAAAAAATTCCCTTTACTTGGGGCGCCGGGGTGGCTCAGTTGGTTAAGCGACTGCCTTCAGCTCAGGTCATGGTCTCAGGGTCCTGGGATCGAGCCCCACATCGGGCTCCCTGCTCGGCGGGAAGCCTGCTTCTCCCTCTCCCACTCCCCTTGCTTGTGTTCCCTCTCTCGCTGTCTCTCTCTCTGTCAAATAAATAAATAAAAAAAATCTTTAAAAAAAAAATTCCCTTTACTCTATTGATCCTATAATGACTCCAAACAGAAATAAATCAATAAATTAATAAATAAACAAAAAAAAAGATCATAGAATGTATACACATTTACGGTAGGAAGCAGCATTAGATTACTCTCATCTAATCTATCACGCTAAATAGCAACACATGTTCTTTATGGCAATGTTTCATGCTATTTCAAAGTCCATATAACTTGTACCCTTATGATTTAAGCCCCTATGAGTCAAGCTCTTATAACTCAGTCTGTAAACCATTCCCGGACACAACCAACAACCTCTGCCATCAGCTATTCAAAGTAACTTTGTTCAGATTACAGAACAACATAAGTACCCTTCCCCAGATCAGGATATTTCTCTCGAATGATATTTTTTTTTTCTTCTTTAAAGATTTTGCTTATTTATCTGACAGACAGCAAGCACAAGTAGGGGAAGCGGCAGGCAGAGGGAGAGGGAGAAGCAGACTTCCCGCAGAGCAGGGAGCGGTCGCAGGACTCGATCCCAGGACCCTGGGAGCATGACTTGAGCCAAAGACAGACGCTTAGTGACTGAGCCACCCAGGCACCCAGATATTTTAAGTACCCTACCAGTTTCTCACAGTAGAATGCCTAGACTTTAGGGTCTGAGAAAATCCATCATACTATGTAAAGTTACCTGAACCAAATAGCAACTCAGGGGAATAGTCTTTGTTTTTTTCTGGTCAGAATACAGTCATATAAATATAAACATGGTCAAAGAAACAGTGTGAGTTTGAATACTTTAGACAAAATCACTATCAGTAGTCATTGCAAAGGGAGGTGACTCATTTAGGAGATGATCCAGCTATTCTTGGGTCAATTTGAAGATGATCTTTAGTACTTATAAGTGACTAAATGTTTTTCAATTACTTTTTAAACTCAAAAATATATACAATAAAATCACCTCCAAAATCATATGGAGATGCAAACCAATTTTAAACTTAACACCTCTGCAATGATGTAGGCAGAATGGACAAAAAAAGAAACAGATTAGAAATAAAATGATATATAACCAAATGATAATTTTATAATTGCTTCTATTTAAGAATGTCTTGCAGACACTAGAAACCCATGAATCAAGTAATTATCTTAATTAGATGAAATGATAAACTGCTGAATTAAACATGAATACACACATATATATTTATTTCTATATGTAAATATGATGTATACATAACTTTATATGTATTTAAGTATACAAATATATGCATGTGTGTATATACATATACATATATATATATATATATATATATATATATATTTTTTTTTTTTTTTTTTTTTTTTACTTGCCCATAGGACAATACTTTCTTCTCATTCTTTCTTACTGGTTAGATTGCTCTCTCTCTCTTTTTTTTTTTGAAGATTTTATTTATTTATTTATTTTACAGACAGAGACACAGCAAGAGAGGGAACACAAGCAGGGGGAGTGGGAGAGGGGGAAGCAGGCTTTCCACCGAGCAGGGAGCCTGATGCGGGGCTCGATCCCAGGACCCTGAGATCACGACCTGAGCCAAAGGCAGACGCTTAACGGCTGAGCCACCCAGGCGCCCCAAGATTGTTCTCTCTCTTGATGTAGAGGTCCATACACACTTTATGTCCTAGTTTCAAACAGTTTCTTTCCCAAATACTGTTTGAGACCTCTAATTGACCAAAAATAATTTTGCCTCCTACAAATAACAAATATTTTCTTATACAAGTGTATACATTAGATTTCCAGAGCTCATTGTGCCCTGTTAACGTCATTCTGCTTTATTTCTCTTTATTTTGAGGCAAACCCCCAAACACCATTATACTTAATGTATAATGTATAATGTATAATTAAGTATAATTTTAGAAAGCTTGTAATTCTGAGGATTCTTTCAAATTTGGAAAAGAATCTGCTGTTCTAAATTGATTATGTTCAACACGGCTTAATACACTTAACCCATGAGTTTTGTTTTGAAATAAATGACTTGTACCTCAATATAGTACAATGTCATCAATAACAAATAGAAAGTTAATGCTAGAGGTGAAGTCCCATCCTGGACATGGAATCCTCGTGCATGTTACTTCAGTTTTGTGGAAATGCACCCCCACTGTATTTCATCTTCCATCAACTGGGATATATGACTAGGGCATTATGCATGGGACAAACCTCTTCTAAATTCCTCATCCTATAAATTGACTAATTATAGTTAGAATTTCTTCTTACCAACAATGGTACTTCTACTTCTGCAATGCTCCAAATGCAGCAACTATACCGGTAATAATGGTACAGAGTGCCAGGAAAATCAATATCCGTTAGGATATACGGAGCCAAATATGCACTTAATATGTGTAACTACTACAATCCCAGATTTGCTTTTCCAACAATGTAACTATAAGAACTGGCTTTAGGACCAGAATTGACCAAGATCTGTGGCAAAACCTGGACTGGAATTGCAGAAACACTAACTGGGTCAGATCTATCCTAGGAGACACCAGCATGACTCCATGTGGAGTGCATGTGCCCTAGAGAAACTTTTTTTTTCAAAAAAAGGGTACTTACCAGTTTTGAAATAAACATCTAGGCCCAAGCTGGAGCCCTCCTGCCCGAGGTGTGACGTCAGCACACTGAACTTCCGACTTCCCGGAAAAGCTCCGCTGGACCAGAAACACGGTGTATTTAGTTAGACAAATCCGCCAACGTCAAGTCAACTCTGGGTTCTATACGTATTTCCTTGTTTCTTCTCACTCCAAACAAGGTTGGCAGTTTTGGCCCCTGCCAGTCAGGTATTTTCTACTTTTCCTTTTCCTTATTCTTCGTTCTTTACCCTATAAAAGCTTCCTGACTTTGCCGCATTTTGCAGTTCTCGTCATGAAGTGTTAGTCTGTTTGCATCTCATAAATTGTCTTCTTTAATCAGTTCTTGAGTTTTTGGTGACGAGGAATGGGGTCCCAATCTGGGTTTTACAGGCCTGTGGGACCCAGGGCAAAGGCTTCGCTGTGGCAGAGCCCCCCGCCTCCGGCCCTCGGACTTCAAGCGTCTTCTCCTTTACGGAAGCCTGACGAGGTCAGAAATTGGAGCTTTGCTCCCTTGCGCGGGGCTATCTGATCCAACCTTCAGTTAGGGAGCCAAAAAAAAAAAAAAAAAAAAATTTGTTTTCAGAAAAGTTCTGCAGCTATGGAAAGGTTCTGGGTTTCTTTTTTTTTTTTTTTTTTTTAAGATTTTATTTATTTATTTGAGAGAGAGAATGAGAGAGAGAGAGAGAGAGAGAGAGCATGAGAGGGGGGAGGGGCAGAGGGAGAAGCAGACTCCCCGCTGAGCAGGGAGCCCGATGCCGGACTCGATCCCAGGACCCAGGATCATGACCTGAGCCGAAGGCAGTCGCTTAACCAACTGAGCCACCCAGGCACCCAGTTCTGGGTTTCTTAAAGTTAGCAAAAATGATCTGAGGCCCCAGAAAGCTTCCAGAGTTTCTTAAAGTCCCCAGAAAGGTTCTGCGGTTTCAGAGATGTCCCTGTAGTGATACTGGGGTCTGCATGGGTGGCAGTTAGGGGGACTCAAGAAGAAATTCCAGTGTCCATAACTGGTGGCAGCCACTGGGGGAGTCACAAAGCTTAGAGGCCTAAGTCCACAGCATAAATTGCTGGGGACTTGGGGAAATAAATTAGGACAAAACTTCAGACTGTTTTGAACATTAAAATTGAAATCTAATCAAACATATTAGACTATTAAAAGCCATTAGGGTCTCTGTCACTATAAAGAAATCTTGTGAAAGGAACTATAGATCTGTTGGTAATGGGAATATTGGAAGCCAAAGAAAAAAGATTGCTGGGTTTGGTTCAAGCACTTAAAAGCTGTTAGTGCACATAACTCTGACTCCTGAGCTAGACTAAGTTGGTCATAGAACAAGTTAGATAGACACTAGGTCATCTACCAGCCTCAAGACAATTTCCATGCAATGAAGTACACTTTAAACACCAACAAATCCCCAATCCAGTGGTACATTCCTCTTGGGTGTTAATGTGGCTCCAAGATATCCAAGGCTTAACTAAAGAAACAGGATTGTCAAGTTACAAAGAATTGAACACTCTACCCTCTGGCACATCTGCTTATTTTAGGTCTAAAAATTGTGGTCCCAGAAGCTGGAGATATCTACAAAAAAATGGCAAAATTTTAAATGACTTAGGAGTACATGGCCATTATGGGGAATGTTCCATTTAGACAAGATTGTTCATTTAAGAAGTGCACTTGAAAGCAAGGGTTCCCAAGTCACACAAACAGAATGCTATACCTATTTTAGTTGGCATGCAGAAGCTTCCAAAAGGCTTCAAGACTCCAAAATAGCTTCATTGAAAGATTCATCACAAAAGGTTAATGAAAAATTAAAGACACAGAGGCACCTAAAAGACTGTAAGACTAATATCACTCCTACTGCTTTCCTCTTATCCTACTCTACTGGAGTACTCATTCTACTAATTCTCTATCCAAAGAGACCACAAGCCAATAAACAGGAGTCCACCAAGGTAGTGACCTTACAACTGTGAACAGTTCCAAGACCAGAAACCTAAAACACCTGGACCTCCCCCCACTGAACCCCAAAAGAGTTCATCATCAAAACACTAGCCAGAAATCAGTGTCTTATTTGCAAAAAAAAAAAAAAAAAAAAAACAGACAGTGGAAAAAAATTGTCCTTAAAGTTTATATGCAAATCCTGCCACATCAATTTGTATGTCCCCATATCAACCCTCGAAGAAAGGCCCCTCCTAGAGTTGATGGGATTTAAAGGGATTTTCTAGTAAACTGTTCTCAGTTACTCCCTTAAATAACCAAGGGGAATTTAAAATTTAAAAGGAATGGAAGGCCTTGCCAAATTTGATTAGATAACAGGGCTACAAACTCTAAATCCCACACACTCAGGAGCCTGTATATGGGATCCTGGGAAACTGGCAGCAGATGGCAAAGGGTGAGAGTTCTTACCAGAGTCTGCTCTCCTAAATATCTCTGACTGGTTGGGAGAGAAAGTAAAATTCCATGTTGTCTCTTATTGGCTATTGATCTTTTTTCTCTCCCAGGAACAGCTATTGCCTTCTTGTTTTCCTTATTTTGTGTCCTGAGAAGCTGGCTTGGATTTCTGCCTATCTGGGGCTTGAAGGTTGTTGGTTCTTAAATATCCAGGCAGCTCAACCATAACATTGAGGAACCAAAAATATTTGCATTTCCCTGATGATTAATAATGTTAATTTTATGTACCTGTTATGTACCTAAAAATGTTAATTTTCATGTTGACCATCTGTATGTCTTGTTTGGAAAAAATGCCTATTCAAGTCCTCTGCCTATTTTTTTTAAATTAGATTGTTTGTTTCTTGCTATTGAGTTGTATGAGTTCAGTAAATATTTCAGATAATAACTCCTCAGAATTTATAGACAAGCTGACATGCGAATCTATGTACTCAATGTGCTCTTAGGTTTAAATCATTATAATGAAACATACTATTTTTTTATAACCCTTTGCAAGTTTCCTAAATTAGGATTTAATGGTTGGACTTGTTTTTCAAGTGTGTTTGGTTAACTTTTATGAATCTCTATTAATTTAATTAGGCATTTCCTATAAAGGAAACTTTTTTTATATGAAAGTGTCACATATGACTTCATAACTCCTTAGGTAATTGTGGAAATTTTTAAAAGTGCATGATATATATTTAAATATTAATAACTAATATTAATTTGAGAAGATACTAGCCAGAAAATTCTGAAACATACGGAAAAATTTTAAATCTAGATTTGTGTATCATGATGGAGACGTCTTCCATTTTCACACTCCCGTAATGTATTGATTAGTGAAAATTCCAAATAATTTAGCAGATACCAATGCATAATCATAGTACATTATATCATTTACCACACTAGCAACCCATTCATTGCCCTTCTTCCATACAGCACTCAGTTCCAATTTTCTCTGTGACATTTTTGTGACTAAAATAACAACAAAAAATCCTCCTCCAAGACCCAATAGTCTTTATTGTGCTAATGAATCATTTGTCACTTATTTTACACGTACTTATTGATGAAAGCTCCTTAATTCTGTCTGCTGGGATTTAATACCTATTCTTACTGACCTCGATGACTTTTCTCCCTTTCCCAATAGTCCCATCTTCTGAACAAAACTTTTTTCTCCTTATCTGCATTCCTAGTCAGTTTTACAAAAGCTAAGAGACTTGCTGACACTTTTTTTACAGTTTCCACTTCTCCACATATTATTTTAGTTTTCCATTTTTCTAAAGATAAGGAATATGTCAGAAAATCCATGGGTAAAGATCAGAAAAGAGCAGGAAAACCTCAAAGGCTAAATTTTATCTCAGACTTCTTCTTTTTTCTTTTAAGATTCTATTTATTTATTTGAGAGAGAGAGAGAGAGAAAGAATGCGTGCAAGATCCCGGCAAGGAGCAGAGGGAGAGGGATAAGCCGACTCAGTTCTGAGGGACAAGCCAGACACGGTGCTCTATCCCAGGACCCTGAGATCATGACCTGAGCCAAAATCAAGAGTGGGACACTTAATCGACTGAGCCACCCAGGCACCCCTTAAACTTCTTATTAAAAGGTCATCTACCTCCTTGAATAAGCTTTAATAAAGATATTTTAAACTAACTACTATGGGGAAAAGGAGGAGTCTAAAATAGAGAAAAAAACTTTTTTTTTTAATCTTAGATATGTAAATGCAAATATTTTAAATTATAAAATAATTTTTTCAGTAGGGGCAAGGAGAGATTTTGAATGAGCATTCATAAGGAGAATGAAGAAAGGGTTATCAAGAAAAGATGATGTAATGAAAAATAGCTTCTCCTTTTGTATTATGTCCTAGAACCAGTGGGAATGACAGAAATGGCAACATATTTCTCCACCAGACATTGAACATTTAACCATCTGACTTGTCAGTTTAATGCCTTTTTTATCTCTAGACTTCTTTTCTATTCCTTTCTTTGGCCTCATAATAGAATGTTTAACTTGACAACTTTATACCTTTTACAAGATAAGTTTCACAAGATAGGACTTGTTAAATTTCACAAGATAAGTTATAACTTTCACAAGAAAAGACTTGTCTTCTTAAGGACAGCTTCCTGTTGATTCAGATTACTTGGTCATTACTCCTAATGTAACTGTCACGAGTCTCCCTGGAACTAATGCTCTTCCTTCTCTACTGTTTTGTGTCTCCAAAAGAACCCCTCTGTCTTTACTTCCTTGTACTTGGCTAAGCTCACGTAATCTATTTACTTCAACTACTTTTATGCATATATTTTAAATTTCCTTGCAAGTTTATTTTTTAGTATATGTGCCTGGCAATGCCTCGCCTTGTGCTTAAACCCAAATCGATAGCTACCACTGAAGAAAGCTTTGCAACAAGTGTCAGTACAAGGTCATGTTTATCAACACCATCTGGGCATAATAATTCAAATAATAATACAGGGCAACTGTTATAATATATAATATTTGTGTTACTTTGCTCACTCATTGCCCCCAGTGTATCCACTCTGTATCCCCCAGTGTATTCATTCTGCTTCTCCTTCCAACATTTTTTGAGTTTTCTTTTTCTCTATCATCTGATAGCAAACTTGTTCATACTATAGTTGATGTAACCATCTACAGCTGTTGTAACAGTATTAGCTCTGTCGTGTTGTTACTCCATTCTCCACTTTGCAATGAGGAAGTATATTGCAACAGACAATATTCATACAACTTATGGATTCTCTCCAAGATGATAAATAGCCCTGAAGATAAAATATATTAAAAATAAATGACTTAAAGGACAATCACAATCTGAATTTTTCCCACATTTGGAAATTTATCCCATATATCTTACTCTCATTACTAATATCTCACTGAAATATAACTTCCAGAGGAATGTCTTCTTTGGTTTACCTCTCATTTTATCCAGTTTCTATTTCATTGCCCTCATTTTAGCTGTGAACACATTTTCAATATTTGCATTCTTCTCTGGCCTTCAAGTTCCATGAAAACACAGACCACTGCACTCTGTTCTTGATGACATGCCAAGGATTTTTTACAGTAGGTAGGGTAGGCAGCATGATGACTCTGCAGAGATATCCACATCGTCATCATCAGGATTTTTTACTATGTTACCTTACTGGCAAAGGAACTTTAATTAAATTTGGGATCTTGAGATGGAGTGACCAAGTATTCTGGAATATGTGAATGGATCAAATGTAATCACAAGGGTCCTTTTAAGAGGCAGGTGGTTATCAGAGTCAGAAAAGGAGATTTGAAAATGAAAGCAGGGGTCATTTCCTATTGCTGGAAGGGGACCACCCTCTAGAAGCAAAGGCAAGCCATGGATTCTCTCCAGGAGACTCCAGAAACATAACCCTGCCCACTCCTTGATTTTAGCCTAATGAAATCCATTTTTCAGGCACTTGACTTCCAAAATTTTTAAATAATATATTTGTGCTGTTTCAAGACACTACATTTCTGGTAATTTGTTGCAGAAACAATGCAAAATCAATACAGTAGGTGTCCAATAAATTCTTGTTATGTGACATGTTAATTCTATAGATACATTTTAGCATGTCTGGGAAAAAACAACTTCGAATTACAAGGCTAAGAAATCCAAAGAGGAAAATCACCGACTATACAAGATAATTTCACTTTAAATTCAAATTTCAATTTGTTTTAAGAACATTTTCCTTCATCTTAAGCAATTATTCTTGAGGTTACATAAAAAGCACTGTTTTAGAAAAGTCATGATACTATATATATATATACTCAAGTACTTATAATATCAAGTAAAAATTAATACCATATGTACACTGAAACTAGTTACCTCACATATTCCTTAATGATTCATCAGATACATAGATTACTCCAATTTTATTTATAATAAACACAAAATTATAACAGTATTAGACTCACTTCAAAATACAATTGCATTACATATTTGCTATAATGATCACAAATAATTAAAATTATAAAGTGTTGAGCCATTTATCCTAAGTAATCTTGGCACAGTTGCTAAAAGATAAACATTTGACTCATAAAAGGAAGCATCAGGGGGTGCCTGGGTAGCTCAGTCATTAAGCCTCTGCTTTCCCTCAGGTCATGATCCCAGAGACCTGGGATCCAGCCCCACATCAGGGCTCCCTGCTCAGCAGGAAGCCTGCTTCTCCCTCTCCCACTCCCCCTGCTTGTGTTTCCTCTCTCACTGTGTCTCTCTCTGTCAAATAAATAAAATCTTAAAAAAAAGGAAGCATCAGTCAGAAAAAGAGAAAAATCAATACAGATATTTATAAATATGAACTAATTTGGGTTACTGGGTTGGAATATTAACATACTTTAACTTACTCTGAACAAGTATTTCCTTAATTTTGCTTGTATATCTTGTATATACTTACTTTCATTTTGGCGTTATTTTTCTAGCTAATATAATAAGTGTTGCAACAAAGAAAATTCTCCCGTTGTTAGAGAGAAACCCACATTATTACTATTGATTTCAAACTAGTAAAATTGTGTAAATAATTTTAGTTTTGATACTAGGCTTGCCTGTCTTTATTTTGAATGAATTTTGAGTTCTAATATCTTGCAGTTCTTGCCTAATATCAGTTTTCAAAGGGGAGAGAGAAGGCTATGTATTTTCATTTAGTTAGTCATATGCCTGTCTTAAGAGTAGCTATACTCAATCTGTTTCTGAATCTATTTGGGACATATTTCTGTAAGAAAAACTACCTAGCAGATGTCACTGCAGTTCAGATCCTGTATTTAAACTGCATGCTTGCTGGTTCTCATTGGTGTATACAGGATATTGATTACATTGGAAAGGAGACTAAAAAGTGTAAGACTATATAATTTTGCACGTCTAATCTAGAGGTAGTGCATCTGCAATAATGAATGGTACCTAACTAGGTCTTCTATTACTATTTGCTGAAAGCAAAGAGAATAATGTACCCCGTCATCATTCAAAAACAATAATCTGCTCAAGTGAGACAATAAATTATGTTCATCAATATTCACTGCTTTCATAGAAAGCCAATTATTTATAGGAATTATAAAAATGAAATTATAAATATGCAATGGTGCTAACTTGAGTTATACATACCAGTCTTCATTTTCTAGATTCACATGGAGCTATTACAATTCCCTGGTGATGAACACAAATAATAATAAGTGCCCCAAGATTAAAAAATGTTCCTAATCTAAATGTGAAATATGTGTGTGATTATTTACAATAGTGCTTGAGAGCAGTAACAGGTTTAAAGAATGTTATTAACATCATTTCAAAATCAAATCCTTGCTTATATCCTTTGATATAAATGAAAATGACAAATTATCTGGGAAAAGCAAACTATCATATTTAGACATTATACTCTCTAATGTAAGCTTACAGTGTGTTTAGTCCTACGATCTGAAAAAAGAGGAATGAAACCAAAATACTTCATTCAAATGTTGATTGTTATTTCAGAAGTCACTTTTTTTTTTTCTTTTAGATTCTATAATTTCTCACTTTAAAATCAGGCTAAAAATCCCTCTCATCAACATCTCTAAACTCTATACCATCAGAAGTACTAAAAAAGAGTAAGGAAGATCTGGCTTATGATTAATTTGGCTCTTATCTTTTATCAAAGAAGTCATTTAAGCATAAATAATTATGGCAGAAACCATTGTCATGTTTTTGTAAGTTATTAAAATTGCTATTTGTGGAGCATGGATGGCAGATCATATAATTGCCTATCCACTGATTGTTATTGTAATAAATACAGAAATAAAATAGATGTGGCTATCTTAAGCTCCATATTTAAATCCGAGAAGGTTAAAAGTGAAATAATGAATCATGCTAAGATCCCTGAGAATTTTCTGAATCATTCAATTACATGGGAGGTACAGAAACATTTAGCTGATGATTCATTAATTTGTGACACAGTTACTGTGAATTTGAAAGGCCAAAACACTGGATGAAAAGTAAATTTCCCCACCCCTCTGCCCCAGCCACATTGTTTCTACGCTTTAAGAATAGTGCTATAAATTAGTAAAAGGTTTACTGATTTGTACTATTCATCTGAATAATTAGACGTTTTAAAAATAAAGACTTCCTGTTTGCCGCAAAAATAATGTTGCATAAATTAGTGGTTATTTATTTTTGTTTACATTCTCTTCAGGTTAGAATGAAAAGTCAAGCCTAATGGCTCCTTAAACGGGTTATCATGCACCACCACAAAACTGATGGAAGTATACGTAGCACCATTACTGTATGCATTTATTTTATTGAGACATCTCAACTTCAATAGTATAAACAAGAAAAAAATCTATGTTTCAAAAACTGTCCCTCAACCACGTTTACTTCACCACTGGATAGTGGTTCTGTTAACTACCTCTTACCCAGATTCCATATTTTTTCAGTTTCTTTGTGCCATTTGTATACATTCATTTGCCTTTTAAAAAAATTTTATTTTGTATCTAATTCAAAATTAATTTTCCTCCTGGCCTAGTAAACACTTGAGTTCTAACTAGGAGACAGAAAGATGTGGCTATGGTCTGGCTCTCAGAAAATTAAGCTTTCTTAAAATGGTAGTACTAAGAGAAGAGATGGAAAAAATATGTAAGATCCCAAATGACTAGAAGATGTTGGTAATAGTCTAATAATCTGTTGTCTAGTGGTGGTGGCTATTTCTCTGACTAGTGACTACAATGACCTGAGTCTTGGGAAACTCAAGTGCTGCCTCCCATGGGGTACATAGAGGCATATTTAGAACCCCTGTGACCATCACATTGCTCATTTTTATAATATATTCCTGCTCCACCTTTTCTAGGTCCAATCACCTCCTGCCACAGATAATCTCTCCTCTATCCCTTTCTGAGCAGGAAGATTTCCTGAGGAGGGAAGTGAATAGAAAACTTTCTTAATCTTTACTACATTCCAAGACACCCATTTTCTACATATGGCATGAGAAGACTTGAGAAGACAGCCTCAGATCTCTCAGTTGTCTTTTTTCTCTTCATCTCAGCAGCATGATGTTTTCTGAGGGTTTCAGTGACTCTTCATTTCTCTAGAAAATTCCACCAGCACCTGGGGGGAAGACACCCACTCCCTCAGAAACCTAACCTTACAAGTTGTTTGGTGTGGCCACTCAGCACCTTACTCCTTGTAGTCAGGAATCTATCTCTTCATCTTTCCCTTATTGGCTGGTGGGGGACAAAGGTGGTTGCTGGAAAACAACTCTTATAAAATGGTCACCTCTTAAGGAGCCTGACAGGAATTAGGCTGACTTGGAAGCTGATATCCATATGGACTTAGAAGGCAGTATATTTATTTAGAGATTCTGGTCCTCTGATTTGATTTTTAACAAGTTTCAACTCAAAAGGAGAAGTGTCACTTGATTCTTTATAATTAAAAAAAAAAAAAAAAGAATGGCTATAAATGGCATGGTATGGATTGGATGAGTTATTACTTTAATTTTGCTGGAGAAAAATTCTTTCCTTAGTCCAGGGATATTACTATTCCACCTAGAGCTGTATTTTTGGAGAAGCATGGGTGATGCCCACCGCCACAAAAGATTTCTTCTTGCTATACCAACTTTACACATTATCTTTACTTTAAAAGTCTTAAATGTGTATGTTCTGTCTTATTGCAGATTTTGGTTCTAGATTATTGGGTCTGCTATGTGAAAGTTTGAAGTATTTAATAATGTGAATGCCTTGACATTTCTAAAAGTTTTAGTTTATGGATATCTAGATTCTTCCTCTACCATTTCCCCCTAGAGTTGTTATCCCAGGATATATTTTTTCTGGAAATTTTTACTTAGAACACTTGGTCTTTTTCTGCTTTTTTTTCATTTAAATAAACCCCAGTAAGGAAATTTAGTAGCCATTTGGATTCTTTTCTGATACTAGCCGTATTGTTGGTGATTTGAAAATATCTGCAGCCCATACCGACTTGCTGGGAGCAGCCTGTAATTAAGGACCTTTCTTCCCCCAAGTTTATCAGTTCTGCTCCACTTGTTAACACTTTGGCTTCAGGTGCTAAAAAAAAATAATAATAATAACTACTAGTGTGATGATTCATCATTATTAATTTATATCATAACTATATCAGTGTAAAAGTCCCCTTTTTGATGTAGGCTATTTGTTAATTTCACAGCAAAGAGATAAATTTGCCTGAGAAATAAAAACAATAAAAAGCTGTAGTTGGTCTCAAAAGATTAATAAATCTGTTAAAGCATATTTCAAATGCAACTGGGTATGGAAGCAATTAAAAATATTAATTTGTATATGATCAGATTTGAGAGTGATAAATTTAAAAGTGGCAGATTTAGTGTATCTTTCATTATTGTTCCATGCATTATTT
Source organism: Halichoerus grypus (assembly GCF_964656455.1). Taxonomy (NCBI): domain Eukaryota; kingdom Metazoa; phylum Chordata; class Mammalia; order Carnivora; family Phocidae; genus Halichoerus; species Halichoerus grypus. The sequence goes on from NC_135715.1 coordinate 22,659,839, forward strand.
CACTTAGGGACTTAATATTATAAATAATTTTTATAGATACTAAGAATTTTCTTTCAAGGCACTGATTATTTTCTACAACCACACAAATGCACTGCAGTATTTGCTTTCAAATAATACATTTTAGGCACATAGTATGCACTAAATTGATGTCACTTTCCTTTCTTTTTGTTATACATTTTAATAATATACAAGACAGATTTTAATAGTTTTTTTAAAAAAAGGTTATTTATCTTATTTTATTTATTTACTTACTTATTTTATTTATTATGTTCTGTCATAAGCAAAAATTCAACCTATCTTTGCTGATCACCCAGCATTAATTTCTGAAGGAACAATTAATGGGAAGTCACTTCCTTAAATCTACACAGTTCACTCCATTCCTGTTAGTAAATTTCAGCATTAATTTTGTTTTCATTTCAATGTAACATTGATTTTTATCTTTCACTTTTATATTTAGTTTATATATATTTTATGTTTAGTTTATTTCTCTTTTCTTCTCATTCAGTACTAATTTATAGGTCTTCTATAAACCCTCCAATCTGGCCAAATTATTTATTTTATCTACCCATTTAAGTTCACTACACATATACATTTATATAATTTCACTGAATTGAAATTTCGTATTATTTATTACATGGGAGACAGACACAGTAGGATTTGTACATAGGGTCACTGTTAAAAATTACAATTAATAAAATTTGTTACAGATTGTGAATGCTTATGGAAATCCACCATTACATTTCAAACAGTGGAAGTTTAAAGACACATTCTTTGAGAATGACATCTTCTTTAGATGAAATATTTATTTAAAAAAATGTAATTCATGGGGCACATGGGTGGCTCAGTTAGTTAAGCATCCAACTCTTGATTTCAGCTCAGGTTATGATCTCAGGGTCCTAGGATCAAGCCCCAAATTGGGCTCTGCACTCCCTCTCCCTCTGCCCCTCCCCCCATTTGTTGTGCTCTCTCTCTCTCTCTCTCTAAAAAAAAAGTTGTTCATTTAATATATTTTGTAAATTTAGTCTACATCAGTCAGGGTTATCCAGAGAGACAGATATATGTAGATCTAAATATATTCTCTTTAAAAAAAAAAAAGATTTTATTTATTTATTTGAGAGAGAGAGAGTGGGAGAGGGAGAGCACGAGTGGCGTGAAGGGCAGAGGGAGAACCAGACTCCCTGCCAAGCAGGGAGCTCGATGCAGGGCTCCATCCAACCAAGACCCCAAGATCATGACCTGAGCTGAAGGCAGATGCTTAACCGACTGAGCCACCCAGGCTACCCTAGATCTAAATGTATTCTATTAAAAACTCTATATATATGGAGAGAGAGAAAGAGATTTTTTAAAGAGCTTGTTCGTGTAATTATGGATGTTGGCAAGTCTGAAATCTGTAGGGCAAACCAGCAGGCTGAATATTAAGGTAAGAGTTGATGTTACAGTCTTGATCCACAATTCACAGTGCAGAATAGACAGGCTGGAAATTTAAGCAGAGTTTTTATGTTTCAGTCTTGAGTCCAAAGTTTTCACTGTTAAGGACTTCAACTGATTAGATGAGGCCCACCAACATTATAGAGAATAATCTGCTTTACTCAAACTATATTGATTTAAATATCAATCACATCTTAAAAACATCTTGACAGCAACATCTAGACTTGGTTTGACCAAATAACTGATACTATATAGCTAGCCAAGTTGACCTCTTGAAATCAACCTGTGATCATTTTTGATGATACCTCCATGCAACTACATCTGTGTCATAACTTTCTTCAAATTCTTATTCCAGCTCTGAATCTCAGTTAAAATGTTTGCTCTCATTTTGTTATTTTCGAAAGAGCAAGGTTCTCCACCAAAGTCGGAAGAATCTAAGATATATCCATCAATACTTTCCTTAGAAATTTCCTTGGCTAAATATGTAATTTATCACTTGCAGGTTCTGCTTTTCACATAATTGCAGGACAAAATTTTTCTAAGCTTTCTGCTACAAATAACAAAGATAGCACTTTCTCCAGTTTCCACTTACATGTTCATCATTTCCTTCTGAGGATTTATATACTATTTGAGTTTATAAATTAAATATTTTCAGCAGATATAGGTGAAATCTCAAAATTGATATCTTCGTCATTCTTTCAAATTTGAACCCCTTTATTATGCTAATTAATTAGTTGAAAAAACATTTTATATAAAGAATACTCAGAAAATTGTTATATTACATGTAATTTGCATATATTACTTATTTGTGAAAATATTAATCCATTTAAATTATATTAAATATAAGAAATTATATATAATTCATTATGTTATATCTGTGTAGATCTATGTATTGATTATAGAATTAATTATGTTCTATCTATATAGATATATAAAATAGGGCCACATATATATTGGATTTCATTTAATCCTTATAAGCCTACAAGTGTCTCAACTAAGAAGTTTGATAATATCATTGAAAACAGGTGTGTAGAAGACTAAAATTCTTCATGTATTTGTTCAGTTCATATTCCCGTAGGATTCATATATATCATATGCTAGATGTGCGTGCATGTAACAATAAACTTGCAACTTCTTGAAAGTAAAGGGCATGCTTTTTATCTTTGTTGCTGCAACATTATCCTTATAACTTGATAAAAAGTCATGACAAAGAAGGAAAGAATTATGAGTAAGTACATAAATAGGTAGAAATTAAGTAAATTGAGTTCAGTTAGTAGGATAGCCTTGGATGTACACAATTGCAAATACACTGCATAGCAGACATGCTGGTATGTGTATACATAACTTAAAATTGCACTTGAGTTGGAGGAGGATTTAATTCGGAGAAGTGCTCAAAACACAGGTGAGAGGTGAAGCATTTGAGGATTAGCAGAGGTTTGATGAAGGTGAGCGACCCTTGCAGCAGAATGAACAGCCTGTGCAAGCAAGCACCACTAAAACAGGAAGGTGCTCAGGGAGTCTGTGTGGTGAAAAGTGAGATGTGAGTGGGAGAGGGATGGACAGTGAAATAAAAAATCATTCAGGAGTCTAGCGATGGATGGCAGCCTGGAATTCAGATGTAAATTTGAGGTTTTAGAGAGTGAATCTACTTATGAAGAGTTTAAAATAGAATTGCTATGTGTTTGGATTTGCTTTTTTGTATCTGTTGATAGGAATATCTGAAGAGTAGTGAAGCTGTAGTCAGGGGAAAGAGCAAGAAACCTGTTATAAACATTCAAATGAAAGGCGACAAGTGACCTAGACTAGTGAGACAAAAGGAAGGTTATGGATTCCTATGGAAGATAATGATTAAAAGGTCAGACAGAGGAACACCTGCCTTCAGCTCAAGTCATGATCTCAGGGTCCTCGGATGGAGTCCTGGGATCGAGTCCTGCATCAGGCTCCTTGCTCAGCGGGGAACCTACATCCTCCTTCTGCCTGCCGCTCCCCCTGCTTGTGCTCTCTCTGTCTCTCTCTCTCTCTCCCTATGACAAATAAATACAATCTTTAAAAAAAAAAAAATAAAAGGTCAGACAAAAATAAAATGGATTTGAAATTGATTAATTTAATCATTTCAAATGTGCTTTCAGTTGCACAGCAATGTGAATGCACTTAATGGCACTGGACTGGATAGTTAAAAATGTATGCTAATTTTTTATATTAGGTGTTTAGATATAATTTTAAAATTATTTTGGGGTGCCTAGGTGGCTCAGTCGGTTAAACATCTGCCTTAGGCTCAGGTCATGATCCCAGGGTCCTAGGATTGAGCCCCGCATCTGGTTCTCTGCTCGGCAGGGAGCCTTCTTCTCCCTCTAATTCTGTCCACTGATCTGCCTACTTGTGCTCTCTCTCTCTGTCTCAAATAAATAAATAAAATCTTATTTATTTATTTGAGACAGAGAGAATGAGAGAGAGAGAGAGCACATGAGAGGGGGGAGGGTCAGAGGGAGAAGCAGGCTCCCTGCCGAGCAGGGAGCCCGATGCGGGACTCGATCCAGAGACTCCAGGATCATGACCTGAGCCGAAGGCAGTCGCTTAACCAACTGAGCCACCCAGGCGCCCAATAAATAAAATCTTTAAAAAATTATTTTTAAAATTGCTTACAAAGGGCAGCTTGTCAATAAGGCTTTTTATGGATATGTGAGTCAGAATATGAAAAAAAAAAAGAAAAACCTAGCAAAGTACCTGTATTTATTATTTATTTGATTACCAAGGTGATTAAAAAAATAATGCCTTTCATGGGTTTGTTTAGAAACACTAAAGAGTTTCTAAAATGAGCTTACATAATTTAGAATCACATCATTGTTTTAATTATATTTTAAGCAAATAAGATTAGGAAAGAAAACATGCATAACTTCGTATCACTTCCACTTAACTGATGGGAGGGACTCGATGTTAGACGGGAAAAAAAAGTAACTCCTAGGGTTTAGGATTTCAATATTAAGTACTATGGGCACACCTGGATCAAATATTAAATTCTGCAAGAAGCTATAAAAATATCCAGGAATGCATGAGGCCAGAGTTTTTTCATCCTGAAACAGAGAACATAGTGGTTTTAGGAGAAGGGGGAGGATCAGGGATCATAATTATTGCCTAATTGCCTTACCAGAGCTTCTTTTATTGTGAAATGAGTTGACAGACTTTTAATCTTTCTCAGTATATTCTAGAAGATGTTGCTTTGTTTATCTGACCTTATTTTTTGAATAAGTCAACAGTATACTAAAATTTCTGGGAGAAAGTCTGGTCTGGCTGAAAATAGCACGATAAAAAGCCACCAGGGGGGGTTTGTCATTATGAGTTACAGCCGCACATCTATAATACCACTGTTTCCCTACAATCACTGCAATGAATTACAGTAATACATTCAGTCCTGATAAATGATCTACTCAGCTTCTGCTAAAATTAAACTGACTGCAATCCAGACGAGTGCAGCCACATATTAACACTGCGTCCACCATTTCTTGTCTCTATCCTGGTGAATTATGGAATGGTAGTCCTACCTTTATGCATTGATTAACATTGCTGCTACAGCTTTTTCACAGATCCATGTTCAAGAGGAATGGAAAGTAGGCTCAAACATTCTGCTGCCGCGTTTAATGCTGTCATCACAAAATAAATATGTGGTGTTTAAAATCAAATCTTATAAATAACTCTAGACATAGCCATACTGCAAAATATTAATCACTAATTTCTTTTAACACTACTATCTTTTTCCCTAACACTATGAAGATAATATTCACAAATGTCAGTATAGATATGTTAAGAAGTGATGACTATTTTTTTTTAAATGCTTCGCCATTTTCTGGAAAGTCTAAGAAATACTCTTAAATTGGATATTTCTGCATATTCTATAATACCCATTTTGAAAACTCAATCAATTGTATTTAATTTTGTTGGAATGTGTGAAACACACACAAACATATATTTCTTAGACAGTGTTACCTCTTGAAAAAATAATGTTGCTATAATTTTCAGAAAATGAGATGCTTACACTTTGTATATTTCATTTTGTCCTTGGCTTATAGGAAGCTCAGAATTGAATGAGGTACTTAAACATTATATAACAAAAGCTGAGATTAGTTGTATAATCATTTTCCACTGCTCCGTATTTTAATGGTGCAACTTTAAATATTCACCCCAAAGTCACATCAAATTCTTTACAAAGCATGTGGACATAAAGACATTGTAATTATGTAAGTTATAAAGATAAGTAACTTTTATGAGAAATGCATGATTTCTACCCAGGAAAAAGGGTTATTTATGATTAAAAATATATTACTATAATACTAAAATAATAGCATACCTTGACATTGAAAATTTCTATCTTATAATTTGTTACATTTACCTCAAATTGTTTTTCTGAGAGCTTTCAAAATGATTGAAGATGAAAATTATGTGCTACAAAAAGACTTGGGTGGTATTGTAAAAGTAATTGATCTAAAGACCCGCATACTTTAGGGTCACATACTCTTTAAAATAAGAAACAAAACAGTGCAATTAAACACACAAAGTTTCAGTATAAGTGTGATTCAGAACTTTCTAAATAGCCATTTTCTGTTTCACTCCTATTAAGACAAAATAAGGAATGTCCAGTACTCACTGTGGTCCAATCACTGATTTTTGATCAATCAAATTAATAACCCTCTCTTTACTGGGAACGTAGCACTACAAGAGTAGTCAGATTTGAGTCACTTGTGGAGAAAGGAGCTTAAAATTTCCATCCCCTTTAGTAATACTCTTGTTATTTATAAATATGCATGTAATTGACTAGCTGCCCCTGTTGGCATGGTATATTAAAACCTTAAATATTTTAATTTTACCTGACTTGAAGAACAAGGAAACTGAAGGATGGTTAGTTATCACTGATATTTTTTAGGTGTTCAAATGCATGGTACATCATTATCCCAAAGTTCATAATTTCCATTATCCCAAGGTTCACTCTTGGTGTTGTACATTCTATGGGTTTGACAAATGTATAATTAACTCACCCCTCAACTTTACTGCCCACAAATATTTTACAGTCATTCAAATTTTTCAGATTTATGCTAATTCTATTTAAAAAATTGAAATTTCTCCCAGGATTCCTGGTTAAATTTTTTAATTCTTATATTTTGTACCTATGTCATATCAAATTCAAGCTTAATCATTTGCCTTTTGTTATGTCTCTTGCACTCCTTTCTTTCCTAATTTAACACCCTGTTCATAGTTTTCATCAATAACCACCTATATTGTTGCAAGAGACTTGTTGTTGTTACTGATGTTGTTCAAAAAAACTGTACACCAGTATTAGCTAAATTCCAAAATTTATTCACATTTCACTAGTTTTCTTATTAGTGCCCTTTTTCTGTTCCAGGATCTTGTCTAGTATACCATGCTGTATTTAGTCATGATGCCTTCTTAGTCTACTCTGGTCTGTAATACTTTTGCATCATCTTTCATTACCTTGAAAGCTTTAAGAATTATCTCTCGGACATTTGTAGGCTGTCTCTCTACTTGAGTTTTGTTGATATTGTCCTCATGTTTATACAAAGGTATGGAATTTGGGAAAGAAATACCAAAAAAATAAGTAAATTTCTCTTATATCAATGCAGGGGATACATACTCTCATTATGACTTATCACCGTAATTGTTAACCTTGATCACCTCATCGAGGTAGAATCTTCCAGGTTTGTCCACTGGAGAGATTCTTCATTCCCCTTTTGTACACTACTCTTTCAGACTAGTCAGTAAGCCCAGTACCTGCTCAAGGGAATGGGTGGGGCAATATCTGTGTAAATTATAAATAAGTTGGAATTTTCTATACAGAATAATTGTCCCCTCTTTGGCATTTATTTATTATTCAATCCCTTATTTATATCACTATGGACTCATAGATATTTATTTTGTTCTTTATCTCTTATAATCCAATACTAAGAGATTAATTTTGTTTACAAAATTGTCCCAGATTTTCACATTAGAAACTGTTGTGGGTTGGCTCCTGTTATTTTTCTTGTTTGTTTTATTAACCCCCATCTTTTTGGGGGTAAGGGGGACACTTTATTTCTGGCAATTTAAGATGCTCCAGGCTCATTTTGTATTTATACAGCCCTAGTGTTAGAATAAGCCACTTTCCAGGGATCCCTGAAAATCAGAGAATAGTATTTTTATTAGAGATTGGTATTTAGAAAACAAGATCGAGGTACAGGATGTGATTGTTGCAACTGGTATTTCACTGCTTCTAGGCCCTCTATAAATATAATTATATAATATATAATACATAATTTTACATATACCATATATTTGCTGGTATATGTGCAAATATATGTGCAAATATATCTAAACATAAGTTCGTATTAATGAATCCAACTCTAATTCAATGTTATATGATTTATTCCTAGGTGATTTTTACCATTCTGTTTTTTCTCCAACACTATTTCTGCTAAAGCAAATTTTTTATTGAATAGACATATAGTGCCTAATATGCAATACAAACCTGCTTTTCCTTCCATAGTACTTGTATTTTCACCAAATTTATTTTCATAAAGAATTACCAATTCTCATCTCTGAGACAGTTTATGCTTTTCAAATTATTTAGTGTACATATTTAAATATAAGAAATCCTAAGGCATTAATTTTTTGAAGTTTCACAATCAAATTTTGTTGTAGATACTATAAATACACCCTGAGGATACATTAAAATGCCAATGGGGGATCATGTAATGTTACATATAATGTCTTATTTTTGGAGTTTGGATTAATAACATCACAGGACAGGGAAAATATCCACATGAGACTGGTTCCGTCCAGCGGAGTATGTCACTTCATAAAGGTTTTCCGGGAAATTCTCTGAGATATCTATATCTGCTAATTCATCAATGTAAAACATACTATTTAATCTCAGATGTATTTAAAGATTAAACACGAAAAATATACAGATTCACCAAATGCACTGTCTTTATAAACAAAATGCATATCAGTGTGCTTGTTTAAAGCTTTACACAGTAGTTCATTAAACATTGCTTCAGTTGATAACACTTCTACAAGTTATTTAAAAAGTAGTCCATTAGCGCAAATAGCAGAATGCCTAAGTTTTTAAAAGTAGGTTATAGTCCTTTGTATATAAAATGCAATCCCAGTTGTTAATTCATCTGACAGCTCTAGAGATAGAGGCAAAAGTCTAGTAGAGACCTTGGGGCAACTAATTAGTATACAGGACCATACCTATATGAGGATGCAGTTACATCTGGATAGGGAGAATAAGCAAAATTATCCTTTTGGGAAAAAAAAAAAAAGGAAAACATTTTTGAGTGTCTCAATTATTACTAATTTATTTTTAAATTACTATTTCTATGTAAAGTAATCTTATTTTGTATATTATTTTTTGGTGCATGATACTTTATAGCCTGAAGAAATTTTAATGCAAAAATGATTATATTCTAGTTAGTACCTTCTATTACAAATTGTCGTTTAAAACTGGATTTAATAAAATGTTTGCAAGTATTAAATTTTTCACATTCAAGTCAAACTGTTTAAAATAATAAAGTTCACTTTTATACTACAGATTTCATGAAAAATAGAAATGCAGAGTATTTCACGGTGATTTTAGTTCATTAGGACTTATTTAAATCACTTAGTGACATATATTGAGAATTACTCGTCATGTCTTAAGCAACTGCTTATAGAATACTGACATTATAAGTGAATTATAAGTAATGAAAAAATGTTAACATACATTACAGAGTTATGGATTTTACTTATCAAAATACATTAAGAATTTTAATTTTAATTTTAATTAAGCAAGACATAATCTTATTTTATGCATGACAATATTTTCTGCATATATTGCTTCCTTTAAAATGAATTTAGGTTGCATAATGTATATATGAATCCCCTAAAGATGTATTAGTAACACCGAAAAATTAATTTCTGGTAGAAAGAGGAAACAGATGGAGGAGGTAGAGGAAATGTGTTGGAGGATAGGCCAAAATACACATGTTTAACAGGCTAATTTATGCATTTTTTTTCCAGAAGACTCTATCTGTGTTTGACTATGCCATTTATTTATTTAAAGCCTGGACACAGTGAAGTTACAAGTTAACCTATAAACATACTTGCAAAAAGAATTACATAACCCCAAAGTCAGTGACCATGTTTGTTTTATTTCCTTTTAGGATATTAACAAGATTCAGAAATCTTATCCAAATATACTTTTTTTAAAAGAGAAACTTTTCTGATGAACAATATAATATCCTCAAATGTTCTTGGAACAAATTTACCGCATTGCTATTTTCATTCTTAATTAACAAATTAAATACAATCTTTCACAGGTGTTCATTGGAAATGTATATGAACGCAAGAGGAATTTCGGGAATGGCAATATAAGGAAGCCTAGAAATCTGTTCCACTATAAAAGTGATGAGGATATTAGCCAAAATTATCGAAGTCAGCTTTTTCACATCTGTGGAAATTAGCAAAGGCTTGCAACGATCTAAAGGGTGTTAGAGCAGGAGGCTTTTGACATTTTCACTTGTCTGATTGCCATCTCAGTCCGCAAATTCAGAGTAGTTTTGAAAACCAGCATCCCTACAAGTGCAGTAGCTATGAAATCAGCAGCTTTGAAGCCATTTGAAGGGGGAGGAATAGCTCCCACAAAGCTTCCATCCCACATAATTGCCACCGGTTGACATGTCTGGAACCTCCTTAAAACAGCCACTTCCAGAGCTTGTCTGCATTTGAACTGACTCAGCGCTATTATGTGCCAAGAACCCTATTGCTAGAGCATTTGTGGGGAAAACAGAATTAGCAGCAGCCGTTTAATAGTGCAGGTTCCTGAGGCAGCAAAGCATTATCACGGGAGGAACAGAAGCTGCGTAAATAAAAAGGAAAAGGAAAACGAAGGAATTAGGTGTCCATAGTGGGCTTTGAAAAACTCCAAAATATTCCTGGAAATCTAGAGGACCATGTACACGTGCAGGATTGTGTGCACATCTAGAAAAGACCTAAGAAGTCCCTCAGTCTCATTATTGTCTAATTCAGTGTTTGTGATGATTTTTAGAACATAACTGCTGTGAACAAGAATCCACTTTATAATATATATGTTCACAATAGCTAAGATAGAGAAACAACCTAAGTATCTCTCAACAGATGAATAAATAGCAAAGATGTGGTATATATGCAGAATACAATATTATTCGGCCTTGGGGCGCCTGGGTGGCTCAGTCGTTAAGCGTGCCTTCGGCTCAGGTCATGATCCCAGGGTCCTGGGATCGAGCCCCGCATCAGGCTCCCTGCTCCGCGGAAAGCCTGCTTCTCTCTCTCCCACTCCCCCTGCTTGTGTTCCCTCTCTCACTGTGTCTCTCTGTCAAATAAATAAATAAAATCTTTAAAAAAAAAAAAAAACAATATTATTCGGCCATGAGAAAGAAAGAAACTGCCTTTTGTGACAACAGGGATGGATCTTGAAGGCAACATATAAGTGAAAAAAGCAACAGAGAAAGACAAATATTGCATGTCACTTATATGTGGAATCTGAAATAAAAACAGACTGAGGGTTCTAGAGGGGAGGGGGGTGGGGGGATGGGTTAGCCTGGTGATGGGTATTAAAGAGGGCACGTACTGCATGGAGCACTGGGTGTTATACGCAAACAATGAATCATGGAACACTACATCAAAAACTAATGGTGTAATGTATGGTGATTAACATAACATAATTAAAAAAAACTAATGATGTAATGTGTGGTTATTAACATAACATAATAAGATAAAATTAAAAAAAAAAAAAAAAAACAAGCTCATAGAAATAGAGTAGAAAATTAGTTACCAGGGATTGGGGTTAGGCCGTGGAGGAAATAAGGAGAGGTTGATAAAAAGGGTACAGTCAAAGATGAGATGAATGAAGTCTGAGCATCTAATGTGAAACATGGTTACTATAGTTGGGTGAGGGGTCGTCCATCAAGAGAGAATTCTTGAGAGGTTGTGTGGTGCAACTTACTAAGTGCGTTTAAGTAGCACAGGAACAGGACCAGTGGGCGGAAAGAGCGGCACTTCTGCTGTATGAAGCTGGTGGTTATATGCTTAGTGCTCAAGGGGGAGTGGATGTGCAGGGAGCATTAGATCATAAATGCTTTTTTTTTTTCTAATTTTTAGTTGTAAAACTGCTTTCCCAAGATTTCCCTGGTGCTTATCATTCAGTTCGATATTAACTATCCGATAAGATCTACAGGCAGTCATGAGACCCTTTAAAATTGTAGCAAACAGTACAAATTTGATCTTTATCAAAACTACGCCACCTATAGGTCAGCCTTCTGGGCTAAAGGTAAATATTTTTCTGCCTGTATCCCTCATCATAGTTGATAACATTATATTGTATAATTGAAATTTCCTAAGAAAATGGAACTTAAATGTTCTCACTAAATATATATATGTGTGTGTGTGCGTGTGTGTGTGTGTGTGAAAAATATATAACATTTAAATACATTAACCAGGTGCTGAATTAAAATATGTGGTGATATATTTAAACAGGATTTTAAAGTAGGAACTTTGAGGATAAGGCATTTTAAAAAATGACTATAATCTGAATGACAAACCAAAACAAAAGTGGAAGGAAGAATGTTCACAGAAAAGAGAATTGCTTGAGCAGTCCCTGAGGTGGGAAAGAGCAGCATGTGATTGACCTATGCAAGGTCTCGAGACACAGTCAATCAAGAATGAAGTGTCACACTATAGAGTAGGAACTGCAAACAGAGTCACTAGATAATGTATGTATCAATTTTTTTCATAACTGAAATAAGTATTCTATACTAGCATTCTTTTAGCGCTCAGCCTTGTATCACCAATCCGGATAAATGTCTACCAAAGATTTATGGAGTCTTTTTTGTGGGAATGCTTAAAATATGGGTTTCTTCTTGTGTTTAAGCATTTAAGCAGGGCCACATCCTTTACATATCAGTCAGCACCCAGACAGAACTCTATCTCCCATGCAATAATCTACTTCCTAATATTAATGTAATATTTTCCATGACATGACAAATATAGGCATGCTCTGTGCAACTAAATTGAGAAGCATGTTTCACTTTTCATCTGAGAACATCATTATTTTGCAGTGTTAATAAGTTATCATTCCATTTTCTTTAAAAAAATTTTTTGTGATTTTCTTTTTTTTAAACTCTAAGAAGGAACACAATAAAAAAATAAAACTTAACTAAAAACATTTATTTTGAAAGCTCTCGTTGTAAGCATTTATTGAAGATGTAATCTCTGTTCAGTCTTTGGTTTGGTTTTCTAGACCAAGATTCAAAACTGTGTTTTCTTTCTTCTAAGTGCTTTGCTGCATGAATATAACGTGTCTAGCACTTGGTGAAAAGTAGGGTATCTGACAGATTTCTCAATATAATCTTATATATTTCGTAGATGTGGCTTACTGGAAGACAATAAAAAACTAATGATGTATTGTATGGTGACTAACATAACATAATAAAATAAAATTTAAAAAATAAAAATAAAAATGACAAAAAACTCACAAAAATCTTAAAATTAGAAAGCCTATAGCTATTTCATTAACCTATATTAGTAATGCTAAGTTAATTCATTCAGTCTTTCATTTAAAAATGTGTGCAATGTACATTTTTTACAAATATGTGTACATTAATGACTACCTTTTATTCAATTATTATTATTAATTTATTTGTTTCTGTATGAAGATGTCCAAATATCCTAAAGGGATGTATTCAATTAGTCATAAAGCAAAGAATTATTGAGCTCCTACTGTGCAACAGAGGACTTTACCAAAAGCTACTGTCCTTATGTTTCTTGAATTTGAGGTGAAGGAAAAATAGTCATCTCTAATATCAAAAATTCACTGAATTTTAAAAGCATTTGAATTGTGATATCCTTATAGGAAATTATCTTTCTTATTATTTTAGCCAACAGTGAATGCTATATCCTAAGATCTTTTTGTAAAACTAAATTTATATTAAATTCAGTCTTTTCAACTATACAAAATATTTATGTAGTTTGTAATACACGCTATCATTTTAATACTTCTGATCTCATTTTGTTTATGTTTCCAAGGTAGGAATTATGCTGTAGTCACTTTTTATAGCCCATTTAACTTAACAGGATGACATTTATAGAGTAGGTGCTTAATAAATATGTTTCAGTAAAAATGAAATTACTTGTCCATCATTCATATATTGTATTGTAAATCAGAACAAATAAATTTGGAAAGTAATAGCCTCTAGGATACATTACATTAAAATTATTCTTCTTTCTTAATTAAAAAAATTTTTTTAAGTGATCTCTACACGCATGTGGGTTTCAAACTCATGACTCTGAGATCAAGAGTCGCACGCTCTACTGACGGAGCCACTCAGACACCCCTGTTCTTTTCCTTTCTTTTCTTTTAAGATTTATTTATTTTAGAGAGCGAGAGACAGAGACAGAGAATGCGTGAGCTGGGAGAGGGGCAGAGGGAGAGGGGGAGAAGTAGACTCCCTGTTAAGTGGGAAGCTTCGAGGGCTCCATCCCAGGACCCTGAGATCATGACCAGAGCTGAAACCAAGAGTCTGATATTTAACCCACTGAGCACCCAGGTGCCAACCCTCCCCCCTCCCCCCAGTTCTTTTCTAAATAAACAATGAGACTAAGTATAAATATATTATCAGTTTTGTCTCCTAAGAGGAAGATCTCTTAGGCACATGTGACTCTCTCATAAAATCAGAGCAACTTAGAAATTTGTAGTAGATCACTGACTTTTTCCGTACCATCTAAGGGATTCTTAGTGATGAGATCTTACCAAAATGTCAGATCCTCTTCGTTTAAAATATTCATGGATAAAATCATAGTAATAAATCTACTTAAATACCAACTATTTGGATATTCCCACTATCACAAACAATAATAATCAAGGGATACATAAATGATAATAATAGAGAGATGCTCTCAAATACAGTTTCTCTTTTGGCGTAGAATAGATTAAAATCTTGATATCTTCTAAGTACATTCAGAACAGATTATGTTTATAATCTTGTAATGAATTTTAAAAATATTAGGTTTATGTGACCTGTAAATATGTTCCTGAAAAATTTTATCTCAAGCAGAATGGGAATGTATAAGTGATTTTAACAACACATCTTCATTGTGTAAGTGTGTAAATGTGTTTGTGGGTTTGTTTACGTATAACCCCTACCCCTTCATGAACCAATCTCTTTGGAGCATTTAATAAATCTTATTAAATTTTTCTGTATGTATTATGGGGTTGGAACTTTTAATGATATATCTACAATCTGTAAGGAGATATATTCCATTGAAACTGTTCTATTAAACACAATACAGTTAAAATTAGCTACCTTGGAAAATATAAAGTTACTTATGATTGGAGGTATTCAAAGATATACCAGGAAGGAAACTTTGTGGACATGTGGTAGAATAGAGTCAAAGAAAATGGCCTTTTGAACCAGATTGACCTCCAAATCTCCTCAAAGTAAGAACATAATATGATTTTTTATATAATTTGTCATGGCTATGATAAACAGCCCACTTCTACATATTTCTTTATAGGTCTTTCTCCATCTAAAGACATTTTTTTAGGAATCCATGTAATAATTCATTAAATTCTTTATTTTGGTAATGACTTTTTTGTAATTGTTGTTTCTGTGTATGTATAATAATTCTTTTAGATTGACTGCTCAGGTAATACAAAAGCCATCATATTCTCCCTAAGTCTTTATTCAAGGTTATACATAGCATATGTTTTCAATAAATATTATTTACAGCAATATGTACCCTTAATGAAATATCTAACAAAAAAAAAAAAAAGCAGACATTTTGATGATTTACAAAGTCAAATAAAGGTCAATCTATACCAAACCTAGGTTATATTACAATAATTATATGCGTATTTTATGTCATTTATATTCTGCTTCAATTTATTTCCATGCCACTTCTCAAATTTTCTATTTTTGAAATAACTTGGGAATGCACAACAATACTAGGAGTACATCCAATTAAAATAATAGGTTTTTTTTTTTTTCCAAATATGTTTTTGAATTTATGGGTAGAATCATGTGAGGGTTTTTGCTAATAAGGAGACTAGAATTTAATTCCAGGCATAACATCAGATTTGTTCCAAAATTATCTTAGAGACTATTAGAACAAATCAGGGCGGAGTGACATGTGATCACTGAACAGTATTGGAAAACCTGAGAGTTAAATGACAAAATGAAGATAATTCATAAAATCGTCCTGAATGAACCACTATTACTAGAATAAATCAGGATAAAGTGTTATCAAGTTGGTGGAAAGAATTGGAAAACCTGAATTAAATGATAAGCTAAAGATAATTTAAAGTTGTTGAGAAAGAAATGAAAGTCCCAGCTAAATCAACATAGTGTCTTTCCTTGGCTAATTGATTAACTTACAAGGAGAATAACTCTTGAATTTTTAATCTATATCTTTCATTATTTTCCCAGATGGAAGAAAAATAAAACAATTTCCTACTTCTGTATATTTTTTTATCAAATGGTGGAAGAATATTTAATACTTACATCAAATACATTTCCCTTTCTTCTGCACACATGAATTAGAATTGCCTAAATTGATGTGCGGAATGCTGGCATTTGACACAACATGCCCAAGCTTTGAAGAAGAAGGACAAATCATCTCTGCAATAGTGAAAACAAATACAAAACTTCTATGAAGTGATCTGTTTAAAATATGTAAAGAAATTATGTAAAACTTGCCAGAGAATTAAAATAAAATCACAAATTTCTAAATCAGTGTGTAATAAATGAGGTTTGTATTCTGTTTTTTTTAAATTTAGTATCATAAGGTATAAGTGGTTGTAAGTCAAAATAAGTAACATCATGTTAATGGCAAGTAGTATTTTAAGTACGCATTCTAAGGCAGCAATAAACAATACTGAATATTTATAGTTTATTAAGAGTCATTATAGACTAAATGTAATTGACATCCTAACATTTATTGAAGTGTAATATTCTCAATAGAATATCATATTTATTTGGGCATTTGATAATTTGAAAGTTAAAAACCAGAAAAAATTAACACTATATATAATTGTTATTTATATAGGAATAATGGTATTTGGGCAATTTCTGACAAAGATAGTCTTAAACTTGTTGATAATTTGAAAGTTAAAAACCAGAAAAAAATCAACACTATGTATAATTGTTATTTATGTAGGAATAATGGTATTTGGGCAATTTCTGACAAAGATAGTCTTAAACTTGATTTATATAAAATAATGTTCAATTTCATCTACTACTAGTGTCTAATGAGTGGGATATTTTTGTGACTTGATGGGATTTTAGAATGTGATAGTTGACAGTTCAAATTGCACTATAGTATTATAAATTACCATATTTAGTATTAGCAAGATATTTAATTATTGCAATCATAGATTAAGTAAAAGAAAGTATGACTTGATTTATACTACAACACTTTATAGCAATGTACTTCATTTTAAAACAAAATAATTTTGTTGATATCAAAGTAATTCCTAAACATAGTTTTAAAAATCAAACGGTACTAAAGGACTTATAATAAACAAGATTATTTCACAAGTCTACAACTCAAGTATTCTTGTTTTTTTATACTTCACTATTTATCAAAATAATTTCATTTATATTCAATACAGACATAATTTAATAAGCATTTTTCTGGATTCTTTTCAATCTTATGCATTACTTTCATCCTTTTCCTGACTAGTAAGGGTAGGTTTCCTCATATTTACCCCATCTCACTCTCTTCTTCCTCAGTTATCACCATATTTTGATATAACCAGAAGTCATTGTTTATATTGTATTGTTTATAAAAATATTGTGCAAGTGAACAATTACTGGAACCTAAAAATCAGGGTCACTTTGAGGGACACTGTAACTACTATAAGGCCTGATCAGCAGAAACTTGGGCCACAAGACAGAGGAGCTAGCTGGTAAGAATTAGAACATGGAAGAAATTCAGCCAAAGATGGAAAAGCCAATGGTAGCAGTGTGTGTGGGGGTGGTGAAGGTAGGGAGGTACATACACCCTGACTTCTCCCTTCCCCTATTTCTCAATTGCCTGCCATCATCTTCCATTGCCTAACCTAACTGGAATCCATTTAACAAAGAAGCCTGGAACATTTAGTCGGCAGGAGTCAGCCTCTTGTGGGACAGAGGAATGATGGGGACCAAATTATAGAGTTGTAGGCAAATGATGAGCAGAGTAAATATCATGTATTATATACCACACACCCTGACATCCTTGTCACAGACATATTGGTAATGTCCTCATGAAATTGGTTCCTAATTTTTTTCTTCTGAAGACTCCTTTCTAGGACAGCCATATTTCTTTTCTAACCTGTACGTTTTCTTACTCACGCTGAAACAGAGCTCTCATCTTGTCATTTCTCAAAACCATTCCCTTCTATTAGCTACACTATTTCCCAGATATCAGGGCTTTCTTCTTGGTTTATTCTCTCATTTGCTAAAGAATAACCTTCAACTGCTTCTTAAGAAAATGTAGTTGGCATATCTGAATATGCCTTATTATATCCTTATATTTGGTGGTTTGACTGGATATTATTGTAGGTTGGAAAAAGATTTCCTGCAGAAATTTTAAGACAAGTTTCATTATATTGTAGTAGTCAATGTTGCTATAGAGAAGGGAGGTGCTATTGTGATTTCTTCATGCACCAAAGACATTTTCTTCTCACCTCTAGAAGGTTCTTATAAGTATTTTTATTTTCTGAAGTTTTACAAAATTTATTTTACTTTAGTGGGGAGCAGGAAGATGCTGGTGGGTGGAGTAAGAAGACCCTAGGCTTGCCTCATCCCACAAACACAACTTGGTAACTATCAAATCATCCTAAATACCTCAGAAATCAACCTGAAGACTGACAGAAGAAACTTCACAACTAAAGGGAGGGAAGATGCCATACTGAAGAAGGTAAGGAAGTGTGGAGACATGGTTTAGGAGAGAAAGGGGTTAAGGCTGCTGCAGAGGGGAGGGAGCCGTGGCTACAGAGAAGGGCAAGACAGAGAGGAACACACAGGGGAACTCACAAGGAGAACATCTCCTCAAAACCACTGGCTGGAAAACAAGAGGGGCTCAATTTTGTGAGTTCTTGCAACCAGTGGGTGGGGTTGGAGTATTAAAAGTCAGTGGGCTTGGCCTAGAGAACCCAAATGGTACTGCACTGCTCCTGGAGAGAAGGCAAAAAAACAACCCAGGGACAGACAGTATGGAAACAGCAATCTTAAGAACACCTGAAGCACACAGTGGGAAGATTATTCTCACTTCTTGGAGCATGTCCCTGAGCGGCAGCATTCACAGAGATAACTCTCTAGGAACTAAGAAGCTGGCCGGTCCATTTCTGTCCCTCTTCCCTCAGCATAAGCACAGAGCCACCTGAAGTAAGCAGTACAATACCAACACTTACTGTCTAACTTGCTTACACCATGCAACAACCCCCTGCACTCCAGTGTGGAACTGCCCTTCTCAGTCATGCATGTCTTGTCCCAGCATGAGGGGCCCCTCCCCCAAAGACCAGCACAAACCCCTACCCATACCACATCTACCGACCAGAGAGTTTTGTGGGCCTCAGTTCCAGTGGAACTGCAATGTAGCTGTTGCTAGCTCTGTCCTGGTAAGGAAAAGCAGGCTTGGGGAGCAGCTGACCAATGTCTAGCATATCTTAGCACAGACTTGAGTGCATGGAGACAATACACCTCATACCCACCCATAAGACAATAACTCCAAATGAAGGACAAGGTGGCCAGAGCAGATGACACAGAAGAACCAGCAGCTAGCTGATGAAGAGATGTGGTAGGATTTGACATTTTTTTTCCCCAAATGTGATGATTATGTGAGTAATTGAGTAGTAGAATGATATGATCTATGTTTTAAAGGGATTGCTCTAATCTGTTTTGAGGAGAATTTGCTGTGAAAGAGAAAAAGTGGAAGGAGATGATCTAATGACAATTGATATAATCCAGGAAGGAAGTTTATCAGAAGCTTTTCTAAAAGTTCTTCAGCCCTTGTAAGAAATCAATACCTTGGTTACCTCATCTAAGAAATGATAAGATTGATCATCTTCCCAGGGTTGTTATTTTCTAATGTTAAAACAGAAATAAATGAAGAAACACAGACAATAAAAAGTGTTGCATTGAGAAATTAATTCTATGAAATTATTTTATGAACAAGAAAATTATGCATTGCTTGAAAATATTTCCTATTTACTGAGGAGACACAGATTTTGGACTATCAAACATACCTATCAATATGATTTTTATACTCCAAATTTCTTTGTTTCATTTTAAAATATACATGTGCACCACTTAAATCCTTGCTGACAAGTGAAACTTACCTTGCTTTTACATATAGCTGGATAATGATGGCCTTGGAGATTGATGTCAATTATGACATTTCTTTGAACATCAGTATGCTGGGGAGACCACTTTGTGTGTGACAGTTCTCTATAGAATCATCCTGTCCTACAGAAAAAGGCACTTCCAAAATTATTTCAGTTGTAAGTTCTGCCAAAGTTCAAATTTGTTTCTGCTTTCTCAAGTTTGGGTAGCATAAAGGTATTTCAATGTTAGTCATCCACTACAGAGTAGTGAGGCAGATTTTTATTACCTGTGCTAAGCAGTCAAATTGCTAAGGACCACACATAGCATTCCTTTTTGCATTCACCAGAAATATTGCAAATTATATTTATCTCCTTAGTCCAATTCTTTTTAGAGGTACCATCAGTGGATATTGATACAGAGCAAAAGATAAGAACTAACGCCTTTAAATCCATAAAAGCAATAGGTGAGGTATGTAGGTCCTTTGGGTATAAATAATCTCATTTGCTCTCATAGACTTTGTAAATAACACCATGATTTGCTCTGAATATAGATACTGATTTCACAAGGTGACTCACAGAGTCCTTAACAACCAAAAGATAAGGTCATTTGCAATTTGAAGCATTGCGTACATATATTCATTGTGGATAAAAAAATCCAGATTATATTTTCTTTAGTTTCCAGGGAGCTATACTTTGGGAGGAAGATTCAATCTCTCTCTCTTTCTGTCTCTTCTGTGTGTTTGCGAATGTTTGTGGTTTTGTCTGGTTTCTCTAACTCATATTTCTGAAGGTTAAAACCCTAATGATGAAAAGTTTGTTTTATATTTTAAGGTACAGGACCATGTATTTGGATATTTGGAGCTATTTGCATAGTTGATCTATGTGTGTTTGCGAATGTTTGTGGTTTTGTCTGGTTTCTCTAACTCATATTTCTGAAGGTTAAAACCCTAATGATGAAAAGTTTGTTTTATATTTTAAGGTACAGGACCATGTATTTGGATATTTGGAGCTATTTGCATAGTTGATCTGAATAGAGTTCAGATGATTTATAAGTAAAACAGTGTTGGAAATTATATTTTTAGAAATTAAAACTATATTTTAGAAAGATATTGTTATAACAAATATGCATATTGTTTAATGTCTTTAAAATAAAAGACCTGTTAGCATACATGTATGCATAATATACATATATACATATTCATATTATATATGTGAAGTCTTGATTTTTTTTATGTAAAATATTGATTAAAAAGGCACTCATATTTGTGAAGTGAACAATTGATGACAAAGTGGAAATGCATGCAAATTTTTAGCTTTGTGTATTGTTATCTTGAAGCAGGGCCATCAAAAAGAGCTTTGAAGTAAGTATAGATATATTTTATTGTTAATATATTAGACTTAAATTTTTCATGGTTAGATAATGATTTCTGGAATTAATTGAATATGTCTTGACAAAAGGAAAAGCTTTCTGGAGTTGACTCACAAAAATGTATTTGGTCAAAATGAGTGAATCACAAATGCCAGGAGAATGAATAAAAAGGCAATTGGTTATACATGTGTAAAAAATTCCCCTAAATCCATGCCTAAAATATACCTGAAAAGAATCAATGTTTTTCTTATTTTTTCCTAATCCACTTACTCATGCCTTTAAATCATGATGGCTATATTACAATATTCTGATTGAGGGTAGTGAATTCATTTTGTTAAAGAAAATATCTATCTATATGAGGTTTGTTTTAACAGGAATTTAAAGGAATAAACTACAAATTACATTATCCAGTTAGTTTTATATTTCCACTGAAATAAATCTTGCTCTCAATTCCCAGTACAGCAGATAATTTCAATGTTGTGTTAAATATGTAGCAGCTGGGGGTTGCCAAATGAATGTGTTGAATGAGTGTATTTTAGTGAAGTGTGTAGTATCTTCTTTGACATGCATGTAATGATAACACGTTTTCTGGCAGCTGGATTCCCTAGGGCAAAATGAAACTGTAATAGAAGATAAAACAGCCTGCTTATGTAATGACCATAAAATAGTATGTATATATTTCATGAAAATGTCTCAATTGGATGAGTGACTTTAGCTGAGGTCATATTTTATAATTCGTATCAGTCAAACATTCTTCAGTATCCTGAGTAGAATTATAAATACTAAAATGAATGCATATAACTAAATTCAGCTTTTGTAGATAAAATCTCAAATTTTAGTTAACATATCATCAAACTGTCTTAGCAAAACATTTTCTAAATGACATGATAAAATGATTTTAGTAATTTTAATTTTCCCAACCACAAAGACATAAAGTCATATAGAGTTTGGTGGGACTTTTTTCTTTTATTTATAATCCGATCTTGAATACATGAGGAATTTTTGTACTAAAATACTAGTTAAAAATGATAGTTTACCCCTTCTTTCACACACACACAAAAAAATGCCTACAGTCAGCCAAAGATTTTGGATACTGATTTTTATTCATAAAGACTACAATATTTATTAAATGTACATTTTAAAGTATATTTGTATCTATCATCTGGCTTTCTATTCTTACCCATCATGACTCCTTTTAATCTGTATCGGTGTACTGTGTACTTTAGTTAATATTTGAGGATGTTTAGTGATACTGTAGAAGAATAAAAGTAAAATATCAGATACATGAAATTCATAAGATATGCTGGTATACATAATGAATAATCCATCAGATTTAAAAATAACGGTAGAGGTTATAAAATGCTTAAAGTACTGATCCTAACATCTGAGACGTTGTAGAAATAGGTAAAATGTACTGAATAGATAATAAAAGATTTAAGAAGAATATGCTTAATTCTAAGAGAAATAATAATAATAAAGAAGAGGAAGCTTAACATTTATACAGATTGTTACATAAAATGAGAGAAAGTAAGAAAACCAAAGGCAAATAAAATTGCCCTGGAAGTATTAACTCTCAGGCATAGAACTTGTATTAGAAGACAAATAAGTAATAAAAAGAGGGTGATATTTTGAGAAATAATAACTTTAGATTTTAATCTCTCTGGGGTACAGTTAGTTATTTTTATATTTCATATTTATTTATTCAAAAAACATGTCTAGTTATAAAGATATACTATGTATTAGCACATTATTATACACAGTATTTTACTAAATGTTTGAATATACTTGATATTTGTGACTATATTATTTTTCCATTTCTAACCTTGATAGTTCCATCATTTCTCTGGTTTCATGTTCAATCTTACTGGAAGTTTTTTTTTATTAAAATATTTTAAAAAAATAATTTCTTAGAAGGGTGCCTGGATGGCTCAGTCAGTTAAGCATCTGCCTTCCAGGGGCACCTGGGTGGCTCAGTTGGTTAAGTGACTGCCTTCGGCTCAGGTCATGATCCCAGGGTCCTGGGATCGAGCCCCACATCGGGCTCCTTGCTCCTTGGGGAGACTGCTTCTCCCTCTCCCTCTGCCTGCCGCTCCCCCTGCTTGTGCTCTCTCTCTCTGTGTCAAATAAATAAATAAAATCTTAAAAAAAAAAAAAAAAAAAAGCATCTGCCTTCCATTTAGGTCATGATCCCAGAGCCCTGGGATCGAGCCCCACATCAGGGCTCCCTGCTCAGCGGAGAGCCTGCTTCTCCCTCTCCCTCTGCAGCTCCCCCTGCTTGTGCTCCCACACTGTCTCTGTCAAATAAATAAATCTTAAAAAAAAAAAAATTCTTAGATTTTAAAATGTATTTTTATCTTTCTAATTCTTGCCTAATTTGTCCTTTATATATGTATTACCTCCTTCCTATGGAACTAATACTCATTTTATATAAATAACTTCAGTTGTTCAATGATTATTTTACTTAACTTTATTTTTTTATTATTAAGGATAATATTTTATGACTTTAAACAGTTGCCTCTGAGTAATGTTCTGTTAGCTTTCTCTTTGCTTTTCAAATATCTGTCAATCTTAAATAACAAAAAAAATTAGGGGCATTTAATTAAATGAAGATGAGTTTATTCAGGAATAGCCGTGGAATTGAAATATGGGACAAGCAAATTATAACAAACCATAGGCAAATCCAAAGAGCCGAAGGGAAGACCAGCTTTTATTAGGTTTGGGGAGGAAATTGGGAAGAGTTGTTTTGAACAGAAATTCATTGGGAGAGAATGAGAATTTGAGGTTGTTGTAGTGGTTTCACATTGGCTGCAAGTGGTGGGAAGTTACTGAGGTATTTGGAACTCTTTCCTCTCTCGTCATGTAAGGAGAGATGAATGGTCCATGTGTGAGACCTCTCTCTTCATGGCATCCAGACTTCATCTGAAATCAGGTATCCTTTATTCATTTTTACAATATATGAGCTCTTGACTGATGCAAGAGTTATTTAGGGAATTACCTATATGTTTACATATTTCAGGGAGATGATTTAACATTTTATTAATAAGTAAATTGTATTGCATTGTGATCAGATGATATGGTTATAATATTTCTACCTGTTGAACCAAATACAAAATTATTTTTAAATGTCAAGTGCCATAGGTAGGTATAATTTGTATTATTCAAATTTTATCATGGTCTCTATTAATTGATCTAGTAAAGACTGTTGTATTTGTTTATTCCTAGAATTTATGTTTTTTTGAATGTATTTTAAACCATCTGTTCAAATTTATAAAAGCTCTAATTCTTAAATTTATTGTAAATTATGACCTTTATTGTAACCCTTATGATTCCATCTAAATCTGCTTCCTTGAATTATCTTTTTGTTTATTGTATTAATTTTTCCACAAATAAAAATGTACAACATATTTTGATTTTATTTTCATTATTTAAAAATCTTTGTCAATTTTTGGTGGTTTATTATTTAATCCTACTATTTATACTTTTCATTAACTATGATAGTGCCATATTCTTCAGTATATTAAATTACATATAAATTGATTTGAGTATGATTTACACCATTTGTAAAATGGACTTATGTTGTATATATCATCTGCTAGCTTTAAGGAATTGATGCTTAAGGTATTGTTTAAAAATTAAAAGAATGAACAAAATGTTATATTTTTCAGTTGATTTTACTATTTTTGAAAAATCACTTGTCTACTAATTTTGGAAAAGTCATTCTTTCAACATCAGTGAATTAATACATCGTATATAATGTAGAAAAAGAGTCCAGAGTCACAGTTACTATATGTTCTAATTTCTGATTGGAGACACGTGGATACATATTTGGATATTTTCAGCATCAACTTTTTTATAGGTCATTTTTTTCTGTTTCCTCTTTAGTTTGTGTCTTATTTTTAATTTTAATTAGGGAGAATTTTCCTCTCTTTTTATACACCTTCAAGCAGTTTTAAATAACTATAATAATGGTTTTAGTAACATGCCAATGTTAACATGTGGATACATTCTAAATTATTGTACTAATAAAATATTTTATGATGAAAATAATGGAATAAAACCAACAATATTTTGTTCATATATTTGGACAGTACTAAAACTATCTCAATAAATGATAATAGAGTAAGAATTATACATATATGATTTATGAACATATTTTTTCTGAATATTGAATTTTATGAGAAATCGAAGATATGTTGCCTAATTAATCATAGTGTTTTCTCTGCACAATTCAATCAAAAAGTGTGATGATGATTACTGAACTGTAAAGGCAGTAAAAAATTGATCTGGGCTTATTGAATATTTTAGTCATGGGCTTAATTTTAGCAAACATATCAATAGCATATTAGATACTGTCTTTTTTTTTTAAGATTTTATTTATTTATTTGACAGAGAGAGACGCTGCGAGAGAGGGAACACAAGCAGGGGGAGTGGGAGAGGGAGAAGCAGGCTTCCCACAGAGCAGGGAGCCTGATGTGGGGCTCAATCCCAGGACCCTGGGATCAGGAACTGAGCCGAAGGCAGACGCTTAACGACTGAGCCACCCAGGCGCCCTGATACTGTCTTTTTTTTTTTAACCAATGAAGTAAATTCTGTTATCACCATTTGACAGATAAGAACACTGAGAACACCAAATTGCTGAAGGCCACATAGCTAGAAAGCAATGAGGCTGGCATTGGACCTCAGATAATCTGATTTCAGAACTAGAATTCTCAAATTTCCTTATTTGCCCCAACCCATCCTACTCCTTTCTTTGACTTTTATCTTTTTTTTTTTCCATTTCTTTCCTTTCTTTTTAAATTTCAACCCCAGTTTGTGATTTCACATGTATGAATGACAATCTCTGTGTCTTTATTTGCTGTTTTGGTGATAAGAATAGTGAATGCAGGGGAATCAGTAAGCTTGGTTATTTGACCCTTTTAAGTTTTCCTTGTTTTTTGAAATTTTATAGGATCTAATTGCAGTACAGTACCACAAAACCAATGTGGTATAGATTGCCAAGAAACTCAGAAAAAGATCATATGCCAGAACTGGTGCATCCAGGTGATATACTATAAGTCAGAAAACTGTTTATGTTGTTGTTAACATGAAGTATTGGAAAGCAAAGCTATAATACAAAAAATGCTTTTTTACAGGGCACCCGGGTGGGTTAGTTGGTTAAGTGTCTGCCTTCAGCTCAGGTCATGATCCCGGAGTCCCAGGATGGAGTCCCAGGATCGAGTCCTGCATCAAGGTCCCCACTCATCGAGGAGTCTGCTTCTCCCTCTGACCACCCCCTTGTGCTTTTTCTCTCTCAGAAAAATAAAATCTTTAAAAAAATGCTTTTGACAGATTAGAACAATAGAACACATCTGATAAGTGACAGCTAATAACTGCAAGCAAAATCTATGAATTTACTTTCAAACTACCAATGCCCATAACAACAGATTGTACTAAAAGTTCCTAGAGGGGATACCTGGGTGACTCAGCTAATTAAGTGGCCAACTCTTGGTTTCCGGCTCAGGTCAGGATCTCAGGGTCCTGGGATGGAATCCTGCCTCAGGCTCTGCACTCAGCAGGGAGTCTGCTTGAGATTCTCTCTTTCCCTCTCCCTCTGCCCCTCCCCTCACCTATGCTCTTGCTCTCTCTCATTCTCTCTCTCTTTCTAAAACAAATAAATCTTAAAAAAATTATTAGGAACTTCAGTTGACACACATTTCAATGAGTTAATATTTTGATGTGACCACTAAAATACTTCATGTGATCTTGTGAAGTATTTTGTGATCACAAATCTTTATTTGATCTTCATGTGAAATTAGTAGAAACACAATGGTCAGCATAAAATACATGGTAGATCTACCACTTTTCTTCCTCATCGACAGATTGTATTAAACTTGGTGCACCCATTTATCATATCTTCTCCCAGTTTCCTAATCTCAGTTAACAGCTCCACATTTTCCCAGATGCCCATCTCACTAAATGGAATCCTCTATGGTTTAATTCTATTGCTTTCTTCATTCTGCTACCCAGAAACACACAAAAATTCTACCCAAATGTAAAGTCAGTTCATTGTATCTCAAGATATTTCTCATATTTAACCACATCTTACTTCAACTTTTATGATCCTAAATATAGATGCTTTCTTTTTTTGGTAATTGTAGCATCACTGGCATTGACAAATTCAACTTGTGGCCACTTCTGCCCTTTGCTAGTCTAATTTTTGCTCTGCAATCACATGGATCTGTCTACTACATAATTAAGACAAATTCGCTCTCATTGTTTTCCTCCTAATCATTGTAATAAAATTTGTGTGCCTAGGCATAGCCTAAATGGGTCTAAATTATATGGTCGCTTCCTAGCTCCCCAGTGTCACCTCATAGCACTCTCTTCCACATACATAGCAGAGTCCAGGCATATAATCATTCTTTTTTTTTTTTTTTTTTAAGATTTTATTTATTTATTTGACAGAGAGAGATACAGCGAGAGAGGGAACACAAGCAGGGGCAGAGGGAGAGGGAGAAGCAGGCTTCCCATGGAGCAGGGAGCCCGATGTGGGGCTCAATCCCAGGACCCTGGGACCATGACCTGAGCCGAAGGCAGACGCCCAACCGACTGAGCCACCCAGGCGCCCAGGCACATAATCATTCTTTCTTTTTTCTTAAAAGAAGAAAACAATTTTGTTCTCATCTTTAGGGCCTTGCCAATAGTTCACAATTTACTTTTTTAAACAGGAATATTCTTTCTTCGGTTATTTGGGGGGCATTCAAAACTCTTCACTCAGGTCTTGGCTAAACTGTTATCTCCCATGACTACAGCTCCTAAAATGCTGCCTTCCACTCCATTTCAATTATTCATAACTTATCATCCTTTATTTTCTACATAGGATACAATTTTACTTGAAAATAGTATATATTTTTTATTTCTTTCATTTTTTTCCTGAAAAAATATAATTTTAAGACTTTATAAGAGCAGTGTTAGGTGTACAACAAAATTGAGAGAAAAGTAGAGTTTTCCCGTATACCGCCGCCCCTACACATGCATAGCTTTTCCTGTTATCAACATTCATCAGAATGGTACGTTTTTTACCCCTAAGGAAATGGATACATCATAATCACCTAAGTCCATAGTATACATTAAGGTTTACTCTTGGTATTGTATATTCTATGGGTTTGGAAAAAGTATGATGGCATATCCATCATTACAATATCATATGGAGTATTTCCACTGCCCTAAAACTCCTGTGCTCTGCCTATTCATCTCTCCCCACTTCGTTTTTAGAAACCACTGATCTTTTTACTGTCTCCATAGTTTTGTCTGTTCATGTAGTTGGAATAATACATGATGTAGCCTTCTCAGATTGGCTTCTTCTACTTAGTAATAGGCATTTAAGTTTCCTTCATGCTTTTTCATGGCTTGATAGCTAATTTCTTTTTAGCTCTTTTTATCCATTCACTCACTAAAGGACATCTTGGTTACTTTCAAGTTTTCACAATTATGGTAAAGTGGCTATAAACATCTGTATACAGTTTTTGTGTAGATATAAGTTTTTATCTCCTTTGAGTAAATATCAAGGAATTGATTGCTGGGTCATATGGTACAAGTTAAATTTTGTAAGAAGCCATCAAACTTTTTTCCAGAGTGGCTGACACCAAATGTTGGTGAGGATATGGAGCAATAGGAACTCTCACACATTGCTGTTGAGAATGCAAAACAGAACAGCCACTTAGAATATGTGATTTGTTTTTTATATTTTGAGTGTCTTTCCAACCATAGTACAAACACCAGGAAGTTCATAACTTTATTTTTAACATCTATGACAGAGCATATAGAACTCCTCAATATATATTTTTTGAGTTAATTAGTTACAAAAAGAATCTGAAATAAAATTTTATGTCCATCCATCAGGTATATAATGGAAATATTAAATAATTACAGCAAAAGTTATTTTAATATTTGGGAAAAATATTTTTATAATCATATATAAATTCCATCTCCTTAAAATTATCTTTTCTTATCGTTTTAATGGTTTGGTCATTATTAACTCATATAGGAAAAGTGACTCTTAAAGATTTAAGTAGAGGGTAAAAATGGCACCTAAAAATAACTGAAGCAGAATTTCTCCAAATCTTACCTTTGCTCCTAATTGTCTTCATAGAATGAGGATAAAGTAATGATAACATTGGTAGAGAGAAGGAAATCATCCTGTCTACTGTCATAAAAAATACTGTTTTTTAATGCAAAGCAAAAGAAATCAAAGACAACTGGAACATGACTCAAAACACATCCTCTGAAATGAAAACAGAAAAAAAAAAAAAAATCACTGCATGTATAGAGAAATAACTTCCAGAGAGATTTACCTCCCTTGGAAGGTGTGATTACTTTACTAAGGGAGATGAAATCTTAAGGCATGTTTTACATTCCAAAATATTTGTTCACATTAGGAAGATGATTCTTCTTTCCCTTTCTGAGGAGAGGAGGTTGGCAAACGAGCAGCCTATAACCTATATAAATGTTCAGACTCATAATTTTGGGACTCCTTTCTTGTGGTAAATTTAATCCTCTTTTTGCATATGCCCAGTAGTATCTTACCTTCATAGCATCTGCTTGGGAGAGAATGGGGCGTAGGGATCTAATGTGGTTATTGCTGTATGTGATAATATGTCTGAAATCTCTTCCAGAAAATGTGTGTTTCGTGATGAAAATGAATAAATATGGATATTAGAAACATATCACTTACTCAAGCACTGGTTTGTGACTACAAAACAATTTTCCTATTAGCCAAGTTTTTGTAAAAATGCTTAAAAAATAAAGCAAATATGTCCTCTTCTCTTCTCCATACCTCATTTTAGTCTCATGCAAACAACTGTTCTAAAAAGAGCGATCCCACCCATTGACTTGGAGTTGGCAATAGTGGATGTAACAGTTGGAGTTTCCAAGTGTACTTCATTGTAACCTAGGCTGGATTTTATTTTAAGAAATATATTTTTTAAAGATTTTATTTATTTATTTGAAAGAGAGAGAGAGAGACAGAGAGAGAGAACATGAGTGGAGAGGGAGAGGGAGAAGCAGACTCCTCGCTGAGCAGGGAGCCCTGACATGGGGCTGGATCCCAGGACTTTGAGGTCATGACCTGAGCCGAAGGCAGGCGCTTAACCAACTGAGCCACAGAGGTGCCCCTATTTTAAGAAATATTAACACAGATTATTTTAAGAGAAAATTGAGTACATTTTAAGGAAGAACATTTTCAAAAAGCAAACAAAACATGAAAAGGTGTGGAGCACAATACTGGAATAAATATAAAAGGAATTCCGACTAAAGAGCTTAACTTTTATCTCACTATGTTTACAGGGCAAAGTAATTTGAGTATCAGAAATCAAGTTGATATACTGGAATTGGAAAAGTTTTGATTGTCCTAGTGTTTTGCAATACTTCTAATAGCTGCTGTGTTTTGATTATAACAAGTAAGTTTTTTAATACTTTGCTTTTAACATTGTGAGTTAAAAATACATTGTATTTTGTGAACACCTTGAAAGATAAAAGAAGATTTAATAATTAATATATATGCCTTTCTAAATATGTTTCCCAAAGCCAGGACTTCTAAAACTAGTTGCTACTAATACCTAAAATATCAAAGTTAATATTTAAAGTTCCCACTTCCTTCAAAACAGGCTTTGCTCATAAATGCAAATAGTATATATTTACACTTAAAATTTAGATAAAATAAAAAATTAAATTGGCACTATTGAACTTTGAAAATGCAGATCCTATGAAACATTAAGCCTATGGAATTTATAAAAAAAATGTAGCTAGAGAAGAGCTATGTTTAAATATTTTCTAGTATTTCCTTAGATTAATGTATAGATTTTAAATAAATTTGTATCAGCTTCTTTTTGTTACACTGTGCTAACAGTAGTTTCATTTTTCAAAATAAAATTATAATCATCACAATGATAATATACCATAATAGCAGGACACATGCCATATTTTGCTATTTGTAGGTTAAATATATGTATATAAATTACATGTTTAAATGATATATAATATATAAATATTATATATATACATTTATATGTAAATTCTGAAATGAGGAAAATATCTTGTTCTTAAAACTTATTTGGGAGCTGCAGTGATTAACATCTCTTTAGGATCCACAAGATTATATATATTTTTAAATTTAGTGAATCTGTAAAAATTGGTCAGTGTGACATATATGATTGATCCTTACCAAGAGAAAGGTTAACGGTTTTTTTAAATAATTAAAATTTATTTGCTCTTAGTTTATAACTTACTAGGCTAGGAGAGGTGATGAAAAGTACACCTATAACTATAACGTAGGTCAGATTATTATTAATGACACAAAAAGTTCTGGAGGAAGAAAGAGATATAAAATAGAATTCACACAGACTGAATGGAGAAAAAATAGAGAATATGAGTGATTGAAACAACTTTCAGTAGACGGTGGTAAAGGAAGGAGTTTTCTAGGCAGAGATGAAAAAACTAAGTCATGTCACATAGTCTGGAAATCCCAGTGTTTGTGGCAAGAATGATGAGTAACACAAAGCATATGCAGTGTAGCCACGAGTAACAAATTGCAACCGCACATGCTACTTTCTGCAATGTCTCAAATTCGAAGCACCTTTCATTTAGGAACCTAAAACTTTGGGGAAACCAAAATAAATAAAAACACAGCATGTGTATGTCTTTTGAAAAAAGAAGATAATGAGACTAGAATCTTCCTGCAACAACCTGGTGAGATAAAACTAACGATCTGAATTAGAGTCATAATTACAGCCCTAGAAATGAGAGAAGAGAGTAACGGCATAGGTAGATTCTACAGGTCTCAGCTGGTCCTACTGCCCTGAGAAATGAAGGTGAAGGGAGAGATATGAGGTAGAGACAGCAAGCAAAGAAGGAAGAGAAGTCTCATCACTTCCAGCATCCTCAGAAAGCTTGGTGTTCTTACTTCAAATAGAAAGCAAGACATTTTTCAAATTATGTCCCTCCTCCCCTTCTTTTCTTTTTCTGTGCTTTTTCTTCCTACTTGCACAGACATACACTGACTCATGCACACATACACTCAAGCAAATACCATCAACACCAGCATCATCACCCACCATCATCACAAGCATCATCACCCATCACCCACCATCACCACCACCAACAGCATCATTTTTAGATCCTGCCATCCTGTTTCAGCTTAACAATTCATATAAGTTCCATCTGGAGAAATTGCAGCTCTTAAAGACCAGCCCTGTTCTCTCTTTTTTTATCGTCATGGATGAGAGAAGAGAGTTACCTGAACATGGCTTTGGACTGGGAGGACATGGTGGCCTCTGGGTTGGATTTTGCCTTGGTTTATTTTCTTGCTTCTGCGTCAGGAGAAAGAATAGTCTTCATCTTTCAGCTCATTTCTTGTTTTGGATCCCTTGGGGAAAAAAGTAGCCTTGGAGATTCTGTTTTATAAGTCCTGTCTGGGGAGAGTTTAACTGGATGAGCTGCAGTTGCTGCTCATGGGAAGGACCCCAGGTCAGCTCTTTAGGTTGGGGGTCCTAGAGCAGATCTCCTGTTACAGAAGGGGCAGCGGAGAGTGCCAGGGAGCTCCCGAGTGTTCTTTGTCACACAGGTACAAAAATTACCTTCAGATGTCCCTCTTTTATTTATTTATTTTTTATTTATTTTTTAAAGATTTTATTTATTCATTTGAGAGACAGAGATATATATATAGAGAGAGCATGAGCAGTGGGAGAAGCAGAGGAAGAGGGAGAAGCAGACTCCCTGCTGAGCCAGGGGCCTGATGTGGGGCTCGATCCCAGGACCCTGGGATCATGACCTGAGCCGAAGGCAGACGCTTAACCATCTGAGCCACCCAGGTGCCCCAGGTGTCCCTCTTTTAAATAAACTTCTTAACGTCAAAACAAAACAAAACAAAACAAAAAAACAAAACAAAAAACAATTCATATAAGTTCTTGGCACGTTAACCATTTCCTCATAACTTTTCCTCATCTGTTCTCACAATATCTACATTACCGTTACCTCTCAGTTATAGATCTCATATGTTTACAATTTCTCTTTCTATGCTGTTTCCTGCCATTAGCTCAATATCCCATCTTTAAATGGAATGAAATTAGAATTTTTAATAGTATTAGGTCTAAATATCCACTATGAAAATGAAACTATACATGCCTGAGAGGGAAACAAACAAGTGACTCTATTTTAAGCTTCATGTATGGAAATGCTTAATAAGTGAATAAAAATCCAGAGGGAAAATATTCTAAATTCAACTGTATAAGTTTAAAAAATAATCATTAAATGAAATAATAATAACTGGCAAACAATAAACTGACAAACTGAGAACATATTTGCAACATATATCATAAGGAGCTAATAATATCCTTAATATAAAAGAGCTTTAAAAATTGAGGAAGGAAATCAAATATAAAAAAGTTGGAAACTGGGGCGCCTGGGTGGCTCAGTTGTTAACCGTCTGCCTTCGGCTCAGGTCATGATCCCAGAGTCTTGGGATCGAGCCCCACATTGGGCTCCCGGCTCTGCAGGAGACCTGCTTCTCTCTCTCCTACTCCCCCTGCTTATGTTCCTGCTCGCGCTATCTCTCTGTGTCAAATAAATAAATAAAATCTTTAAAAAAAAGAAGGCGGAAACAACCTAAATGTCCATCATAAAAAAATAGTTAAATAAAGCATGTTTTATACAATCAATGGAGGAAGGAAGAATGAAAACGGACTCTATGAATTGATATGGAGTGGTTTCCAAGACATATTGTAAGATATGTTGTTAGTTGCAAAAAGGCAAGTTGTCACAAATTATATGCAGTATGCTATACTCTATACAAAAATGCAGGAAATAGAATGGTAGTTGCCCGGGACTGGGGGGCAAGGGAGGAAAATGGTGAGGTTTTAGTCAAAGGGTCCAACATTTCAGTCATGAAAGATGAGTAAGTTCTAGAGATCCCTACAAAACATAGTGCCTATAGTTAATAATACCAATTGTATTTTTTACTTGAAAATTTGCTGAGAATAAATCTTATGTTAAATGTTCTTATTGCAAATAATAATATTTTTATTATTATAAATAATTGTTATAATATTATATCATCATTATTTTAAATAAAGATGGAGGAAATTTTTGGAGGTAATGAATATGTTTATGGCATAGACTGTGGTGATGGGTCATTGGATGCATATTTATTTCCAAACTCATCAAATTGTATACATTAAATATGTACAGTTTTTTGTATGTCAATCATAGCTCAATAGAGTGGTTTAAAAAAATAAAAAAAAGAAATTATGCTCATATCTCCTCTTTTGTTTAAAGAAATATAAGAAGGGGAAACCAGAAAATAATAAAATTGGGTAGTTACAGGCAGTGGGTAGAGAAAGGGAGAAATGAATCTGAGAATAAGAACAAGGTAGAAGAAATGAGGAGCAAGTGATACATCTCTGAGCATACCTTTTTAAAAAAAATTTTATTGTGGTAAAAACATACGAAATCTACCCTTTCAGCAGATTCTAAGTATGTGATATTATTTTTGACTATAGATATAATGTTGTACAGTAGATCTCCAGAACTTATTCTCTTGCATAAATGATACTTTGTGCCTCTTTGTTAGTAACTTCTTGTTTCCTCCCTCCCCTAACCTCTGGCAATCACCATTCTACTCTTTGATTCTATTAATTTGACTATTTTAGATGCTTCATATAAGTGGAATCATGCAGGATTTGTCTTTCTGTAGAATTAAAATCAAAATCTTGGGTGCCTGGGTGGCTCAGTCGTTAAGTGTCTGCCTTCGGCTCAGGTCATGATCCCAGGGTCCTGGGATTGAGCCCCGCATCGGGCTCCCTGCTCGGCAGGAAGCCTGCTTCTCCCTCTCTCACTCCCCCTGCTTGTGTTCCTGCTCTCGCTATCTCTCTCTCTGTTAAATAAATAAATAAAATCTTTTAAAAAAATAAAAAAAATAAAATCAAAATCTTGAAAAGATACTTATTCTTACTTACTACTATTGCAGAATTTAGTATGATCAGAGTTAAGTTTTTGTTTATTTCAGGCATATATAACATAACTAATCCCTCCGGAGTATATTTACTGAATTTTCTTAAGTCTAACAAGAAAAACCAAATTGGTATAAACATTTTAAACTTAATGAAATATTGTGTGGCAGCTTTAAAATCCTAGTCAGATAATTCTAACAGCTGAGTCATCCATGGAATGAAAGAGTAGGATGGAAGACCAGATCCACACAGCTTTATTAAAACCATGAGGATAAGAGGGGAATGTTTTTCTACTTTCGTTTGTTTGAACTGTAGCAGGATATTTGTCAGAAAGGTCTTCTGTACTACTGGGCCATTATTTTCCCAGTCTCTGAGCTAGAGCCAAGGGCTTTTGATGAAATTTTTATTTGTCATTATTGAAGTTTCTTGTTTGGTAGCATCTACCATGCCCTGTCTAAGATATATGGGAGGCAACAAAGAAAGGACCCATAGTAGAGAAATTCCTCAAATCACAAGGTCCCTTAGTATTCCTTTGTCTTTCCAATTTTCAAGATTTTTTTATACTTGTTTTTGCCTTTATTTTTATTTATTTATTTATTTTTTTAGTAGTAGTAGTAAGTAGAAGGACCTAGTAGGAATTAGACTTCTCCATCTTGGCTAGCGCTTATCATTATAAATCTATGAGGTTCAGGCCCTTGCTTGATGGTCTGACCTTGCCACTTATCACTTACTAAGGTAATTGCACACACCGAATTCTGTTGCTTTGCAGCCTTGCCATATTTACTGATTATTTGGAAGCAGCCCAGGATGGGCCTCCTGGACTTCTACACATATTGTTGGATATGTCAGGATTGCAAGGCCCTGACTACTCATTCACTTTATAGCAAGAAATTATTAGTTCTCTTGAATCAAATAAAAAAGAGAATGCATTGACAAAAACAAGTTATAGAAAAGAGGCCAAAATGCAAATTATAACTGAAAAATACAGTGACAACAATAACAACAACAATGCAAACTGTACGGGCTTAATAGTATAGTGGAGATGACCGAGAATAGATTCTGTGAACTCAGCGAACTTCAAGTCAAATCAACAGAATTTACTCAATCAGAGAAAATAGGAAGAAAAGAGTAAAAAAAAAAAAAAAAGGTAATGAATAGAGTCTTAGGGACAAGAGCAACACTAACAAACTCCTATCATTCAACTCCAAGAGAGGAAAGAGAAGGAATGTGGGGCCAAAAAAGAACTCAAAGAAATAGTGATTTTAAAGTCTCCAAATTTGGTGAAAGGCATAAATCTACAGATTTAAGACCCTGGACCTCAAATAGGATAAACCTAAAGAAACTCATGCCAAGACATACCCTAATTAAATGTCTAAAAGCTGATGATCAACAAATAATCTTGGAAGAAGTCAGAGAAAAAGGACAAATTATTTATAGGGGAAAAACATTTTTCATCTGAAAATTTGCAGGTCAGAAGGAAATAAGCACACTTTAAATACTAAAAGAAAAGAATCATCAACTATGAGATCTATAGCTGACAAAACTATCCTTCAGGAGTAAAGACATAATAAGACATTCTCAGATAAAGGGAAACTAAGAAAATTTGTTACTAGGAAGCCTATCCTTTCTATATACAGAAAGGAAATGATAATAGAAAAAGGCTTGGAATTCCAGAAAGGAAATTAAAACATGGAATCAGTACAAATAAGGATAAACAGACCATTAATCTCATGATTTTCTTAAAATCACATTTGATGCTGAAGTAAAAATCATAACACATCTGATGTTGTGTACAATGTATACCAAGGAAATCTTAAAATAATTATATATAACCTGGGGAGGGTAAAGGGACCTAAATAGAAGTAAAATTTTAGTTTAATTTGAAAAAAGCATTAATGCCAGTTGACTGTGATATGTTTTTATATACACTATAATATCTAGACCAATCACTAAGAAAACTATACAAAGCTACATACCATAAAACACTATAAATAAATTAAGAAGAAATCTTAAATAATTTTCAAGTGACTCGCATATCTTGGACTATTTGGGTTACTATAACAAATTACCATGGATTGCGTGGCTTATTCAGCAAACATTTAGTTGTCACAGTTTTGGAGGGTGGAAAGTTCAAGATCAAGGTGCCCTAGACAGATTCATTTCTCGATAAGGGTGCTTTCCTGGCCTGTGGACAGTCATCCTCTTGCTGTGTATTTTCATATGGCAGAAAACAGAAAGAACTCTGGTATCTTATGGCTGAATGTCCAACTTTCCAGCAATGGGAACTAATGCTAAGTCCCTGATATGCCACCATCCTTCAGAAAACCCCATACTTGATTATAGTAGACTCTGTCAAACTGATTCAGTGATTCATTCTTATAAGGTAGACCCATAATGCAGGTATGAGTTTTCTTTTCCTGCCCAAAGGGCCTTAGCTAGTGCAACTGTCTAGAACCTTATTGAGTGTTTCCTCTGTCAACATGGGATCAATTTTATCATCATATCTGTCCAGAGTTCTTTCTCACATTATCCCAAATGTTGGGAGTGGCTCCATGACTTGGGATTCAAAATACTATACAGAAGTTGTTGGCCTGATAGCTTGTGTAGAGAGCGATGTACTAGCTTAAAGGCAATAATTTAGTAAAATGAAGCACCATCATTCAGGACAGACTCTACACTATTATAATACATTTACTCATATACATATGCTGATGCATGTACATATGCACCTTTATATAGTGCCATTTCTTCATCAGGAACATGAAGTCCAAGAACCACAGAGTTAGAAACAGGAATAGTTCTCCTTATCAACACTCCTGGTGTGCTTTCACTCACCACAACTTTGATCGCTGAAAATTTAGAGGTTTTTGTTCTGAAAAGGAGAACACTGCTGCCAGGGGATAGAGAAAGAAAGTTAGTGAATCATAAGCTGTGATTGCCACTGGGACATGT
This sequence comes from Halichoerus grypus, assembly GCF_964656455.1. Lineage (NCBI taxonomy): Eukaryota > Metazoa > Chordata > Mammalia > Carnivora > Phocidae > Halichoerus > Halichoerus grypus. The sequence continues at coordinate 22,697,937 of NC_135715.1, forward strand.
CACATTCCTTGTGTTAAGGGAGCAGAAGACAAGAACAAGAATCACCATCCAGACTGGGGAATTGATCCTGATCATCAGGAGGAAATAAGGCTGCAGTCACACAGAAGAAGGGATCAGGATGATGTTAGGTACCCAGTTGTTTCTCTTGAGCAGCTCTTGTATTTCCCTTGCCCAAGTTTGATAGCAAATACAAATGTTTAGCAACTGTATCCTGAGAAAAGAATGTGCTAGGGGCTCAAATCCCTCCAAGACAAAGGTTTTAGTTACATCTAACTATACCTCTGACACCAACTGTTGTCCTAGCTGAGGATGGAGGGACTAGAGGATGGGTATAGGAGAAAGGAGACAATGAGTTTTACATTTGGTCCTGAGACTAGATGTAGTATCTAGGTTAGTAGTTCAACTTAATATGATTATTTCCTACATTTCTTCGAGAAGTTTATCAGAACCTTAAAGAAGCTGGCACCAAAGGTGATCTGTATTGAACATTGATGCACTGCCTAGATCTCCCTTCAGTGAAGAACCCATTGTCCCAATTTCTGGGGATGCTGTAGGTGGACAATCTTCAGCTGAAAGCCCTTCTATGATTTTGTCACCCACCTGGTACTTTTGCTCCCAAAGTCACACCTCTTCCTACAAAATCAACATCCAACAACTGACTGAGTGAGCATAAAGAATAGCCCTCCCAGTTCACTAGGATAACACGAGGAAAATCAAGGGTGGCTATTTCTCCAGATCTCCCCATGAGGTCTGTCCAAACTGTTTCTGGGTCTACCTCACAGCTCAGCTTCTCCATCTGCTACTCCTCCTTACTCTGTCTTTCATGGGTATTATTTGTAAGAGTACTTTACACACTAACCGATAACAATCTGCATAGTAAACGATATCTTAAAGTCTGCTTTCTATAGAACACTTTACATGGTGTGCCACTTAGAACTAGAACCAGGACGTGAGCTTCCCTGGATGGCCTGGAATCGTGGAGGGCAGAGCTATCTGAAAGCAACTAGATTCCTGAAACATACATCCTTGTTTCTCCTCCTCCCAATTTTGCACTCACCTTTTAGGAACTTAATTGCCAGAACATGGCCAGAAGTAAACTGGCAAGGTAGACTGAGAAATGGTCCTGCCCTAAGATTCAGAGCAGAGCAGAGCATTAAAAAGCTATTTACCTGAAAGCAAACAGAAAAACAACTGGTAAAACCAATAGGTAATATGCCAGATTCTCAACTTACAGGACATGAAATTTTTGCACTTTTAGGGATAGAAATAAGATTAAAAAACTTTTAAAAATGTAAACCTCCATTTCAAAATAGGTTTTAAAGAACTAATAAATATTACAGTAATCAGGTTTATATTTTCTCTGTATTTTGTGTGGGTGGCTAATGTACTCAGTGAAATCAGTTGTTTTCCATAATTTTTTAAAAACATTTTTATCTATCTGTCTGTCTGTCTAGCTACATATCTAAGTATAATCTATTTTAAATTTTGGAGAAATAAGCATTATACAATGGCTCCTAACATGGCAGTTAGATCCTGTATGACTTAGTAGAGAGTGGTTTCCATCATCTGATAAATATGGAGTTATTACTGGGGATTAATACTAGGTATTACAGTGAGAATACTAGGTATATGAGGTGCCTGGGTGGCTCAGTCAGTTAAGTGTCCAACTCTTGATTTCAACTCAGGTCATGATTTCAGAGTCCTGAGATTGAGCCACATGTCGGGCTCTGGTCTCAGCACTGAGTCTGCTTGAGATTCTCTCTCTCCCTCTGTCCCTGCCCCCACTCATGCTCTCTCTCTTTTCTAAAATAAATAAATAAAATATTAAAAAAAGAAAAACAATACTAGGTATAGAAAAGGTAAGAATTTTCTTCTCCATGCATAAAGAGAAAGCACAGCAAAATCACCTCAGCAAAATATGATCAAGATTTAAGAAAATGCTACACGTAGACCCACAATAAATTAAAAAGTATTCCTTTTCTCAAGATTCTTAGCATAGAAGGAGTAGAAGAATAACATAGCCAGGACTGTCAGCTAAAATTTCTACTATGGCATCACATATGATCAGAGACAAATTTTTGTTTTATTTTTTGGTTTGTTTATTTAGGTATATATAATTTATAACTAAGCTTACTGAAATATATTTACTGAATTTTCTTAAATCCAATAAGAGAAACCTAATTGTTATAAATATTTTAAATTTGTCCATGACTTCTCAATAGCATAATTATTCCATGTATTAATGAAAGCAACTTTAACTTATTAAATGGAATATCTTGTAACTACTAACATAGTTGTTTAAGATTATAGAGTATAATTGAAATCATTATTTCTGTAATATTAATTTTAAATAGTTAAAAATTGAAATCCATGTTTTTTTTTAAATTTACTGAAAATCAACTAATTAACATATATTATATTATTAGTTTCAGAGGTAGAGTTTAGTGATTCATCAGTTGCATATAACACCCAGTGCTCATTCCATCAAGTGCCCTCCTTAATGCCCTTCACACAGTTACCCCATCCCCCCACCCACCACCCCTCCAGTAGCCCTCAGTTTGTTTCCTATAGCTAAGAGTCACGGACGGTTTGTCTCCCTCTCTGATTTCGTCTTATTTTATTTTTCCCTCCCTTTCACTATGTTCATCCATTTTGTGAAATCCATGCTTTTATTAAAATTAAGTGATCAAAATGACAGGAAGCAGTTAAGTGTATCTATATCTATATCTATATCTGGGTAGTAAAAGTATATACCTTTTGCATGAGTACATTTGAAATCAAAACATATTTGTAAGTAATAAAAAACTGTCTTAAAAATTTCTCCTGACTGAATTTTTAATCAATTATGAAATATTTCCCTTAATAGAGTTGCAATGTAAAATAAGTGTACTGAAGTATGTTCAAATTTTTTATTATTTGAAATATATACTTCTTAAGGTTTTAACTCAATTTTTTTTTCAATGAAATACAACAAATTTTCCAAAGTGATATAAACTTTTAAGGTAAATTGGTTGGAATATCCAGAGGAAAGTATCTGTATCTTGAGTGCATGTGACTAATGGTTACATTTTCATCTCATAAATCCGTAGGTAAAATTTAGTCATTTACTAACACTCTGATTTACAGCATATATGGATTTTTCTTTGAAGCAAAGAAGTCAGAATTACATCAGGGGCAAGCAGCTACAAATAAAATATGATGACCTTCATATATGAAGACGACACTTCTGACATTCTTTGTAGTGCATGAAACATTGAGTGATTTTTTTCTGTAAATTAGATTGTTAGGATTTAAATTATCTAGTTTCTTGTTCTGTATTCTGAGCTAGCTGTGATTTTTTCACTCTATTTCTCTATGGGCTACAGACAATATTTAAAATTTTAGTGAATTTTTATATTTCAAAACATTTCATATATATAAATAGTGAGGTATTAAAATATTAATAAGCTTGAGTAAATATGAATGCAACAATATTCAAATGCATTTGGATAATGATATATTATAAAAGTATAAATAGGTTTAGATATTTTAATAATTATTAATAATAACTTTGAATACTAAAATATAGATGCATTACTTGATTTTCCCAAAGGAATTTGAATATATGATACTTAAATTTAGAAGGGAATTGTGTTCCATGGAATTACATTTTTAGAAATTCTGATTTATGGGGTGCCTGGGTGGCTCAGTCGTTAAGCGTCTGCCTTCAGCTCCGGTCGTGATCCCGGTGTCCTGGGATCCAGCCCCGCATGGGGCTCCCTGCTCCGCGGGAAGCCTGCTTCTCCCTCTCCCACTCCCCCTGCTTGTGTTCCCTCCCTCGCTGTGTCTCTCTCTGTCAAATAAATAAAATCTTAAAAAAAAAAAAAAGAAATTCCGATTTATTCAAACTTAATTAATAAAATAAAACCTGGTCTTAGCCATACTTTCTATGAAGTTTTAATGAGTTGAGAAAGGTACTGCAATCCAGTTAAAAGTTACCAAAATTCTACACAAGATACATTTTTTCCCCAATACTAACAATTATATTTCAGACGCTGAAAATGTCATTTTTTTTCCTTTTTCAAGTTTTTATTTAAATTCCAGTTAATTAACATACAGTGTAATATTAGTTTCAGGTGTACAATTTAGTGATTCAACACTTCCATACAATACCCAGTGCTCATAACAATAAGTGCACTCTTTAATCCCCATCACCTATTTCACCCATCCCTCTGCCCACCTTTCCTCTGGTAACCATCAGTTTTTTTCTCTAGTCAAGAGTCTCTTTTTCGACTTGCCTCTCTCTCTTTTTTTTTTTTTCCTATGATCATTTGTTTTGTTTATTAAGTGCCACATATGAGTGAAATCATATGGTAATTTAATATTTTCCCCATAACTTAAACAAAATTATGAAAAAATTAAGTTAAATTCAAAATGTGCTAGTGCTAGGAAACATCTTTCTTACCAAAACTGCGTCTTAAGCTGCAAATGCCTTAATGTTTATTATTATTCTTGGAAAAAATATGTTTATTGTCTCTTCTCTAATTTTTAGATACTACCCAATGAATAACATGAGAAACCATCAAATGCCCACAATTATCAAATGCAATTGTGTGGGGTTTTTTTTTAAGATTTTATTTATTTATTTCAGAGAGAGAGCACAAGTAGGGGGAGTAGGACAGGGAGGAGCAGGCTCCCTGCTGAGCAGGGAGCATGATGCGAGACTCGATCCCATGACCATGGGATCATAACCTGAGCCGAAGGCAGACGCTTAAATGACTGAGCCACCTAGGCGCGCCCAAATGCAATTGTTTTTAACATTCAGAAAAAAATCTATACAATAATTATTTTAATAAGAACACCAAACTATTGATAATAGTTTCTTTGGGTGGTGGCTATGCTTTAATTAAATATCTAGTGTATAATGTTAACTTAGTCACAATCCTCTCAATTCAATGGGGATTATCAGCAGCGGGCAGTGTGAGGCTCTTGTTACTTCGTTGTTGTTGTTAAAAGCTCTATATTCTTTTCCAAATCTTATTGTTCTCCCTTCATAAGAACTTTAGATAAAATTTGTATTTTTCACAGATACTTAATTATATTTTACACAAAGTCATTGGGTTATACATCTTATCATTCTCAGCTAGCCATTTATAAGAACGGTCTATGTAGCTCTAACTATACCTAATTTGTTGTTTCCAATTGTTGCATAATTTTTCACAGTATATATCACCCACATTTTGTTATTGTGCCCATCCAGTGATAGGTTTCCAGGGTACTCATCTACCTTCAACCAAAAGCAATAATAATATGAATATCTTTTCAGATACCCTACCAATGAAATGTGTAAGAATTACACTAGGAAGTATGTCCAGGAGTAAGAATACTGAGTTATAAAGCACATGCATTTCTGTTTTGACAATGCAACATCAGCAAATTATTATTTTAGCTTGCACTTCCTTCCATGAGTGTTTCTATATCCCCACATTCTTGTCAACACTTGGTATTATACAGATGTCTAATATTTCCCATACTCTTGAATGGATTTAATTGCTATTTTGATTTGCATCTTATTATTATTTTTCAATATCAGTTTGAACATCTTTGTATATACTTGTCAGGAATTGGCTTTCTCTGTCTATAATCTACTTTATCTTAATTCTTAAGCAATTTGCCCTACAGGCTCTGGTATTTTTATTGTCATAGGCAAGAATTTGCTGAATATTTCAAATATTATAAGTCTAGAATTATCTGAGTATAATCTCTAAGCTTTTACAAAGTAGCTAATTTTGTCTAAGGTAGTTTTTTTTGTTGTTGTTAACCAGAATTTCTTATTTATTTGTTTGTTGGTTGGTTGGTTTGTTAATCAGAATATTTAAACTCACCATAATCAGTTCCATCATTATTTTTTATGCTTTTTTGGAAATTGTGTATGAATTTACTCTTCCATTTTATATCATTTTCTCTATGGATATTTTGTAGAACACATCTCAATTTGAATCTGTCTAACATTTTGTCACATTATTCAATATGGCAGGCATACCACAGAAATAATGTTGTGGCCTTCTTAGTCCATTGTATTAAGAAGCAGATGATGGCAACCATTGCTATGTACTTTAATCACCTAGTATGATGATAACCTTCTGGTTCCTTCATTGTAAGACAATTATTTTCTCCTTTTAAATTAATAATTGCATCATGGGAAGATACTGTGAGACTGTATAAACATACTATTTTCTCTTTATTCATATTGTAGAAAACAAGGAATCATCAGAATGATGAAATTGTTTAACATTAAAAAGTTAAAAAAATATACAGTAAAAATGAAATAAAGGGAACAGAATACATTCAGGGATGAAAAGAAAAGTTTAAAAAATTTAAAGAATGTATAATTAACTTCCTCAAATGTTGTGCCTATGTGAAATAATAACAGAATTGTACAAAAATAGCACAAGCAAGCAAAGAGTTCTTAAAAATTTAACATACTATATATATATTTTTTGTTTTTTTAATCATAAAGTTTGAAGATAGAAAGAATGAGAGACAGAGACAAAGAGAGAAAGAAAAGGGAAGATAAAAAGGAAGATTCAGCCTTACAAACATTAAAATAATCAAAGTTAAAGTAATAAAATAATGTCTGTTGTTCATGAAAAAATAGTTTAATAAGGATAGGTTAGACACAGTATGTGTGTGTATGTACATGGTATTCACTTATACACATCTATTGACTTGATATGTGACAAATGAGAAACCACAAATAATGTATAAAATGACAGTTTACCAGATTAGCCAATAATAATAAATGCAACTAAATGTAACACATGATCTGATATTTTCACTCAGTTTTATTGATGATTCTTGCCTAAATAATTTGGCAACTTCTTAATTCCATGATCTCTTATACAATTAGTTCGCTTTTCTATTGTAAGGGAGTTCTTTTCTTGCTACACCATTTATTTTGGAATTTATGTATTCTATATGCATTTCTTTATTTATAGCAGTGTGGTTAGTGGTTTCTTATTTTATTCACTATTTATATCCTTTTTCTACTACTGGTCCTTTACACATGTCCCCATTGTTGTTTGATGACTACTTTATTTTCTGCCACCACAAAATGTGTCAGGCTCACTTTGTACCTATATTGTCCATACCTGGAGGCAATCATTTCTCCAAGGAACACTGGTTCCTTTTTGTGAAGAATAATATTTGCATAAAATAATATTTGAATCCAGAGCTGGAATGATAATTGTGGTCATTTCTTTTGGGGTGTCAGTGCTTGTCAAACCTCTCAGTGGAAAAATTAGGAAGGAGATGCATGAATTCTCAGATCATACATACATGTATGCATAAGTATGTGTGACACATATACACATAAATATATATCTATATTTCTATACATAAAGTCAGATTTCAAGCCAGTTCCCTTTTTTCTGTATTTATATTTCCCCTCCATGTCAGTGAAAATACCATTACCTAAAATATTTTTACTTATTTGCCAGTCCACAATACATAAGTAGTATATTCTGGTTTCAAAATTGCTAGACTATGGCTATGTAAAAAAGAAAACAAAACCCTATGAATTAGAGCTTATACTGTATATTTTTTCTTCAGCCTGAGGGTATATGGATTAAATACCAAACACAAATTTTAGTTTGTTACTTTCCCTTGCCTATCTACCCTTCACTGTTGTTACATAATTCAATTAAAATATGTTTTAGTTCCTTTGTTCCCTTTGGTATTTCATTTTAAGTATCATTTCCCCACTGTTGTTTATTATAATTACTTTCTTTGGGTATGTGAAACATTATCATGGTTCCAAAAGTCAGAAATGTGCAAAAAGAAACAGAAAAGTGATTTCACTCCATATTATTGCTACCCTCTTCATGCAGTTCCTATCCATCTTCTCTAGGTAACCAAGCTCTCTGTGTTATGGTATATCATTTGTGGTTTCCTTTTTGCAATATTCAAATACATGTATATTTTACTGTTTTCCTTCCCCCCTCCTTTTTTTTTACACAAAATGCACTGACAAGTGGCATTTCTCAAAAGGGATAGAAAGTAGAGAGTGACTGGGTTAAAAATGACTGTTATCAAAACAGATCAGAAAATGTTTTTATGTCAAAGTAATATTTTTATTGAGAAACGAGATAAAACAGGAAGTCCTGTGAAGTACCAGATTTTCTATCTCTTGAATATTGATATTTGTCTTCATGTTCTAGATATTCAATTTTTACATGTCTTGTGGATTGTTTTGTCTTCATGATATTATCCTGACATCTCAGAACATAATATATTCTTATATTTATTACTTAGTGAATATAAATGCATAAAAAAATGCTATTCCATAGAAAAGATGACCTGATTAGATCATTTTTGAGGTTGCAAATCATAGAACTATGTAATGTAAAGCTGACATCTTATTTCATATTTGCTATCATTATATTATACTCTAGTATATATTTTAGTGATGTATGGAATTCAACCTCTTGTTCTGTCTGATAAGTAGAAATGTAAATTTTAGTAATATTAAACAAAGAGACCTGGTAAAACAGTCATCAAATGTATGTCATTGTTAAGTGATTTTATGTGATAAACGATATAGCTGAATGTTAAAAGAAATAGGAAGAATGTAAACCAAGAAAATTAAATATGATTGAAGATATGAAAATGAGTTAAAATGATATTTATTACCTAAAATATTAATATTAAAATCTTAATATACATTTATACATCTACCTCTCGCTCTCTCTCACTCTCTTTATAAAGCTATACAAACAAGAGTTCATACTGATTATCTCTAATATATTTAATATATGCTTAGACACAACATATTAAGTTATTTGCTCAATCCTAGAATACACATAAAAAAATTTTAAAATTATTAAATCACACTCCGAGTAACAAATCTACTGACTGAAGTACAATATTTCCTTACTGTTCTTTTTGGCTTTAGCCTTACATTAGATGGCCAAAATGTTGCATTTAAGAGTTACCTAAGTTCATCCTTCCTCCTTGCCTCTGTGTGGTATGGTTATGTTATTCATTTGAAATTGGGGGATTCATTTAGTTCTATTTCTATTCCATTTTGAGTTTTCTTTCCCTCTTCGATTTTATTCTTTAATATGTGAAACATAAATATGGCTCCAACAGATCTATATAAAATGACATATTTGGAAAATCATTGTCTCCATTTCTTTTGTTTCATTTTATTAATGAGGTATAATCCACATGCTATAAAATTCATCTTTTTTTAAAGTGTACAGCTCAGTGGTTTTGAATATATTTACCATATTTCATTTTCCCATTCATTCCATCCTGTCCCCTATTCACACCCAATCATAAACAAAGTTAATAAATTATTTAACTTTAATTCTATAGAAGGTATTGTGTCTTATACTTTATAAATATTACCTCATATATTATATATTTATATAAATTATATAAAATATAAACTTTGTTTATGGATGAGGATACTAAAACTTAGAGGAAAAATGTGACTTTTACAATATCATAATTCAGTGTTTATAAATTGAGTTTAGAACCCAGATCCTCTGAGGCCAAGATCCATGTACTTACCAACTCTAAAATGCCTCCTCTACTGTTATAATCCTGGTACAGATACCACAACACCTCATCCGGATTTTTGCAAAAGCATCAAAGTGGTATCATTGCCCTTCCTTGCCTATGTCTGTTCTTGGCAATGCAACCACAATGATCCACTGAAACTCTGAGGTCAGATCATGTCTCTTCTTTGCTTGAATTTGTATAAATTTTACCCTTTAAATGAGAGTAAAAGCCTAAGTACTTAAATGGCCTAAAGTTTTAATATGATTTTCCTACCTGCATTTTTAGGGTTTCATCTTCTAACACTCTATCTGATGCACCAGCCATGCTAGAGTCCTTGCAGAGAACAAATAGTTTCTCTCCTTTAAAGCTATTATTATTGCTATTATTATTATTTTTATGCTCACCCTTCTTAATGTCCTCACTGTTGTCCACTCTCTTTCCATATATGTTAGCTTATCAGGGAGTCATTTTCTGACCACAATCCACTTTGGCCCTGCCCCAGCATTTCATATCACCTCCCTTAGTTTTTTTTTTTTCTTTGTAGCACTTATTACTGGTGTCATAGGTAAGAAGTCTTATCATCATTCTTCTGTCTCCATTAGGATGACAGCAGGGAATATGATGGTTTTGTTCCCTACATAATTCCCATAATTCTCTGCAACCATAATATATACTCCTCCAACAAAATAAAAGATTGAGTTTTTATAGACCAAAGATGATGGTGAGCTATAATATGTGGAGTGGATTTAGTTTGATTCGCTACTCCAAAAATATCATAGAAAAGAAGTAAACTAAATGAAGATATAGTATACTAACATCTGCTATTGAATTGATTCTAATTATACTAATGAATCTTGATATTGCCATTTTCTGTCATACAGATAATTATATAGTAGCTTATTTGCATGTGAATATATATGGCTGTAAGTTAATGCAATTAAGAAAATGAAGAATCACTTCATGTAAATTATTGTGACCAATTAATTATATAAGATTTTATTGTGAAGAATTTCTAAACTCTATAAACTTCCTTAAAATTAGTTTATTGCAGTAAAAAATAGAAGAAGGTAATACAGCAATTTGTTGCTGGGTGTCTAGTTCTGAATTATAGACATTCATTGCATGAACAGCTTTAGCTAAATGTGGACTAATGAGGATCTTTTGGAAACAGAAACTGCTAAATATTCAAAAGTTATTTGTTCACCTCTAGCTTAAAGGTAAAGTTGAAAGAAAAGATATTTAATGGACTCCAACAAGTATTTAGAATAAAAACATGTTAAAAATTACATTACATTATAACCATGAAATTCTTATCACTAAAGAAATGTAAATTTTTCTTTATTCCTTTTGACTGATAAAAGGGACAGTAAATACCTTTTATTTAAACCTACCTGACTCTATGCAAACAATGAATCATGGAACACTACATCAAAAACTAATGATGTCCACCATTTCGTGGACGCCAAGTCAGTGAGAGCATCTGCGGGAGCCCGGCGGGGAGGAGAGCGGGAAGCGGGAAGACCCATCTGGGGGTGTGTGGATTTGAGCGTCCGCTTTCCAACCCAAGATCTCGAAATGCATGGTGATTCCTATCCATTGGACTGTAAGGTTTATGTAGGTAATCTTGGCAACACTGGTAACAAGACTGAATTGGTACCAGCTTTTGGCTATTATGGACCACTCCGAAGTGTGTGGGTTGCTAGAAACCCTCCCGGGTTTTGTTGCTTTTGTTGAATTTAAGATCCCCAAGATGCAGCCGATGCTTTTCGAGAACTAGATGGGAGAACATTATGTGGCTGCTGAGTAAGAGTGGAACTCTCGAATGGTGAAAAGAGAAGTCGAAATCGTGGCCCACCACCGTCTTGGGGTCGTCGCCCTCGAGATGATTATCGGAGAAGGAGTCCTCCACCTCGCCGCAGATCTCCAAGACAGAGAAGCTTCTCCCGCAGCCGGAGTAGGTCCCTTTCTAGAGATAGGAGGAGAGAGAGATCACTGTCTCGGGAGAGAAATCACAAGCCTTCCCAATCCTTCTCTAGGTCTCGTAGCCGATGTAGGTCAAATGAAAGGAAATAGAAGACCAGTTTGCAAGAGGTAGTGGTGTACAGGAAATAACTTCATTTGACAGGAGTATGTACAGAAAATTCAAGTTTTCTTTGAGACTTCGTAAGCTTGATGCATTCTTAAGATGTTTTAGCTGTTCACATTTGTTTGTCTCTTGGAACAGTGACACGTAAAGATGTAATTCTCTATGATTTGAATGGATCATATGATGCATGTAATATCAAGAACTGTTACTTTACAATGTTCCCTTAAGCAAAATTGAATTTGCTTTGAAGTTTAGTCTCACATAGACTGATAATAAACCTCTAACTCCTGACCCCCCAAAAAAAACTAATGATATAATGTATGATGATTAACATAACATAATAAAATAAAATTTAAAAAATATCACCTAAATGAATAAGTAAATAAATGATAACATGAATATAAAAACAAACAAACAAACAAACAAAAAACAAAAAAAACCTACCTGACTCTTGATTTGAAAATTTTCTCATTAGCTGGAATTGATCTTTGCTAGTGCATAGTGAATAAGGAAAGCCTGATACCTTCCTTTCTTTTCTTCCTTTAAAAAAAAAAAATTATACTTCTCCAATGAAGCATTTTAGAAAACATGGGGAAAAAACTCAAGGATAATGATGAGTATGTTTATTTTGCTGTCTACTTTAATGAGATGGCGTGTTTTCTTAAGTGAATAGACTTGCAGGTTGGGAAAAAAGTCAAAGGACTGGTAAAAAGAAAGTAAGGGGGAAAAAATCCCATAATTTGGGGCATTTTTAGATTCTATTCCACCTGAAGTTGTGATGTCTGCCATAAAATGTTTTCAAAATACCATAGCTTAATTATTTACTCATATGACAAAATGAAGGATTTTATCAAGACTACCTCAAAAACCGATGTGACTATTAAAGGAAGTAAAAACTTTAAAAGATGGTATGACATCTATATGATGTTGTACTATTTTAAAATACTCAATTTTTCTATAAATAATAAAAACAATTAGAAGGGTGAAATTCATGAGAAAAGTTAAACATGGATCATAAGTTATCTATTTGCTAATGATATCTAGATGCACTTATAGGATGCTTTTTATATTTAGGGTGAGTTAGTGGCATAAAAGACAATTAGTGTGTTAAGTGTATAGTATATTAAATGTAAGGAAGAGCAAAGATAGTAGCAATAAATAAAGAATTTGATTAAAAAAAAGAGTGCTACTTTTAGATAGAAAGACATAAATAAGTCATGATTATGACATAATTGGGCTAACAGCTATGTCTCCCCTAAATTGGCCACCTATTGGTGACACTCATATGGTCCTATTCTGCCCATATGTGCTCAGCCCAAGAAAAATAGGTAAAATTCATAACCATTCAGCAGGGCAACTAGTAAGCTACAGCTCTTGGCAAGGCATATTTTCACCTATTCTTACGAATAATTCTAATAGAAGATGTGTGTGTATCATTGGTTCAGTCGTCATCTGTTGGGGACTTTTTGCTCAAATCTTGACTCTAGTTCTTATAATCAGACTTTTTGTGGAGAAGCTGGTGGTGGTAGAGAAAAGAGAGAGAGAAAGACAATGTATAAACATTTATTAACTCAGGGGGCCTGGGTAGCTCAGTTGGTTAAGTGTCTGCCTTCGGCTCAGGTCATGATCCTGAAGTCCCAGGATTGAGCCCTGCGTAGGGCTCCTTGCTCAGCGGGGAGTCTGCTTCTCCCTCTGCCCCTCATCCTGCTCATGTGTTCTCTCTCTCTCAAATAAATAAATAAAATCTTTTTAAAAAATTGCGTAACTCAGGATTCAAATAGTGGTATTCTTCCACCCTTGAGTACCCTTTTCTAAGTATATTTTTCTCCCTAGTATCCTTCTCCTTGCTTCTTTCTGTGCATTTCAATTTAATTTGATAAGTTATCACCTTAAATTGGTCTGTGAGCATTTCTATTCCATGACATCTGGGATTGTTACCTGGTATTGTATTTGGAAGCTACTACTTCATCAAGATAATTGACAATGGCATGATAATGATATGATGTGACAAGGCGCTACTGCCCTTTGACCCTGGCAAAAGATCAAATGCATCACACTTGTTTTGGAGACTTACTAGATTCCATTTCTACACATACCATTCCCCATAGGCCAAGGGAATGTTCCCACTTAGAGCATATGCCTCTGTCTTTGAAGATTATGCATTGGTGACTTGGGACTAAAATTCTGAATTCAAATGATTCTCAGACCAATTATCAGAATCTGCATGTGCCTTTACCCCAGGTCTATCCTCAAAGAGACCAAGAAGATTTCATTTCAGAGCACATGAACAAAACTTGGTCATGTGGGCAACTGGTCTACCTCCATATGTTCAAGGCCCATCATAGTGCAGGAGGGAACCATGGATGGAGAGAGTATATATATATATATATATATATAGGCTGGAATCCAGGGCTGGCTCTCTCCAGAGTGCCATATTTCATTATGGCAGTAGAAGGAGTCTAATAATTCCAAATTCAAACCTGGCTTTCCAAGACTTTATAAAGGTATATTTGTCAAAGTGGAAAGATAGAATATACTTCATTTCGCAATCTGTTAACTTGATTTGTAACTTTTAAGTATTTGGACATATGGTATGTGGGCTGCCATTTGTGCCCAACCTTGCAAGTACTAAGACTGGGACTGCCTTTAGGCCTTTATTTATCTATTTAAAGAAGAAAAGTGTAATACCGTGTGAAAACAGAATGATTTTTGAAGCAATAGCGGAACTGCGACTCAAATATTACATAATTCTCAAACAATTTTCTTCTTCTAAAAAGTATTTAGCAAATGGGTTGTTTTAAGTTTGAGAAGCATTTCAAACAGAATAACTGAAGTTTAAGGAAAGGCAGGTTTAAATAGATAAATGAGATCATGAAACTGGGCAAAATAAGGTTTGGTGGCACAAGTAATGCTTTCTGGAAAAGGTTTGATATTGGAACAGTGTATGGACAAGACTTTGATATGAATACAATATTTCAGTCAGTTGATCAGATATCAAACTATAATACTTAAGCAAAACAACTCCAGGGCAAAAATCAGTTACTCTTTCACCTTCTCTGTTACTTGTTAGGAATTTTATTACCTACCAATCCTTTCTTAACAATTTCTACTGTTAATATTGTTTGATATATAGAAAAGTAATGATTATACATGCTTTTGAATATTTAATTATGCAGTATACAAAAGTACTTACTAACTCATGATTTTCCTAACATTTCCTGAAGACGCTGGTAAACGTAGTCGTGGTTTTGACTGCTGAACAGTCTTTATTAAAAACTTGAGTTCCTTTCCTGTCAAAGTATAATCTATCATTTTATCATCTATAGTATATAAAAGTAAATTGAGGACCAGGAAAAATAATTAAAAAATGAAGAAACAAAGATAATTTGAAGCACAATAAAGAACTTTTGAAAATGTGAGCTCCTAAAAGTTATCAGAAAATTTTTGCATAACCAAACATGAAAGTAACTTCTATAAAAGAACAGTAACTAAAGAAAAAAATGTGTTACTGAATGTTTTTAAGAGGGTGTAATCTGTATTTAAGAATTGTTGAAGAACAGAAAGGATATATCCAAAGAATCAAATGGTGTCTTGTACACGATAAAAAATGTAAAGTATAAAAATGTGAGAAACTATACATTCTACATGCCATTATTTTTATTTAAAAAAAAAAAAAGAATAAGATTGGAGCAAGAGTTGCAAAAAAAACAAAATGTTAAAATATGTTACTGAAATCAACCTAAGAAAATTATGTATCCTCAAGTGGAGAAACACTGGCAAACTGCCAAATCTAATGATTTTTGGCAAATATAATGATGTATTCTGAAAAAAAAATTCAGCATTAAAAAAAGTAATATTCACAGAGAAACAAATATATAAATTGGTAAAGTTTGAGAAAAAAAAATTTGAACCTAGAACTCCAGACCCAACCAGAACTGCCTTCCAATTCTAAGTAAATGTTAAAATTATTTTCAAATGTGCAGGGACTCAGAACTTGTAATACACATGGCAATATATATATATATATATATGTATTTCTTGAGCATTATCACAAGGAAAGAGTAAGATAAATGAAGACTTATCAATAAAACAATGTTGGGCCTATCAAAAATAACAGCTTTATAATGATTAAGGAACATTTGACCTTACTAAAGTACTTAAAGAAAAAGGTGACTCTATGTGTAAAATTTTAAGACAGTTTAGTGGGAATTAGTGATTATTGAATATTTTGATGTGTACTGGCAACAAGAAATGTGTAACTTAATTTGGCATTCCTGGAGGGAAAAAAGAAAGCTTTATAAGGAATACATAATCCCAATAGAAAAATAGAAAAAATATATTGTGATTTTGTGAAAATGATGACATATTGTAGGTACAGATATCATTACACTTAAAATACTCACTTTGAGCAACACAGGGTTAGTAGAGTTGCATTTCTTTCTTAATGTCTTTATACATTCTACCAAGTTCCTCAGTCAATAATATTAAACAGTTAAAAATATAAGAGTGACTTATTGTACTGTATGTTGAGAATGACAGCAAAAAAAAAAAAAAACAACCCACAAAAAAGACATAATTATTGAGAATAAAAAGACAAATGTGGTTTAAATGTACAAAATGATTTTCACCCCAAATTTTCACTCTTTCTTCCATCTTTCTCCTGCATACTTCCACTACCAGATTGAATCAACCAGCTGCATTCAGTGCTTTGGTGTCATTGATCAGTAAGAGGACAATATTAAAAGAGAAATCAGAGAAAACAAAGAAGTGAGATTCCTAGCTCCATATTCTAAAATAGTTTCTTTAAAGCCAATACTTTTGAGGAGTAAAAACTATTTTGCAATTTAAAATGCTATAAGCCAAAAGAATAAGCATGTTAACAGTTGTGCCACAAAAACAGATTGGAAAGATAATAAATAAAACAACAGACCACCCCTGAAAATTATTTACAATTTTCTGAGGAAGGAAAAAATTCAGAAACAGACATGAGACCTAAACAGTGCTATATTACTCTCATTTAAGTCTCAGTGGAAGATTTAACTGGGATTATAACATTTCCATAACATTTCAGAACTCCAGGACAGATAGGATTGCATCTTGATTCTTTGGTGAAGCTGAATATATTTCAAGCCTCACAGAGCAATCTTCCATTTAAAATCATGGTGTGTGGACTTAAAATATCAAGAGTGGCATGCTGTGTTTGTGTGTGGAGATCAGGAGCAAACTTGGGTGAGTTCTGTACATGAAGAATGTATCATGTGGTAATCAGAGAGCAGAATGGGAGACATACCTCTGTGTTTACATTTGAAGGTACAGAGTAAACTCCTTCTAAAACAAAAGCACACAGTGAATGCCAAAAAGGCGCATGTTGAGAAGGAAGTGTAAAAAAGGCAGTGGGCAACATACAGCTCAATAGAAACCATTTAGGAGAGGTAGATGACCAAGAAGCAGAGAGATGGTTTGTCTTTTTGCCAGGAGGAAACTGAAGCCTTCCATCACTACACCATTCCCAGCGTAGAATTACATCAGTCTTTAAGAAGTTATGAAAGGGATCAGTCAGGAAAAAAAAAAAAAAAAAAAAAAAAAAGGCAAAAACAGTGAATCTAAAACAAACAAATAAAAAACCAGTGACTGAGTTTCCCTTAATTGTGCAATAGTGAATAATAGTGAACAATAGTGCATAGTCAGAATTAGGGTTCTGTATGTGTTTAAAAAATATCCAATAATTGTTAATGTAAAAGGAATCACCATGTGCTTTTTCAGTGTCATGCTGGATATTGTATAGCAACCCACAGTCTCCATCTCTGCCTAAGACTCTGGTTGAAAAGTATGTACCTTCTAAAAATACATATTTGCTCTTTACTATTGATTAGGGTAATTTACATTTCTGTAATGGTCCTGGTAGCTAGTGAAAAAAACTAATGAAGATGCAAATGATGCACACAGAGTATGTATGATAGAGCTGCAATTAAGTTCTGTTCATAAGAAAATCTCGAAATTTAAAATTTGTTGTCCCATAGAACCTTAATTTTTTGCTAAATAGTAATCTTATTCAAGCATTCTTTTTTTTAACCACTATAAACACTTCACACTCTTACTTTCTTTTGGAATCAGCCTTCGTATCATGCTAGAGTCCTCATGAATGAGCTACATATTTGACACTCTCCTTATAGTTTCAGCTAAAAATTAAAATTATTGGGGCACCTGGGTGGCTCAGTTGGTTGAGAGTCCAACTCTTGGTTTCAGTTCAGGTCATGATCTCAGGGTCCTGAGATGGAGCCCGGAATCCACTCTGCACTCAGCAGGGAGTCTGCTTGAGATTTTCTTTCCCTTTCCTGCTGTCCCTCCCCCTGCTCTCATGCTCTCTTTCTCTCAATAAATAATCCTTAAAAAAATTAAAATTATTGAAAATAATTTGTTGTTCCTATAAAATTCCCAAGAAGGAATTTTTAATATTGCAGGAATTGAAAAGTAAATTTTATTGTTTATTATATTTATATTATATTTATTATATTTATTATACAGTTTGCTTTGTTATTTATATAAACTATTCTAGAAAAGAGATACTATGGTGCATTTGAGTGACAAACATTGAGGGACTTTAGAAATTAGTGTGTAAATATTATTGAACCTACAAAAATACAACAAAAATTATTTATCTAATAAAGACTCACCTAAGTCAAATGTTGTGGCCTTGAACACAACCTCCAGCCTTTCGCCAGTTGCTTTTTTATAATCCCCTGGCATTTGGAATCTCCAAATTCCAGCATATTCTCTAAAAATGGACAGTAGGTCAAATAACGAAGTCCATACTGGAAGCCACAGACAACAATATTTTTAGGTAATTTGAGATTGCACTTCTAAAATGACCATTACCTTAAAAAAGTGAAAAATAAGTAAAAAATAAAATGAGCATTAGCCTGATATAAATTACAGATAATTCTTTAAAGCCCATGAACTTTGTACTCAAGATTTTCTAAAGCCTGAATAATTCGAAAATCTGAAAATGGCAGGATGATAAATGAGTGTGTGGAAAGGCAAAACGGATTATAATTCTGCATGTTAACTTCCTAAGCAATCATCAAAAGGCAGAAGAAACTATTCCTGCTGGGGTGTTGGACTAGGAAAAAAAATTTGCAGAAGGCAGTGATGGAAGAAACAAATCAAGCTCATTTTTATGAAGTGGCAGTAATATCTATTCTCAAATAATTTTGCATGGGAGGCCTCTTCCCACAATCCTCAGCAAAGTTAATTTAAGGGAGGACCTAATTTCCATTAAAATAGTTTTACTTCATTTGTTTTGTTACACATACATCCATATACAATGTCACGTGCAACACACCACCAAATTGGAATTAATTTTAGGACAACTGTGTATCTGCAGAATCCTTCTCATTGAAACCACATTCAGAATTCTTAATATAGGTATTGATGTAAAACAAACGTTGAAAGTAGATGTAGTACAATGTAAACATTAGCAGTCAGAAGTAACATAGATATGACCTAGCAAGGTGCATTCAAGATTATGAAAATAAAATATTCTAAAAGTGATGTTTAGTTATCTGCTTAACACAACTATGAAGAATGAAGATTTACTAATTTCTAGTATATATGCTAGATAAATGTGGAATACTTTAAGCAAACAAAGCACAGTGTCAACACATAGTAGATATTCAATTACTACACTGTAAACAAACAAACAAACCTAGTTCCAAATATTTTGTCTATCTTTATCCAGTTGTCATTATGATAGTGATGATATTAATCGAAATTAAATCTAGCCTCTTTAAAGTTTCTCAGACTGCTGAACCATGGTAATTTGGATGAAGGCATATAAAAATAGAGAAGTGAAATCATACTACCTTTTTATAAAATTGCATATGTGAATCTAATCTTTAATATAAGAGTTTTCAGTGCTGGAGGCAGTAAAGAGAGTGATCAAGATACATTTCTATTTTATGTACATGGGGAAGAAAAGACCTGTGCATGTATAACACTTAAGGAATCAGTGATTTGGGAAATTATTATAAAAATATTCCTTTAAGAAAGATTAATGCCCAATCACATTATGTTAACAGGTTTTAAGTAATCTGACATTAATAATAGTTTTCAACTGAGATGTAAATCAGGACAAAGTTAAGTATTCCAATTCTCATTTATGGATGTTCTGGTACATAATATGTACATTAACGAGTATACATGGTTGACAAAAATAGGCTATGAGAAATGGGTGTGAAGATTAAGAAAGCTGCATGCAGCTAAGTCAACAGGAAAACCACAAACTATGTTATTAGTAGGTGATTAATATAGTCCAAAGAAATGCTGAAATGTACAACAGCCAGAGGCCAGAGTGTGGTGGAAGATGCCCCAAAAGGGTGAAACCGTGCATTATAAGGTGCGGACATTTTGGCAAATAGGAAACAGAGAGTAGGATAAGTAACAGTGAGAGATGCCATTTCATCCCTGCTTCAGGCAGCAAACCCTGAGGCCATGTTTCCTTTAAATCAAGGTGAAGCAAGTAGATATTTCTGTAGACAGCCTGTGGGGCACTTTACTGGACTCTTAAGGATCCCAGAATAAATAGAGAATTAGAGGATAATGTAGAATAAGTCACTTAATCCTTCTGCATATTTTGATAATGATTAAAGTGTCAATGACTGTACATTTTTCACTTCACTATAATGCTGGGGAAATTATAAGTGGAAGAAGAGAAAAAAGAAAACCTAACGGGACAAGAAAAAGCTGAAGAAAAAATGAATAATAACATCACTGCACTAATCCCACCTCTACCCTCACCCTGCTTTTGAGTAAATTCCACACTCATGTGAAATATGAGGAATGTCAGTGCCCAGGGATGCAGTGTCAATAATAAGTCAGGAGTTTCATGTAGGGCACAACAGAGAAAGCTACAGGTCCCGGATTTCAGGTTCTCTTCTCCCTCCTCTGGGGCTAGAAAGTCTATTCGTAGAATGATCCTAATTTACCACATTGCCTGGGATAGTCTCCATTTCAAAGTCATGTTCTAAAACAATCCAAAATCATTCTTACTTTAATTCTTGCAAACATCTTGTTTGGAAGATATAGGGTCAGCCTAGCTATGGGACTTATAGTGGCTCATGTGAACACGGGACTTGGAGAAAGGGGTATGGTAAAGTGGTAGGTGGATGAATTAATAAAATTGGGCATTGACCTCACTCCCACTGTGTGTGTGTGTGCATGTGTGAGTGTGTGTGTTCAGGAAAAGCAAAATGGTCAGTATGGTAGCTCAGTTTGGAGGCAGAGTGAAAGAAGTAAATTCTCATAGGGAGTAACACCATACTAGGAAGATAAGAGAGATTTTGAAGCTGTGACAATCAAGAAACAATTAAATTATGCCATCGTTCTTTATACAATAAGGATAATTATTATTTCATTGTTACAATAGCAGTTATATACCACATAAATATACCTGGCTCTTTCCAGATCACCTTATTCCATTACCCCCTTAACTCTTACTGGAAACTTTGGTGATAGGTACTGTGATTTGGATTATTTTGTAGAGGAGGAAACTGGAGCAGAGAAATTCAACTGATTGTCCAAGGTCACAGAGTACTAATCGGACAGAAAATATGTTAATGCAGGCTCTTTGGAGTTTCAGCATGAATTTTCAAAAATAACCCCTCAAACAGTGTTGCCTAATAAACATTCAGTAATGATGGAAATGCTCTGCCATGCTGTCCAATATGACAGTCCCTAGTTACGTTCAATGATTGAACACTTTAAGTATGGGTACGTTAATTGAAAATCTGAAATTTAATTCTATTTAATTTAATTAATTTAGATTTAAATAGTCAAATGTGCTAGTAGGTGCCGTATTAGACAGGACAACTCTAGAAAGTTAGTAAGAAAATATATTCCGTGGCCTTTACTTTTTTCTCATGATATGTCTCAGATTATGAACTAAAAAAAAAAAAAAAAAAAAATGGATATCTGGGTGTCAACTAGTTAAACTTTCTTGAGAACAATTATGATTTGTAGATTATGGTAATAAACATCAGAAACACCTTTTTCTAAATTTCTCTATTGAAAGTAACTTTCTAAAGCACAGTATTTATAGAAAATTTTAATACAATAGTTGGACTCATATTTTACCTTGAGATGCTTATGTTGCAAAAATCCATATAATTTTAAAATACATTTTAAAAATTACATAACTTCTGGGGTGCCTGGGTGGCTTAGTCAAAATTAGTCTTGATTTTGGCTCCGGTCATGATCTCAGGGTGGTGGGATTGAGCCCCAGGTGATGCTCTTAGCTCAGGAAGGAGTCTGCTTGAGATTCTCTCTCTCCCTCTACCTTTCTCCTTTTGTGCTCTCTCCCTTTCTCTTTCTCTAAAAATAAATAAATAAAATCTTTAAAAAAATAAAAAATAAATAAAATTACATAACTTCTTTCCAATTAAATACAGTAACAAATGTTTAGTATTAGTTCATTCTGCCTATCTTAATAAATCCACAAACTACAAAATGATGATTTTGCTTGTAGATATTCTTAAAATATCACTGATAATTAAAAAAAATATCTTTATTCATTTGAAATATAATGAATAATCATTTTTGATTAGTGGCTTTTACAACATTGGACATGTGCAAGTCTCTGTCTGTTTTTCTAACCAACTTGGAGTAAGGTTTTATATGTAAGGTTATTGTACACACACTGCCAAGCTACATGAAAGCTTCCATAACCATAATAGATGCAACTGACAGTGATTTGCTGTTTGCACAAATCTTGTATACAGTTCTTACCAGTGTTGCTTTTGTAATTTTTGTTGTTTCTGTCACTAAAAGGTTTTGTTTTTGTTTGGTTTTTTTTTTTTTTAGGTGATAGAAGTCAGGAATTCTAAGATGCAAATGTTGGGATCAAATATATATGTATATATTTTATTTAATAAAAAGTTGGCTCTTTAGGCACAACCAAAGGCTAAACCAAGTGAAGTTTTGTCTTTAGAAAAATATGAACTTCCCATTTCTGTGCAAACTTTAAACACATGCAAACCTTTGTAAAATGAATGAATGGGGGGGGTGCCTGAGTGGCTCAGTCAATCAAGCATCTGCCTTCGGCTCAGGTCATGATCCCAGGGTCCTGGGATCGAGCCCCGCATCGGACTCCCTGCTCTGCAGGAAGCCTGCTTCTCCCTCTCCCACTCCCCACTGCTTGTGCTCACGCTCGCGCTCTCTCTATTAGATAAATAAATAAAATCTTTAAAAAATATATTAAAAAAATGAACGAATGGTAGAATAAATGCCATACTATCACTCAATATTAGTGTAAAATATTTTTATGTTAATAATGAAGGAAAATTTGTTTCCTATTTTCTGAACTTAAAAATAAATAGCAAAAATGTAGCTGAAAGAACTATCCAGATATGAAAAATGCACAGTTGCATTTTATGTATTTAACAATGCCTACAAGAATATTGTGATAATGACTTTTTTTCAAAGATTTTATTTATTTATTTTAGAGAGAGCATGAGCAGGAGGGGCAGAGAGAAAGGGAGAGAAAATCTCAAGTGGATTCCGCACTGAGCATGGAACCTGATGTGGGGCTCAATCTCACAACCCTGAGATCACAACCTGGGCTTCTGAAACCAAGAGTTGGATACTTAACTGACTGTGCCACCCAGGCGTCCCAATGATAATGTTTAAAATAATATACCGTGGGGCGCCTGGGTGGCTCAGTCGTTAAGCGTCTGCCTTCGGCTCAGGTCGTGATCCCAGCGTCCTGGGATCGAGCCCCGCATCGGGCTCCCTGCTCCGCGGGAAGCCTGCTTCTCCCTCTCCCACTCCCCTTGCTTGTGTTCCTTCTCTCGCTGTGTCTCTCTCTGTCAAATAAATAAATAAAATCTTTAAAAAAAATAAAATAAAATAATATACCGTAACTGTGGTATTTTTATGTAATGGAATATTACACAGCAATAAAAATGAAATTATTGATGCACTCAACAACTACAACCATATATTTGGTTGTTACAACTGGAAAGATTTGCTAACAAATTGTGGCAGATAAAGGTAGAACTACTAAGCATACCATCCCTAGGGCAGCCTACATAACAAAACATTATCCACCCAAATATTGAGTGCTGAGGTTGACAACCACTGGCCAAGATGTAAGAAAGTTAATTACTAAACTTCTAAAAAAAGAAAACCATAAGAAAAAGTATTCTTTACCTTGTGTTATGCAACACTGTCTTAATATAATGATGGGCATAAACAATCAAGAAAAAAATAACTTGGACTTCATAAAACATAAAAGCTTTGGTCTTCAATATTCATTGTTAACAAAATGCAAAGGGAGACTCAACCATAGTTTAGGAGACAAGATTTTTTAAAAAAGTATCTGGCAAAGTACTTGTATTGAGAATATATGATTGTCACTCACAAATGAGACAAACAATACAATTAAAATAGAAGTAAATGATTTGAACAAATAGCTGACCCAGAGATATATGCATGAATATGTACTCATGAAAGATGTGAAAAATCAATATTAATTAGAGAAATGCAAGATAAATTAACAATGGAATACAACCAGATATCTGATAGAATGATGACAATTAAAGACTGAACATACCAAGTATTATCGAGGACATCAATGAAATATCTGGGACTCTCAGCACTACCATTGGGAATTTAAATAGGTACAGACGTATTGGATAAGAATTTGACAGTTTCTTGAAATGTTAAGACTTTACCATATCTATTCCAGTCCTAGATATATGACCAAAAGTAATAAAAACCTATTATCACATAAAGACACAAACACAAATGTCCACAGTAGCTTGACTTTAATAGCCTTAAAATGGAAACAATACAAATATCCAATGAGTGACTACACAAACAAATATAGCCTAACATTGAGTACCACTCAATGAACAAAGAACAAAATATTGTTTCCCTCAAAAGAACAAAGTATTGTTTCATCTAACGTCATAAATGAATTTCAGAATAACTGTGCTGAGTAAAAAGAGATTGAAATAGTTCATACTTCTCATTCAATATTATTAAATCATTAAACTAAATATAAGTCCATTTTTATTAAAATGAGAGAAATCAGACCAGTGGTTGCCCAGGGACTATTTTAGCTAAAGATTAACTAGAAACTGAAAATGCAATTTGACAAATAGTTACATCTTTAGAATATCTTTCCAAGATGTCTGTTTTAAAAATAATTAAGCAAATAAGTATTATCAAGATTTTACAATCACTAAATTGTAGGACACACACACAAATTTGTACAATTAATTGTTTCTTGGTTATAAATAAGAAATTACATCATATCACTAAATTCCTGGGAAGTATCTATATTTAATAGACTGGTGAATGCAATAGGCAGAAATTAAAATGGCAGTGCAAATAATGAAATTAAGTATTTTCTCCTGAAAACATGGCTTCAACTTAGTCCAGTATATATTAATGATGCTTCTTAAAATCAAATTTATTCCTTATTATAAAGCAGTGAGCTATGAAAGAATTTCCACATATAATTTGGAAATGGGATGGACACAAATACACAATATGTAGGTAAGTAATGAAATAATACTAAGACAAAATTAAATGATACCCTTTCAGAATTTATGAACTTATGCCGATGGGAATACTAGATTCAGGAAATCAATTAAACTACTTTCTCAGGGCGCCTGGGTGGCTCAGATGGTTAAGCATCTGCCTTCAGCTCGGGTCATGATCCCAGGGTCCTGGGATCGAGTCCCACGTCCGGCCCCTGGCTCAGCAGGGATCCTGCTTCTCCCTCTGCTTGTGCTTTCTCTCTGTCTCTGTATCTCTGTGTCTGGAATGAATAAATAAAATCTTTAAAAAAAAAAATAAACTACTTTCTCTTCTATCAGATGTTCAATACCCTACTTGTTTGAGAAAGGCCAATATGCATAAAATATTTTCAAAATGTAAATCACATACAAATATGAGGAAATTATCATCATTCCCTTTTAAATTCTGTTTTATCTCTAATGAGATTGAGTGCAACAGCTCAAAATCCTGACGTTAGTTTTTCCTCTGAGAAAGAACTATTGCCTAGTGAAAGAGATTAGTAATGTGTAGAATAAGCCCCACATGAAAATTTTCAAATGATTGGTGGAAGAGTTTTGGGAGAGTCCAAGATCAGTTTTGTGAGAACAGTCCAAGGAAGATTTATTGGGATATTACTTGAGATGTCGAATAGTAGAGTACTCAGTTATTTTTGATGTAATATTAAGAAAGAAAGTTATAACAAGGGGATGAATTCTTTAGAGTTGTCCTGTACAAAAATACATCTATTTTTGTGTCACTGTAACACACTCAATTATCATGGATAAATAGACAGTTATGTTAATGTACAGGTATATAATAGCTAATGATGATAATTTTAGTATATACAAAAGTACATATTCTGCTCTGTCTTTCAAAAGTTTTATAGCATGGGACATCTGGGTAGCTCAGTCGTTAAGCTTCCAACTCTTGCTTTTGGCTCAGTCATGATCTCGGGGTCCTGATCGAGTCCCCGGTCAGGCTCCCCACTCAGCACGGAATCAGCTTGAGATACTTTCCCTCTCCCTCTGCTCCTCCTCCCCTGACAAATACATAAAAAAGTAAAATCTTTAAAAAAAATAAATAAAATAAATATGAGTTTTATAGTATGGTGCTATCGAAAGAAAACATTTCTTGGCGAAAATTCAGACTCTTATAATTGCCAATCTTTAGCCCTGTGTTTCACAAACCCTAGTGTAGTTTCTGGCTTTCAGCATTGTAGTGCATAAGATGCTTTTTCTTTCTTCTTCTGGTGGGGTGTAACAATGTGACTAGTTCTGGCTTAAGAGCTCTTAGCAGAAAACATGTGTACATGTCTGCTGACTGGGGTATTTAATTGAGAAAGCAAGAGGGAAACTGGCTGAGGAGTACACAGGAACTCTGTAGTCTTTGCAACTGTTTTGTAAATCTAAAACTATTGTATTTTTACTAATACGAAATAATACAAGATTTTACTAATTTTTAAATGTAATAAATTAAATCAGACCGTATATAAAAATAATTTATCACTACCATGTGAGTTCATCACAGAAATGTAGAATTGGTCTAATGTTTGAACATTAATGAATACAATTTATTTTACTATAATGAAAAAAAAAAGATCATCTCAATAGATGTAGAAAAAAACATTTGCTAAAATAAAAAAAATCCATTCTTCCTAAAATCTCTTGGCAAATTCTGAGTAAAAGGGAATTTCCTCTATCTCAAAAAAGACATCGATGTAAAACCTACATACAGCTAACATCTTCCTTAACGGTGAAAGACTGAATGCTTTCCCCCTAAGATGAGGAACAAGCCAAGGATATTGACTCTTACTACTTACATGGTGGTTGTAACCAGTGTAAAACACCTAGAAAAATAAGTAAGTCACCAGGAAAAAAGTAAAAGTAAAAATTTTTTTATGTAGAAAATTGTACTAAGTCTACAGAAATGCTACTAGAACTTGTGAGTTTAACAAATGTAAGAGACACAAATATTTTTGTATTGTTTGTTATGTCAGTCAAACACAGCCTACCCTTTCATTTACACATTTTCTTATTTACAAAGTAGACCACTATGACAATGCTGTCACTTGTCCTCACTTAATCTTTTCTCCCAGTGCCTGTGCTCTCTCTCTGTCAACCTCTCATTCTTTCTCTTTCACTTTGATTTTTCTGTTTTTCATATATTCTTTGTATTTATCTTATTAATAAACCTTCTTTTGTGACCTTTAAGATGAAAATGAAGTTCAGGTAACAGACCAAGTTCAAGTGAATGAACAAGTTAAGTTTGGGTCTTTATTACAAATTGTCTAAAAAGTTTCAATAGGTTTTGTTTTAACCTTTTCTTATATAGTTCAAATGCCTTTTATTTTGTTTTATTTATGTATTTATGTACTTATTTTTTTTTAAAGATTTTATTTATTTATTTGAGAGAGAGAATGAGAGAGAGAGCACATGAGACCGGGGAGAGTCAGAGGGAGAAGCAGACTCCCTGCTGAGCAGGGAGCCCGATGCGGGACTCGATCCTGGGACTCCAGGATCATGATCTGAGCCGAAGGCAGTTGCCCAACCAACTGAGCCACCCAGGCACCCTGTACTTATTTTTTATTTATATATATAGTTTCATGTTTTTATTTAAATTCCAGTTAGTTAACATACAGTATAATATTAGTTTCAGGAGTAGAATTTAGTGATTCATCACTTACATACAGCACCCAGTGCTCATCACAAGTGGCCTCCTTAATACCTATCACCCATTTAACCAACCCCCTGTCCACCTCCCCTCCAGCAACCCTGTTTGTTCTCTATAGTTACGTCTCTTATGGTTTGCCTCTCTTTTTTTCCCCCATGTTCATTTTTTTTGTTTCTTAAATTGCAAATATGACTGAAATCACATGGTATTTGTCTTTCTGTGACTGACTTATTTCACTTAGCATAATACTCTCTAGCTCCATCCACGTCATTGCAAATGGCTGTATAATATCCATTGTATATATACCACTTTTCTTTATCCATTCATCAGTTGATGGACATTTAAGCTCTCTACATAATTTGGCTATTATTGATAATGCTACTATAAACATCGGGGTGCAATACCCCTTTGAATCAATATTTTTGTATCCTTTGGGTAAAAACCTAGTAGTGCAATTGCTGAGTCATAGGGTAGCTCTATTTTTAACTTTTTGAGGAACCTCCATACTGTTTTCCAGAGTGGCTGCACCAGTTTACATTCCTACCAACAGTGCAAAAGGATTTCCCTTTCTCAACATCCTCGTCAACTTCTGTTGTTTACTGTGTTTTTGATTTTAGCCATTCTGACAGGTGTGAGGTGGTATCTCATCGTGGCTTTGATCTACATTTCCCTGATAATGAGAGATGTTGAGTATCTTCTCAAGTGCCATCTGGATGTCTTCTTTGGAAAAATGTCTATTCATGTCTTCTGTCCATTTCTTAACTGGATTATTTGTTTTGGGGGTGTTGAGTTTGATAAGTTCTTTATGAATTTTGGATACTAACCCTTTATCAGATATGACATTTGTAAATATTTCTCCCATTCCAAAGGTTGCCTTTTAGTTTTGTTGATTGTTTCCTTTACTGTGCAGAAGGTTTTTATCTTGATGAAGTCTAATAGTTCATTTTTGGGGCGCCTGGGTGGCTCAGTCGTTAAGCGTCTGCCTTCGGCTCAGGTCATGGTCCCAGGGTCCTGGGATCGAGCCCCGCATCAGGCTCCCTGCTCCGTGGGGAGTCTGCTTCTCCCTCTCCCACTCCCCCTGCTTGTGTTCCTGGTCTCGCGATCTCTCTCTCTCTCTCTCTCTGTCAAATAAATAAATAAAATCTTAAAAAAAAAAAAAAAAAAGTCTAATAGTTCATTTTTGCTTTTGTTTCCCTAGTTCCAATGGCTTTTACATCATAAAGGCTTACAGTCTTCAATCTTTTTTAAATTTTTTCAAATTACTTTAAGATCAACTTTAATTTTATTTATAAGGAAAACATATATAACAATTTGAGGATTTTAACTGTAGGGACTTACTATATTTTGTATAAGCTTTGCAATATTATATTTGCCTATTTGGAAAACTACGATTTGCTTTTCAATTCAAGAACCTTTAGAGAGTAATACTTTCATTACATTAGTTTAAAATGACGGGTGAAAAAAAATAAAATAAAATGACAGGTGATACAGTGCAGGCTTAGGAGAAAATTGAGGTTTTTGTTTCATTTGGAGTTTGGTTTGTTATTTTATTTTTTATTTTATTTTTTTGCTTTTTTATTTTAAAGTAGCTACCAAGAGTATTAATTAATTTAAGTACAATGTGGGGGTAGCACTTAAGAAACTTTACAGGTTTTCAGAAATGTAGTATTTAAAGAAATGTGGACAGAATATTAATGGCTTTAGTGATGTGTTTATTACAAAAAAAGTGAAAGAATGGAAGTCACAACTGTCAAAGTATGATTGTAATAGCCAAACATAAACATAAACAAGAGAAAGTGTATGTTTTCAGGTAAATTTGTAATTTATGAAGTTTCACTTATAGTGCTCTCATGTAGTATATTTTGTATAGATTGATTTTTAGTTGATAGAAGTTTACACGTTCTAAAATTTCATTGCATATATATTTAAATAATGCTTGTTCTTTAGCAAGATCAATAAAAATAATTGCATGGCTAATTCAGATAATGTTAGGCAGTTTGTTATATTCAAATTTATTTCAAAAAATGTTCATTCTTTCAAAAAGTAATTTGTACAAAACACAATGAGTTATTTTTGCTTCCCAACGTATTGTTGTCATGCTTTTAATTAGAGGATACTCTTAATCATATAAAGCAATCTTTGTATTGATTCCTGGAACAGATTACAAATGGGCTGTGAGCATTCTGGAGGTCATTATTTCCAAATTGCAAAGAATCTAGCAATGATTATCAAGGTACAAGAGTGCTTGATAACACAATCAAAAATTTACATAATTCATTATGATCTCTTTATCCAGGAAGATGTAATGATAGCATGCAGTAGGGAGATAAATTATAGAAAATTGTCTGCTTACAGGTTCATACATATTTAAAAGAAAGATTATTTTTCTGATAAACCAGGCTCTGCATTATCAAGGCTCTTTTGTACAAAGTTATTATGCTCTTGTTGTTACAGGCCTTAACGCTCACCTTGATCTTCTCCTCAGTGCCCATATATAAAAGTAACTTTATGAATATCATTATTTATAATACATATATAAATATTTTTTAAATGTTTAAAATAATCATTGGTTACTTTTTGAAACTAAAACAAATGCAGGTTTTTCTCTTTATAAATTTAGTCTGTCTTCTTTAATTACTGCCACTAGTTTAAAACTTCCTTTAAAGTACTCAATGGAAAATATAATGATGATTTTAATAAGTTGAAATTTAAACAATGGTATATAGGGATGATCATTTGCATTTTAATTCCATCTATGACATTAGAAGTCTTTGCTATTTTAAGCTATCCGTTTTTTTCTATCTCAATTTGAAATATGAAATAAAAATTAAATGTGTAACTTCAAATTTGATGAGTACAATCTCATATTTTATTGCAGTTAACATTTTATTAAAATGAAAGCAATATTATTTCCTGTAGATATATACCAAATAGTATAGAAGTCAAATAGTCAAATGTAAAAGAGTCAAATAGTAAAAATGGATAAAAATGTTCCAATTAGTTAATTATGGTTTATAAATAGTTTCTTATAATTATGTATATTTGATATGTTCTTTTACACACCTACTATCTTATAAGATAGCATATACACTTAACCTGAATATAAATAAAGCTGGGATAAAGAACCAAACCAACAAGAACGACAATAACATCATTTTTCTTAATTTTGTCCTTGAAATAGATTTAAAAAGGGGCTATCCTCTATAAGGTAACTTCGAAAAAAAATCTAAACTGCCTCCAAATTTTTCCCTCATGATATTAGCTCCTTCTTTTGCCTTATTTCTGTTGGTAAAGCAAGACACTATCTAGATACTGTTATCAGCTAGAAATCTTTGGGATGGCCATGTGTCATCCCATTTTCATCATTAACACTTGGAATCAATCACTTGTCCAATCTATGCAGTTTATATCTCCTGACCTTTTCCACTAAGTTCATCAGCTTTATTACTTTTCTGAGTTCTCCATGTTGCTGGCATCCTTAACTCCTATGGAATGCAACTAGAGTTATATATATTTTTTTTAATTTTTATTTTAATTCAATTAATTAACATATAATATATTATTGGTTTCAGAGGTATGGGTCTGTGATTCACCAGTCTTATATAATATCCCGTGCTCATAACATCACATGCCCTCCTTAATGTCCATCATCCAGTTATAGCCCATCCTCAACCCTCCTCTCTTCCAGCAATCTTCAGTTTGCTTCCTATGATTGAGTCTCTTATTGTTTGTCTCCCTCTCTGTTTTTTTCTTGTTTTATTTTTTCCTCTCTTCCCCTGTGATCCTCTGTTTTGTTTCTTAAATTCCACATATCAGTGAGATCATATTATAATTGTCTTTCTCTGATTGACTTCTTTCGCTTAGCATAATACCCTCTATTTCCATCCACGTCATTGTAAATAGCAAGATTTCATTTTTTTTGGTGGTTGCATAATATTCCATCGTGTATATATACTACATCTCCTTTATCCATTCATCTGTTAATGGACATCTGGGCTCCTTCCATAGTTTGGCTATTGTGGACATTGCTGCTATAAACATTGGGGTGCAGGTGCCCCCTCGGGTCACTACATTTGTATCTTTGGGGTAAATACCTAGCAGTGCAATTGCTGGGTCATAGGGTAGCTCTATTTTCAACTTTTTGAGGAACCTCCATACTGTTTTCCAGAGTGGCTGCACCAGCTTGCATTCCTACCAACAGTGTAGAAGGGTTCCCCTTTCTCTGCATCCTCGCCAACATCTGTTGTTTCCTGACTTGGAAACCGTTGACTTGTTGACTGTTTCCTTTGCTGTGCAAAAGCTTTTTATCTTGATGAAGTCCCAATAGTTCATTTTTGCCCTTGGTTCCCTTGCCTTTGGCGATGTGTCTAGCAAGAAGTTGATGCAGCTGAGGTTGAAGGGGTCGCTGCCTGTGTTCTCCTCTAGGATTTTGATGATTTCCTGTCTCACATTTAGGCCTTCCATCCATCCTGAGTCTAATTTTGTGTGTGGTGTAAGGAAATGGTCCAGTTTCATTCTTCTGCATGTGGCTGTCCAATTTTCCCAACACCATTCTAAAGAAATATTTTTTTGACTCCCATGCTTAAAAACCTTCAGCAATGCTTCCTTGTTCTAAAAATAAATTTAATCTACTTAATGTAGCATCCAACATTTTTATGGCCAGAATGATTCTTTTGCTTTTTTCCAATTCATATTTCACACTCTCTTTTCTGGTTTGGTCCTATGTCCTATGTCATCAACTGTCTTTTTTCCCCACATACTTGCCTTTCTTCCTATATTTCTAATTCTGTTTATGTTAACTAAGTACTGGAAATTTCCCCACAGTTAACAGCTTTTACTTCAAATCCTCTGGTAAACTTCTCTGAGTCCTAAAATGTAGATAATATTGGTCAAAATCAGACTTCAGATTTACTAGCAAACATATCAGACAGCCAATATTGAGAGGCCAAGACCAAGAATTTGTTTTTATTAGTGTGTGAATAAAAGGGAAGAAAATTAATGAGATACAGAACAGAGATGGGAGTTGTGAGATCCAAATAAAAAAAAACATATATATATGCTTATACTTGAAGAAGAGTCCTAATATTTCTTCTGATTTTGACTAATTTCCAGAAATGAGATGATCTCTAGCATCCAAGATGTAAGAGTCAGTATTTTATACACATTCTACGCTCCACAGTCTTTTAATTCATTTTTACAAATTGAAGAATGAATATTGATAGGGGACAGTTTACTAAGAAACACATTAAAAAGTGTTTTTCAATAAAATAAATTATCATTAAAAGTTGTGCCACTCGATCAGATTACAAAAACAGCAACTGAACTTAAATTTTCCCTCCTCTTTATTTCTCTTTCTACAGCTTACTCTTGTAAAAAATAAGTAGTTTCAGCTTTCCCATTCCCACACCTTCACCGTATGAAAAAACATTGAAAATAAAGGAAGAGACAAGTCAGAAAAATAGAAAGAGATTGTAGCAGAAAAAAATAATAGGAAGAAGAGAGAGAGATACATGAAAAATTATAAGAAAAGGAGACTCAGAAGGAGAGGTAGATTAAGGAGTGCACTTGTTGTGATCAGCACAGGCTGTTTCCCGGAAGTGTTGAATTGTTAAATTGTACACCTGAAACTAATATCACACCATATGTTAACTAACTGGAATTTAAATAAAAACTTAAATTTAAATAAAAAAGCAGTGATTTTGCAGAAGAAAACAAAAGAACGAAGGGGTAGAAATGAAGGATTATGTGAAAGTAGTTACTGCTAAATCATTATTTTCTACTTGATTTTAATATTTTGAAAATAAGATAATTATTTTTTCACCAAATTTCCTCAGAAATAAGTGAATGATTGAAGAGAGGCAAATATATATCTAACAGTATCCAAAATACTTACACAATTCACCATTTTTCTCTATGACATTGTTCATTCGACTTCAGAAAGTAGAAAAGTGGGATAAACATACACTGGCCAAAGTTGCTATCTTCTTTAAATTAACACTGCCCCCATGCTAGCTGAGGTGTATGAACACATACTGATTATGCTGAAGCTGAAGATGTTCTGCTTGGCTTTAGATCCGCTTCTCCATTAGCTTATTGTATACCCTTGGGCAAAGTGTATGCTAGTTACTTGAGTGTCTAAAAGAATGCAACTGGACCAGATAACCCATCAGAGTTCTAAACCTCTATGATTCTTTTTTCTTTTTTACCCTCCCCCCGCCCCAGCATTTAAAAAGTTAAGTCACTGCTATTAAGTCAGAGAATGTGGAAAAAAGTCTTAAGGTTAAAATTAAGCAATTTCTAATACCTTTTATTTATTTATTTATTTATTTATTTATTTATTTATTTATTGTGTGTGTGTTTGTGTGTTTTAATTTTATTACGTTATGTTAGTCACCATACATCATTGGTTTTTGATGTGGTGATCCACGATCCATTGTTTTCGTGTAACACCCAGTGCTCCATGCAGTACGTGCCCTCCTTAATACCCATCACGGGGCTAACCAATCCCCCCTCCCCCTTCCCCTCTAAAACCCTGTTTGTTTCTCAGAGTCCATAGTCTCTCATGGTTCATCTCTCCCTCCAATTCCGCACCCCCCATTTTTCCCTTCCTTCTCCTAATGTCTTCCATGCTATTCCTTATGTTCCACAAATAAGTGAAACCATATGATAATGGACTTTCTCTGCTTGACTTATTTCACTTAGCATAATCTCGTCCAGTCCCATCCATGTTGATGTAAAAGTTGAGTATTCATCCTTTCTGATGGCTGAGTAATATTCCATTGTATATATGGACCACATCTTCTTTATCCATTCATCTGTTGAAGGGCATCTCGGCTCTTTCCACAGTTTGGCTATTGCGGACATTGCTGCTATGAACATTGGGGTGCTTATGGCCCTTCTTTTCACTACATCTGTGTCTTTGGGGTAAATACCCAGTACTGTAATTGCTGGGTCATAGGGTAGTTCTATTTTAAAATTTTTGAGGAACCTCCACGCTGTTTTCCAAAGTGGCTGTACCAACTTGCATTCCCACCAACAGTGTAAGAGGGTTCCCCTTTCTCCACAACCTCTCCAACCTTTTAAACTCATTACTGCGGTTCTAGTGATTCTACTTCAGAAAGGTCTAACATAGTTGATTTTTCTAATTTCTAAACTGTCTTGAAGCTAAGAAGCTCTATCAAAGTAATAGATATTTATCCCCTTGGATTTTTAGGCTTATTTTCTTAATATTGTCAAAGCAACATGATGCCTGTGACCTATTTAACTTAGGAAATGTTGGTACCAGTTGAAAAGGTTTTTAATGCATTATTTTAATGATGATAATGAACATTCAAACATTGTCTAATGCAGAAATTGTACCAAAGTGTATGTGTATATCTAAACATGACTTTCTAAATAAAGGTGACTGTTTTAAAGAAACTCTACATTTCAGAGAATAAATTTTGATATCCTTAAAAAATTAGTTAATGGAAATTAGGACAACAAATAAATCCACATGTTGAATTCTTTTTGACCATCTTACCATATATATGTGTGTTTGTTTTAAGTTTGTTAAAAAAATATACAATCAGATAAACCCTGTTGTATGTGAATATTGCAATGTCATGCAGTATGAAAACAAAACCAAAAATCTCAGTGTAATAGGAATAATTTCCCAGTAAATTTACTATTTTCCATTGCTAGGATGACAACTGAAGATATCTTGGTTAAACAACTGATTGACTACTAAAGATATTTTATCAAAATCAATAGTATAGCAGTATAATGACAATAACTGTTCTGTTTATCAATATCACAGAGTTTAAAAGAAATATATTTTTGTATTTTACTACTTAGTCTCTTTAAAACAAAACAGAAGTCTTTGGACTTTAAAAATAAAGTTTATAAAATACATTTATTTTTTAAATCATGAAATATCACTCTCTTGATAGGAGAAACTAGTCATTAACAAAGAATGCTATATTTGCATCTGAAGGTATCAATAATACTTAATTCTGAAATTCCATCACTTGATTTGTAGTGTATAAAATATTTACTTAGTTTGTTTTACATCACTTTCTTCCTATGAAATATAAAATATATTTATTCTACTATAATCCAGAAATTACCAGCCTCTAATACTGACCAAGAACACAACCTTGATTCTGTTTTCCAGATTAGATGGATTAGACTAGCATCTAACTAAAAGATTAATTTATACTTTAAATTAACTAGTATATTTGTAGGACAATTGTTTTAATTAAATGTAAACTTCAGATAATTTTGAGCACACTTTAATTTTTCTATTTACTGTGTTTCTAATACACTATTTAGAAAGGAAGGAAGGAAGGAAAGAAGAAAGGAAGGGAGGGAGGGAGGGAGGAAAGAAGGAAGAAAGAAGGAAAGGAAAAAGAAAAATTTAAAACAAATATGAAGTTACTTTCTTTATAAAATATATGAGCTTTAAATGACTTTTCATGTGATTGATGAGTACTTTTCTTTAAAAGAAACTAGTTGTTTGCAATAAAATTTAATAAGTAATTAGACATTTGGAGACTTTGTTTTATTGCTCTTTTCAAATGAGCTATTAACATGTAAAGTCACAAAACAGACAATAGAACAGTTACAGTTGATTAAATGATAAAAAAATAGCATGAAGAGAATCTTAAGTGGAATGTTGATTGCTCTACTTAATAATATTTTAATTGCTGTTGATCAAGTGAAAGGAAGTCTCAATGTGATTGACATAGCATTACCTTCAATTAATATTAATGAAGTGTTGCATTAGCAAATGAACCTATACAGACTTGCTTTTAATGTGACTAATAGCCCATAGCACTGTGGTTTAAGAATTATTGTAAGTTCATATTAACTATGTTAATATGGGGTCATATTTATATTCAATATAAATCAACGTTACAGATAGAATATGAGAGTGACTTCCGTGGTGTTTTGGGTGAGATGTGAGGAAGCCAAATCTTTTCACCTCCTCTTTCTCATTCATTTAAGGGCTCTATTATGTCTAACTACATACAGTGAAGTGCACATTTTTAAAGTGCAATTTGATGTATCTTGACATACGGTTACAAGTTTGAAACTATTACCAAATCAAGGTAATAAAACATCTCCAAAAAGTATTTTCATGCCCTTTTGCAATCCCTTCCTGCAAACCATTCTCATTCTCCTTCCTGTCTCTGACCAACAACCACTGATCTACTGTGCTCACTGTAGGTTAGTTTTCATGTTGTAGAATTCTATGTACGTTGAATCAAGCAGTGTTTCCTTTTTTGAAAAACATTACTGTTGTGTGAATCAGTGCTGAAATATTCATATTACTGAATAGTGTTTCTCTGTATGAACATACCAAAATTTGTTTATTTATCCCCTTGTGAAGAAACATCTGGGTTGTTAAACCTTCATGTGCCTGTTACAAATAAATATTTGCATTCAAGTCTTATTAAGATTATATGCTTTCATTTCTCTTGGCTACACATAAATAACTGGAATATAGTTAAGTATATTTTTAAATATTGTAAAACTCAAAATGTTTTCAGAAATGATGGTACCATTTTATATTCCTACCAGTGGTATTGGAGAGATCAGGTTGCTGCACACCCTTGCAAACACTTGATATGATTAGGTTTTTTTTGTTTATTTATTTTTTTTCATTTTATCCATTTCTGTTGTGAGTGTAATTGTTCTAAAATGTACCTGGGATTTTGTTTTTATTCAGGTATGGTGAGGTCAAGAGATAAGGAAATGATTGCCATTGAAAAGATAGTTCTTTACTAAGAGTTTGAAGAGTAGGGAGCACATCACCACTTGCATTGCCAAACAGGAAAGCATCAGAGTTGGTCTAAAGGCAAAAAGAATGAGGGGAAGGCGTGGGCAAAAGCATTTATTGTGGTTTTCATGGGAAGGAATACTGAGGCAGGGTAAGCAGCTGAATAGGCATAGGATTGGATTGTTTGAATAATTTTAGTAGCTCTGGGGTATAGAGTGGTCTCTACTTGTCTTTTACCTGACCTCAGCAGGTGCAGAAGGATAGTGTCCTAGACTGCAGGATACTGATAAAAGAAAGTGAGTGAAGATATGGAATCTGGATTGGTTGATTTTCATATCATAGTTTTGCTTATAGGAAAGATATTCTCTATCTCTAGGAATCAGCTAAACCTGGGAGGTGCGTTCCTACCCTGGGTCTCCAAATACCAAAGTGTTGAAGCATCATAAAGTACAGCAAAAAATCAAAAGCACGATTAATACCTTAGTGGTATGGCAAGGTGGTTTATTCTTCATTTCCAAATGACTAATGATGTAAAACATCATTTCATGTACTTACTTCTTTGCCATTTGTATGTTATTTGTTCCAGAGTTTATTCAAACATTTTGCCCAGTTTGTATGAGGTTGTTGTCTTCTTATTATTAAAATGTAAGAGTTCTTTATGTTAAGTAAACTACTTTGGGAGATATGTGTTTTATAAGTACACATTGTATGTGCTTTACTTTTAACTTTGAGGAGCAAAATTTTAAAAATGCTGATAAAATAAAATTGAATAAATATTCATTCTATCATTCATGCCCTCTGTGTTGTACTTAATAAAACATTGTTGAACTTATTGTACTGAGGTTTTCCCCTATGTCATATTCTTTTTTTTTTTTAAAGATTTTATTTATTTATTTGAGAGAGAGAATGAGATAGAGAGATCATGAGGGTCAGAGGGAGAAGCAGACTCCCTGCTGAGCAGGGAGCCCGATGCGGGACTCGATCCCGGGACTCCAGGATCATGACCTGAGCCGAAGGCAGTCGCTTAACCAACTGAGCCACCCAGGCGCCCCCCTATGTCATATTCTAAAAGTTTTATAATTCTGGCAATTACATTAAGGTCATCTATTTGATATATTCTGTAAATATATATATATATATATATATATATATATATATATATATATATATATATTTATTGTGAGTGTAATTGTTCTAAAATGTACCTGGGATTTTGTTTTTATTCAGGTATGGTGAGGTCAAGAGATAAGGAAATGATTGCCATTGAAAAGATAGTTCTTTACTAAGATTGTCTTTTCCCCAATAAATTGCTTTGACATTTTTGTCAAAAAAAGAAATCAATTGACCATATAGGTGTGGGTCTATTTCTGGACTCTTAATTCTTTTATGTCACATTGATTTATCTTTATGTCAATATCAGACTGTTTTAATTATTGTGCATTTATAGTCTGTCAGGTAATGTAAGTCCCCCTTCTTTTTTTTCTTATTTTTCAAAGATGCCTTTCCAAGCTCCTTAGAATTTGCATTTAAATTCTAGACTCATTTTGCAAATTTCTACCTAAAAGTCTGTAGGGATCTGATGAGGATTGCCTTAAATCTATTGAACAGTTAGAAAGAGAATTGATATCTGAATGATAAAAGAGTTTTCTGAAGCATGAACATAGTATATCTCTAAATTTATTTAGGTCTTTATTTTCTCTGAGCAATATTTTATAGTTTTTGTTTTGCAGATCACCCATGTCTTTTGTAAATATATCCCTGCATGTTACATACTTTATATTATTATAAAATACATTGTTTTTTATTCCCATGTGTGAACTTCACTGTTACCTAATAATAACAATTATTTTATGTATATTCATCATATATCATGTAACATCGCTAAACTCATTTATTAGATTTTATAACTTTTTTTTGTAGAATGCTTAAGTTTTACAACAGGTGCAATCATATTGTGTGTGAAAAAAGACAGGTTTACTTCTTCCTTTCTAATCTGGACACTTTCTAAAAATTTATTTTTTTCTTGATTTATTTCTTTGGCTAATATCTAGAGTGAGTTGTTGACTATAAGTGATGAGAACAGATATCTCTACTTTGTTCCTGATTTTATGAAAAATACATTTACTCTTTCCCCACAAAATATAATTTTAGTGCTGTGTTCTCTTGAAATGCTATTTTTCTATTTGAAAATGTCCTTTCTAATTTTAATATCCTGAGAGTTTCATCATGATTTGATGTAGGATTTGTTAAATAATTTTCCTGCATCTACTAAGACTACATTTGATTTCTTATTATATATTTGTGTTCTATTTGCTTTTAAATATTAAATATTTTCAAAATATGAGGGAAATTTTCTGCTAACTTTGTTATTATTTTTCACTTCAATTTTATTGTCATCAGAGAATATACCTTTCATGCTTTGAATTATTTTAAGTTTGTTGAATTTTTGTTTATGGTCTAGGATATGGCTTGTCTTCATAACTATTTCTTTTTATTAATTTTTAATTTAATTCCATTGTGTTCAAAAAGCATACTCTGTATGTCTTTATTCTTTTGAAATTTTTGAGACTTAATGACCTCTTACAAGGTCAATATTTACAAATTTGAGGATGTAACTGAATAAATATTCTGCATTTCTTAGTATTATCTATATATGTCGATTCAATCAATTTTGTTAATATTATTGTTTGAATCTTATATACCCTTAACTTATTTAATTTTTGGTTGGCTTCCATTACCAGTTGAGAATAGATGTCAAAATCTTCCATGATGATGGTGGTTCTTTCTACTTTCTTTTTTATTTCTTCTTAATTTTGCCTTTGAATCTTTTTGCTTTGAATTACCAATCTGGCCTTAGCCAGGGAACCCCAGAAACACTCCAGCTATCCATAGACCCTAATAAAGCCATGAGCCCCGACCTTGCTGCTACAATTTTGCCTGTACCCTGTAGCCCCTCGAGGTATGCCATGTACCTCTTCCAGGACCCATAAGGAATAAAATTCTCTTTTTCATTTTGCCTTGCCATCTTTGTTGAACCACACTCTGGCACTCCACTTGGGACTCTACTTAACAACGTTAATTTAACAAAATCACAACATATAAAACTGGACCAAGAAGAAATAGAAAATTCAAATACCAATAACCAGCAAAGAAATTAGATGTTAACAACACTATCATTACATCCTCTCCCAAAACAAATAAAGTGTGTCCAACCTATGTTTTTATTAGTTAAAAGCATTAAATATCTATTTCATCCTAGAAAATAAAACCATAATGAAGATAAGATGCCCACTTCATTTAATGGGTATTTGGTACCAAACTGGATAATGAAGAGGTTAATAGTGTAAGTCAATGTCATTTATGAAGGTCAATAAAAATAAGCACTTAGGAGAAATATTAGCTAATTATAACCAACTATGAATTCTCAACATGTGACAACATGACTAAATATGTTTTATCCTACAAAAGACAATAGTTTGACGCCAGAAGATCTATCAGTGCAATCACACACCCTAGTGCTGTCATACAAGTATTTTATTTGATTAAGAAGCAGTTAGAGACAGTCCAAGTAAATGTTCATGGCCTTTGCCTGTTATACATATTGTTATTGCCCTGTATTTACTTTTGTCTTTATATTAGAAACCAGTTTTTATGCTATAAAGTAATATCATTTCCCAAGAATTCTGCAGCATAACACATAACTCATATGCATAGTAAATGTGAAGATCATGCCATGAGATATTATTTGGTTCAGGGAAGGATCAATATGTTGATACTAGAGATTAAGATACTCTGTGGTATCTTGTGAGCACCCAGAGCACCTCTCCACTATATCTTTCATCCATAATTAGGAAAACTTCTTTCCTTTAACATTGCCTAATTTAGTCCTAGAATGGGGGAGAAGAGCTATGACTTAAAACTCCATCAGTCTCTGAGGAATACCACTTTCTTCATTTGGAGAATGATTGCTTGTGTTCATAGGGTATTGTAATAGAAGAAAATAGACATAACCATCCTTTCTCATGGAACCTAGTAATAGATAATTTGTATTATGTAGTGTGACCTATAAAGAAAATGAGTAAGTACATATTTTGAGTGCAC
Source organism: Halichoerus grypus (assembly GCF_964656455.1). Classification (NCBI taxonomy): domain Eukaryota; kingdom Metazoa; phylum Chordata; class Mammalia; order Carnivora; family Phocidae; genus Halichoerus; species Halichoerus grypus. Next base: position 22,739,663 of record NC_135715.1, read on the forward strand.
AAGTTGATCAATTGGGGCAGTTAGAATTCTAGAATTTGCCTCATAGAACAGTAATAGAATAACAGAGAGGGAAGCTGATACCAATATGCCCCTGGGACTCTGGAAGTGTGATTTCTAATACTGATCGACAGCAAATAGACATTGGCAGATTCATTACGAGGTATGGTCAGAATGTCCAAGATACCCAGTTTCCCTCTTTTATACTCCATTAGATTTTAATAAATTTCAATAAAAGCATCAAGTAACTTCCTGGATATTTGATATTGTTCTGGAATATTATTTTAGTCATGAAGTTCTTTGTATCTAAATTACTTTTTTGATACTCTTCGCTTGCATCTGCTCAGTGAGTCCTATTTAAGTTTCCTTTCCAACATTTTTTTAATTAGATACCATTCCTTATGCTCAAAATACACTAAACCATTTTTTGTTTTCAAACATATGGGCAGTTCCTATTAGGTTACTAAAACACAAAAAATAAAAAGCAACAACAAAAAAAACCCTTAATTTCTTTAGCCAGTTTAATGAATCTTTTCATGTGTTATGCAATTTTGGTATAGAAAGATATCTGTTATGCTTGCAGAAGCAACAAAATGTGTCAAGAAGATGCAATAAAATTTCTGCATGATTTAACATCAAATAGAAAGGAAAAAGGAAATGATAATTATTTTCTGTATCAAATGAAAATCATCAGGCTGAAACCTGAAGGAAATATTTTCTGGGAACATTCAGTTCAATAACATTCTCAATTCAGTGATTTAACATGAATTATCTTTCTTGGGTGAGCAGAACCTTCTCGAACTAAACATTTATATTTAGTTTGGTGTGAATATTGCATATTCCATTAACTTGGACTTGTTTTTACCTTCTTTAGGATATTTATTGAGATTCTACAAACATTAATTTTAGATTTGTCATAAATATTTTTAATCATATGCATGCCAAGATAAACTGGGTAATTAAAAGTGATTATCGATTATTCTCCTATATATAATGAGATTTTATGATGTCCTTTAACACTCACATCTGACATGAAAGAGAGGCTGAAATTTCCTAAACTAACTTTCAATCTATTTCTGTCCTAATGTAATTGCTCCTGTAAACATAGTGCCCTGCTAGTTTATTGATCACAATATAATGTGCTTTTTATACTCCTGTACTGTTGACTACCCTTCATTGGTACATTAACTCACACCATTTAAAACTCGTTTTCTTTTCCCTTAACTCTATCCTAATAAAATCTGATAAAGTTATGAGTTCTCCTTTAATATTCTTTCCTACCAAATATGATTACTGATATTGCACAGTAGTTAAGTGCATGGGCTTTGGGATTATGCAATTCTAGGTTTGCTTTTAAATGCTGCCGTTTTTAAATTTGGGAAGTTGAGTAATTTAAATTAGTTAAATTTCACGGCAACTGATCACCTTGATTCAAAAATGGTATTATAGTGTATTACCCAATGTTTTAAGTATTATATGTGTAATGTGTGAGTTATTTAGCACAATTCTGGCCATGGTGAGTCTAATTGCCTTCTGGCTGATGTCATAAGCCATTAGTATTTATACATTTGGCCATCTAAGTAATATGCTAATTCTTCAATATTTTTAATGAACAGAGAATTAAAATTATCTATGTATGATATCTGCTTTTTTCTTATTACTTGCCCTCTCTTTTTCTATTATTAAAGGTTCTTTTGCAGTTATCAAGTCAATCTGATTGTTCCTGAGAGTATAAGACAAAACAAAGTTTATCAAATAGTTTACTCAATAGGGAACACAGTATAAATTCCTGCTAATGTAAACTACGCTTCCAAATTATAATTTTGCATAGTGTGTGCGAAAGAACAATTAGGTAATTCCTATTTCCAAGAAACTCAAAATACTGATTTGAACGTCTTTTAATTTTGTCATGAAGATAGGTAATTGGAAGACTTACAAAATGTTTAAGAATGGACAAAATGATCTGTAGTGATAATAACGACTTCAAATGAACTGAAAAAAATCTGAAAATATTTTCTTCAATGATAGCTTAGACATCAGTTATTGAGTATATATCAAATGAATGCTATAAAATTATTAATAATTCATTTGTATAAATCCCAAAACCCACTTATCCTCTCTTAGGCTCTCAAAATTAGAGCATGTTCCATGACTTAAAATATTCTCTGTATTGCTCTTGTGGAAAGAAGCTGTCATCACTACCTAAACATAACTATGCAATCAGGAAATTATTTAAATTTGAATAGAAATAACCACTTACATCACATTTCGTTTCTGTTCTTTTTCACTTTTTAAATATTATGCTCTGTCTTTTGTTCACTTTCTAGGGAAGAAGAGATTTAGGCATGACTCATGAAATTATTAGAAGTAACTACAGGTATGAAGACCCTCAGAATTTGAGCAGCCAGAACTTGCTTTGAGTTAACTTTAATGGGTGCATTACCTCTGAATATCCTAAAATTTCTTTTAACCATGTATTTCTGTCCAGTCAGAAATATCTATGACTATTGTTTGCTTCTCTTTGTTCATTTCAGCTTCTCAATAATCACAGGTTACTGTCAGGCACTTTTAACATGATTACACAAAGGACTAAGTAAGCAGTTGATTCAACAGGCATTAATGGGAGGTTATTAGATACCTAGTGCTTTATTATTTGATCTTTGTTTAAAGTTTTTCGATTTTAATGGGGCAAAATTATTGGATAGAGGAAGAAATCTCAGGCACATACGTGAAGGAAGAAGTAAAATTTGAATGGTTACCAGCTAAATAGCTATGCAAATAGCCTTCAAGGGAAGTGCAAATAGTGTATATCAGCTGTCAAAATATAAATATCAAAAACATTAGTTTACTTGCTCATGCAATTCATTTACCTCTTGTAGATCCATATAAGTCCATCCTAATACACTAAACATTAACTTGTTAATTTATCTTTATAATAATTTTCATACATTATATTCAGTATTGATGTCATAAAATCTGTATAAATATAACTCCTAACACCAAAAAGGCCTTTAGGTTCATAAAAAACAAAAGAAGTTGACTCTCTTTAATAGTATGGATGGCATTAAGAAAATTACTACTTTAATTAATTTTTATAATCTGAATTTCAATCCGCTTTTGTTGTATAATAAACATTTCAATGACATAAAACAATAATTTATTTCTTACATTTCTGTAAATTGGCTGGTGTGAAGTTCATCCAGGTTGAACTCAGATGGCTTTGGTTCCAAGAAGACGGGTGGATCCAAGTCTGCTCTAGACAGCTATCATTCTTCTTCATCCAGAAGCTACCTGAAATAGGTTAATATCATGACATAAAGCAGGAGATAAGAAAAAGCCCAATCACTGCAAGGACATATCAAGCTTCTGCTTGCAACATATCCATAACACCTCATTTGACCAAAGCAAGTTACATGCCTGAGTCTAATATCAATGAGGTGGAGTAGTTCACTCCTTCCATGGAGACTGAAGATGGGGAAAGGGAATGATTATTTGCTGAACAGTAACAGTCTACCACAATCTGTACAAGAGTGTAATAACAGCTTCATAATGCTGTGTACAGAATAAGAGTTGCAAAAGGGCTATGAAAATTTAAAGTATTGAAACATGTAAGGATATATTTGCTAAAACTTACTATTAATAGAATACCAAATGGGAGTGTCTATGATTTATTGGTTCAAACACAAGATAACTTATTTAGTAATTTTGTAAAATGTCTTAGTTTGAACTAAATAGCTTGGACTTGGAAATATGTAAAGTTTGGTGAAATGATGATTTTCTTTTCTTTTCTTCTTCTTTAGGATATAAACTATTTATTTATTTATTTATTTATTTATTTATTTATGTTCAGTTAGCCAACATATATTACATCATTAGTTTTTGATGTAGTGTTCAATGATTCATTAGTTGCATATAAAACCCAGTGTTTATCACAACATGTGCCCTCCCTAATACCTATCACCTGGTTACCCCATCCCCCCACCCCCCTCCCTTCTGTAACCCTCAGTTTGTTTCCTGGAGTCCAGAGTCTCTCATGATGTAGTAAAAAGAAGGGGCACATGCACTCCAATGTTCATAGCAGCAATGTCCACAATAGCCAAACTGTGGCAGGAGCCGAGATGTCCTCAACAGATGAATGGATAAAGAAGAGGTGGTTCATATATACAAAGGAATATTACTCAGCCATCAGAAAGGATGATTTTCTTAATGAAAGTTTGGCACTGATCTATTGTTTAACTCTACAAACATTAGTTCAACAATAGTAACTACTCCCAAGTTAAATAAAATCCTGATAATATAAAAGAATTTAGATAGATAGAAATAATAGATGAAGATGATGATGATGATGATAGATAGATAGATGCCATTGACTGATAACATTGTCACTGTTGTCAATCAGTGTGATGGCATAAAATCAGACTCAAAAACGTGCTTGAGAGTATTTTTGATGTTTTTAATTTTATATAATATCAATTTTTAATAGTGAATTTTACCGAAAAATAGTGCATAATTGTGAATAATTGATGGCACCGCCATCAATAATTTACTTAAACCATAAATCCACTGAAGCAATTTACAAGGTACTTAATATATTTAATCTAATTATCAGTATATTTGTAGGAGGTTAAGTGTTGATATGAATATTTAACAAGCAATGAAATTAAACTCAAGATTTTGTATATTGCTCCAAATCCAACCATCTTGTCAAAGAAAGAGAAGCATTCTTCCATGTGTTTACAATCTTGGTGAATTTTATTAGGATATTTCATTGTTTACAATAACAGAAATCTCAGGTTAGTCATGACATAATTATTTTTTCTCAATACTTCGACAATCCAATATATCACCAATGTTTTAATTACAAAGCGCTTCGCCATGTACGCAATTTTCAACTAGTTTCGCTTCTACTGCAGTTCAGGTCCTCATGCTATCACTTGCCGTCATATCTAGCTGTGCAGTCCCTATGCCTTTTTTCAACTTTCAAAGTTAATTTCTTTTCAAGGAATTAAATTGTATTTGGTGAAGAATGTTTTAATTTCATTTTCTTTTAAGTGTAATCTTAAATATACCATTAATATGATTGCTCATCATAAAATTAAAATGATATTTTTAAAGATGATGCCTCTTTTGACAGCTCTGCCAATGTCAGCCTTCCTCTTGTCCCCCATTTGAGGGATCACTGTTATTTATTTGGTGTGTACATTTGCAGGTTTTTAAAAATTTCCTTTATGTATATAATGACATATATTTAAATGTAGAAATCTATACTATCAGCTTGTAGGTGTGCTTTTTTCCAAAAGCTGTATATTTTAAATTTAATGTATCCTTTGATTTTTAGAATATATATTTATAACTTTAATAATTTCAACATTCAAATATATATGTATATTTAAATTATTTTATAAGAATATATTACTGCATTGCATTTCATTATATGGGTGTACCCTAAGTTTATTTAATCATTTTCTAACAATGTACATATATGAGGGGTGCCTGTGTGGCTCAGTCGTTAAGTGTCTGCCTTCAGCTCAGGTCATGATCCCAGGGTCCTGGGACCCAGCCCCACATTGGGCTCCCTGCTCAGCCAGGAGCCTGCTTCTCCCTCTCCCCCTCCCCCCTGCTTGTGTTCCCTCTCTAGCTATCTCTCTCCCTGTGTCAAATAAATAAATAAAATCTTTAAAAAAAATGTACATATACACTTTCTTATTTTTTTCATTATTAGAAAAACAAAATGCTTCCCCAGGGATTAGTGTCCACACTTGTCATGCATACATAAAGGCAAATCTTTAGAAAATAAACAAAGTAAAATAATAGCTTAGATATAAGATACGCATATTTCTTTTTTTTTTTTAAGATTTTTTTATTTATTTTTTGACAGAGAGACACAGTGAGAGAGGGAACACAAGCAGGGAGAGTGGGAGAGGGAGAAGCAGACTTCCCACGGAGCAGGGAGCCCGATGCGGGGCTCCATCCCAGGACCCTGGGGTCATGATCTGAGCTGAAGGCAGATGCTTAACGACTGAGCCACCCAGGCGCCCCAAGATATGCATATTTCTATTGTAATAGTTTTTTCAAACTGCTTTCTATGAAGCAATTCATTTTCTACTCTCAACAACAGTTGGCATTATTAAAAGCTGATGGTCAAAATATGCTAATTAATGTTCTAATCTCCATTTCTTTTATTATTAATGAGATGATGTACCTTTTTATTGATCATTTTTATTCCCTTTCTTTTGGCTCCACTTCATAGTTATTTTCAATTATTTAACTGAGTTGTTTTTATTTTCTTTATTTGCTTCATAGCAAATATTTATATATCGGATATCAATCCTCTGTGTGTTAAACATGTAGAAAATGTTTTCTCTCAGTCTGTTGCTTGTCTTCTAACAATGTTTATGGTAAATTAGAATTTTAATTTTGATATAACCAAGTTTATCAAAGTTTATAACTTTTGCTTCTTATGACCTATTAAATTATTTTCTCTCCCAAAACTACAAATACTGCACACTATTTTTATTCTAACTCTTTTAAGATTTTTAAAGCATATACTTGAAAGCCAGGAACTTTTGTTAACATCTTAATATGCTATTTAATACTTTTATGGCAGTGGGCAAGAAACAACCTCTGCACTTTAGTTTTCTAACTATAAAATCAGAATTATAATAATAGATAATATATATTTATTGTGTTAAGTGACTTGTTATAGGAAAACACGCTCACTGAGCATATTGTCTGTCACATGATATACACTATATGAGGGAGCTTTTTTGTTTTTCAAACTTTCACAGAGTTTTTCAGGTTTTTTTTTTCAAGTTTTCACACAGGTTTTTTGAATTTTTTCAAATATTTTTTTGAAAAATTTTCAAAAATTTCACATAATTTAAAAGAAATTGAAAATACTTGTGTAGACCATTTTCAAAGTGCCTATTTTGCTCCATTGTTATATTGCATTACCTGTGCATCAATTGCATCAATTACCTGTGTTGTAATCACAGTTTTTGGATAATAGAACTTGCGCTTCTCACTATTGCCGAGTAGCTTGCATCACAATTGTTCCCCTCAGACTAACAAAAAAAATCTGAATAAATTTGGAAATACTAAAATATAATATAATTAAAAGAGAGAAACAAAGTCAGGAAGGGCCAAGAGCTACAGGCCAATGTGAAGCCATTGAGGTAAGCAGGTTTTCCTGTGGGAGGTACTTGCTAAAATATATATGAAACTAAAATGAAAAATTGGACCTCAGAATCTTCTTTCAGGGTACAGCTTTGCTTAGCAGGCCAGCATTTCAGTTTAACCAGGTCTACGTCCTTGGGATAAAAGCAAACCAAATGAATCAAGTACTTATAAAGGCAGTCATAATCTTGAAATATTTCAATACCAGATTTAAAAAGGTGCTATGCCCCTCTTTTAACTTCCTAGTAGAATAATAATAGATACTCTTTGGAGGAGATAATATTACTCAACAGCAGTAGAATACAGACCCTTCCCCTGCTCTACTTGAAAAGTGACAGAAGTAATTGCACTAGTGTAGGTTCACTAAGATGAGTCAATACTTTGTGGTATAGTAACAAGCGGGCTTATATATTGCAATGGAAATAATAAATTGAAGGCTACATAAATGAAGCTAAAAAAAAAAAAAAGCAAGGGCGCCTGGGTGGCTCAGATGGTTAAGTGTCTGCCTTCGGCTCAGGTCATGATCTCAGGGTCTTGGGATCGAGCCCTGCGTCAGGCTCCCTACTCAGTGGGAAGCCTGCTTCTCTCTCTCCCTCTATTACTCCTCCCTGCTTGTACTCTCTCACTCTCTCTGTTGAATAAATAAATAAAATCTTTAAAAAAATAAAACAAGTAATATTTAGCTTAAAATCACATATTTCAAAAGCAGACTAAACCAATTTATTTCTCAATGTATATATACACATGGTAACACTATAAAGAAAAACAAATTATACAAAATTTAGGTTATAGTTACTTCTGAGTGTATAGTAGGGTGAAGTTTCAGGGAAGGATAAGCAGGCTTTGAAAGCCACAGGTAATATTCTATTTACAAAATTCATTTTGGTAATTTGGTATTAATTTTATAAATATTTTAACATGTTGATATATATATATGATAAATACTCTTAATTATGTATGCTATATTTTATAACATTAACACATTTTAAAAGTCTCCTTGACAGGGCGCCTGGGTGGCTCAGTCGTTAAGCGTCTGCCTTTGGCTCAGGTGATGATCCCAGGGTCCTGGGATCAAGCCCCACATTGGGCTCCCTGCTCAGTGGGAAGCCTGCTTCTTCCTCTCCCACTCCCCCTGCTTGTGTTCCCTCTCATGCTGTCTCTCTCTGTCAAATAAATAAATAAAATCTTTAAAAAAAAAAGTCTCCTTGGCATTTTAATATATAAATAAACAGTTTTACAATTATGTAGGTAATACCTTCATTTTATAATGTGGTATAAAATATTTATTCAAATTTCATCTATTCAATTACTTTTTGCTTATGTTTTATTTATCATTTATCCTTACATTAATTACTTAAATTGGAAAAAAATTGGAAATGCTGTTATAACTTTGAAGTTTTCTATTAAAAATGTATTAAATATGCCTTGTTCTATTTATATAAACCATTAAACATTGAAAAAACAAAAATTGATAAAAATTTCAAGGCTGTATCTGGAACTCCAAAGAGCAATTGAACTTTAGGAGATATGGATAACTAATGCCTTTTTTTCTTAAGATTTTATTTTTTTGAGAGAGACAGAATGAGAGAGAGAGAGAAACAAGCAGGGGGAGGGGGAGGAGCAGAAGGAGTGGGAGAAGCCCACTTCCTGCTGAGCAGGGAGCCAGGAAGGCAGGGCTCAATCCCAGCACCCTGGGATCATGACCTGAGCTGAAGGCAGATGCTTAAGTGACCTAGCCACCCATGTGTCCCATAGCTAATGCTTTTTTGTTGGTAATATGAATAAATTTTCAGGTCTGTTTCACGATAGGAGAAAACAAGAATTGTTCAGTGGCTTAGGAATTTATCTAGTTCTATTCTACCAAGTATGAATAAAACTAAGTATAATTATCCCTCAACTTGCAGAAGATACTTTTAACAATGTGTTTCTTCCAAAATTTTATTGTATATTGTGTGCTTAGTGCCCAAAGATATAAGTAAATGAAATAAAATATTCTTGCACCCCTGAGTCTTATCTTTCAAATCTAATTTATTAAGTTCTATCAAAATAAAATATTTTACCCTATGTTGTGCATGTGTTACAGTTATTCTGAAAATGAAAGAAAAGTATTGGGTAAGATATTTAGGAATGCTTCACAAAGGAATTATAAAGAATCATGTATTTGATGGTTTAAATCAGATACATTTATGTGCTTATACAATAGTGTGTACCCAAAGAATAAGAATAAAAGAAAAATAAATTATTTGGTGTGAAGGTTTTGTCTTCACTTTTTTTGTTTGTTTTTGGTTTAGAGGCATGTGCCTCATGGAAAATTGGTTCAGCAATACAAAAGAACTATTATATGAATTTTCCAGATTGTACGTTACCCTACATAGCTATTGTCCACTTAATTTCACTGCTATAAAGGATTAGATGCCAGTTGCTCTCTTTCTCTCTCTCAAAAAAAAAAAGTGTGAATTGATTAAATGGTTAGGTCTAGAAGAAAGTATGTTAAAGAATATTTATGAACATTGTTATAGCTGCTTCTGTGGGATGTTGAGAAATTTTTGCATGTATTTCTGCAGAATTGAGGGTTTCTGAATAAATCTGGTAAAATTTAGGATTATGGAATAAAACTAGCACTTGTATAATTAATTTACAAGACAATGGACAGTGAGAGAACTCCAGAAATATTTACCCAGTTCTGGAGGTTTGTGTTTTTTATTTCAAGAGAAAATGAGTTCAGGGAGTTTGGACGCACCTCTACATCAGAAAAGCTGAGGAGATATTCACGTTTATCCTGCCCTTAGAGAGAAATATTTACATCTTAACAGGTTAGTGTGAGAATTCAATATTCTTTTAATCCTATCTCTGAAGAGCAAAGATTTTCCTCCTCCCTTCCAGAAATAATGAGGAGACAGCTGCCTCTTTACTATATAGAAGCAAAGAAAATTAATTTTTCTTCATTTTCTCACCTATGGTGGAGAGGTCTCTCATTAGGGTAATTTGTCATCTGGTTTTCATTACTTTTTTCCAAATGGTACACATTTGGGTGGATGAGAGTGAAATGCAGTTATTATTTTGTAATAATAATAATTTTTTTACTAATCATGTATACCTTTAGCATAAAATTCATAAAGATTAATATTAAAAATATAATAAATTTTATGACACCGTAAGTGAACCCTAAGGTAACCTATGGACTTTCGTTGATAATGGTATATCAACGTAGGTTCATAAGTTGTGACAAACATTACCTTTGTGTGGGATATTTATAATGGAGGAGGCTATGTATGGAGGAGGCAGAAGGATATGGGAAGTCTCCGTACCTTCCTCTAAATTTTGCTGTGCACCTAACACTGCCCTAAAAAATTAAAGTCATTAGTAAAAAGAAAATACAATAGCTTCCAAAGGGGATGAATTTTTCTGGAAATTAATTCCTAGTATTGTAAAAGCCAAGCACAAAAGAACAGTGGGGAAATATTAACTAGATGAGAAGCAGGGTGTTAAGTGTAATGATTTTTAAAGTCTGTATTTTTTGTAATATTTTATGCTTGTAACTTAAAAGCTTATGTTGTTACTAAAGACATGCTACTTAACAACACCATCAAACAACTGGTTATAATTGGTATATATAGACTATATCCAATAACAGCAGAATACATATTCTTCTCATGCTCACATAAAACACTCATCAAGATGGGCCACATTCTGGGCATGCAACACACCTTAACAAATATAAAAAAAATAGAAATTACACAATGTCTGTTCTCAGACCACAATAGAGTTAAATTAGAAATCAATGATGGGGAATGAAGTGGAAAATCCCCAAATGCATGGAGTTTAGACAACACATGGGTAAAAGAAGAAATCTCAAGAGAAATTTTAAAAAATATTTTCAAATTAATGTAAATAAAAACACACCTTAGTAAAATGTGTGAGATGAAGCAAAACCAGTGCTTAAGATAAAGTTTTAGCATTGGATGCATACATTAGCTTAAAAATCTAAAATCAATAATCTGCTTTCACCTTAAAAAGAATAGTAAATTAGGGGTACCTGAGTGGCTCAGTCAGTTAAATATCTGATTCTTGGTTTTGGCTCAGGTCATGATCTCACAGTAATGATTTCAGGGTCTTGAGATCAAGCCCTGCCTTGGGCTCCTTGCTCAGTGGGGAGTGTGCTTTAAGATTCACTCCCTCTGCAACACCCCCCCAGCACATGCACTCTTGTACATGCTCCCTCTCTAAAATAAAGAAATAAATCTTTAAAAAAAGAACAGCAAATTAAATGCTAAGTAAACAAGAAAATAAATAATAAAATTCAGAAAAATTTGATAATTAAATCACAAAATCAACAGAGAAAATAAATAAACTAAATCAAAAGCTAGTTCTTTGAAAAGATCACAAAGTTGATAAGCCTCTAGGCAGGCTAATTAAGAAAGAAGGAAGAGAAGGCAAACAGCATGAATACCAGAAATGACAGAGGAAGTATCACATACATTTCATTGGGTGAATATATTTTTATTTTCTTGGATAAGTAGCTAGGAGTAGAACTGATAAACCATTTGTTAAATGGAATGCTTAACTTTTTAGAACCCATCAAGTATTTTTCCAAAGTCACTGTACTATTTTGCAGTTCCACCAGCATTATACGAGAATCCCAATTGTTCTTCATGGTCATAGGCACTTGACATTGTCGAACTCTCTAATAAAAGTCCTCATACAGAGTATGCAATGGTATTTAATTGGGATTTTAATTTGAATTGTCCTAATGACTCATAATGTGAGTACCTTTTTATTTTTATATTTACATATAAAAGTGTCTGTTAAAATATTCTGCATATTTGTTAATTAGATATTTGTCTTTATACATTCTTAAATATTCTATATACCATTATTTTACTAAATATAGGTTTTGCAAATGCTTTCTCCAAATCTTTGCCTCATCTTTAAATTTTCATAAGTACCTTCACAAAGCAGAATTCTTAAATAATGATAAGTACAATTTGTCATATTTTTTCTTTTATTGTCTGTGTCATTTGTTTTCTATGTGATAAACTCATACTGAACACAATGCCACAAAGGTTTTCTCCCATGTTTTATTTTAAGCCCTTATAGTTTACCTTGTACACATATTTTTAATTTTTTTTTAAATATTTTATTTATTTATTTGAGAGAGAGAGAGCAAGAGCATGAGCAGGGGAGGGGCAGAGGGAGATGCAGGCTCCCTGCCCAGCAAGAAGCCCCACACAGGGGCGCCTGGGTGGCTCAGTTGGTTAAGCGACTGCCTTCGGCTCAGGTCATGATCCTGGAGTACCTGGATCGAGTCCCGCATCAGGCTCCCTGCTCAGCAGGGAGTCTGCTTCTCCCTCTGACCCTCCCCCCTCTCATGTACTCGCTCTCTCTCATTCTCTCTCTCTCAAATAAATAAATAAAATCTTTAAAAAAAAAAAAAAAGAAGCCCCACACAGAGCTTGATCCCGGGACCCCAAGATCATGACCCGAGCCGAAGTCAGACACTTAACTCACTGAGCCACCCAGGCACTCCTACCTTTTACATTTATTTCTAGGATTCACTTAGAGTCAAATGTAGATGGTACCATGATCAAAGTTTTTTTTGTTGTTGTTGCAGATTCTTTGGATTTACTATATAGAGTAATGCTATCTATATATGAAAACATTATTATTCTTCCTTTCTAACCTGTTTGTTTCATGCCTGAAAAATTTATGATTTAAACTTTTTTTTATTATGTTACGTTAATCACCATACATTACATCATTAGTTTTTGATGTAGTGTTCCATGATACATTGTTTGCATATATCACCCAGTGCTCCATTCAGTATGTGCCCTCTTTAATACCCATCACCAGGCTAACCCATCCCCCCACCCCTCTAGAACCCACAGTTTGTTTCTCAGAGTCCGTAGTCTCTCATGGTTCATCTCCCCTCCGATTTCCCCCCCTTCATTCTGCCCTTCCTGCTATCTTCTTCTTCTTTTTTTTTTTTAACATATAATATATTATTTCTTTCAGGGGTACAGGTCTGTGATTCAACAGTCTTACACAATTCACAGCGCTCACCATAGCACATACCCTCCCCAATGTCTATCACCCAGCCACCCCACCTTTCCCACCCCCAACCACTCTAGCAACCCTCAGTTGGTTTCCTGAGATTAAGAATTCCTCATATCAATGAGGTTATATGATACATGTCTATCTCTGATTGACTTATTTCGCTCAGCATACCTTCCAGTTCCATCCACGTCATTGCAAATGGCAGGATTTCATTCCTTTTGATGTTTGCATAATATTCCATTGTATATATATACCACTTCTTCTTTATCCATTCATCTGTCAATGGACATCTTAGCTCTTTCCATAGTTTGGCTCTTGTGGACATCACTGCTATAAACATCAGGGTGCACATACACCTTTGGATTCCTACATTTGTATCTTTGGGGTAAATACCCAGTAGTGCAATTGCTGGGTCATAGGGTAGCTCTATTTTCGCTTTTTTGAGGAACCTCCATACTGTTTTCCAGAGTGGCTGCACCAGCTTGCATTCCACCAACAGTGTAGGAGGGTTCCCCTTTCTCTGCATCCCCGCCAACATCTGTTGTTTTCCTGACTTGTTAATTTTAGCCATTCTGACTGGTGTGAGGTGGTTTCTTACTGAGGTTTTGATTTGGATTTCCCTGATGCTGAGTGATGTTGAGCACTTTTTCATGTATCTGTTGGCCATTTGGATGTCTTCTTTGCAAAAATGTCTGTTCATGGCTTCTGCCCATTTCTTGATTGGATCATTTGTTCTTGGGTGTTGAGTTTGATAAGTTCTTTATAGATTTTGGATACTAGCCCTTTATCTGATATGTCATTTGCAAATATCTTCTCCCATTCTGTCGGTTGTCTTTTGGTTTTGTTGAATGTTTCCTTTGCTGTGCAAAAGCTTTTTATCTTGATGAAGTCCCAATAGTTCATTGAAAAATTCAAAAAAAAAAAAAAAAAAAAGAAAAAAAAAGTTAAAAAAAAAAAGAACTTTGAAAAACTAAGGAATCATGGGAAAAAAGCCATGCATTTTATGTGCAGTATTCTCCTAGAGCTGGGGTTCTGCCTTTCTCATTGATCGGTAAACTTGGTCTTGGCTGGCTGTTCTTGCTGATCTTCTGGGGGAGGGGCCTGTTGCCGTGGTTCCCAAATGTCTTTGCCGGAGGCGGAATTGCCCCGCCCTTGCCGTGGGCCGGGCTAAGTAATCTGCTCGGGTTTGCTCTCTGGAGCTTTTGTTCTCTGCAAGCTTTCCATACAGCTTTGGAGGACGAGAGTGAAAAATGGCGGCCTCCCAATCTCCACCCCAGAGGAGCCGAGAACTCGGGGCCCCACTCCTCAGTGAGCCCCCAGAGAAAAGCAGTCAATCACTCCCTTCTCCCTGGTCTCCAACAGCACTCTGTGCTCACCTGGCCTGTGACCGAGCGTTTCTGTCTCTGGCACATGACCCCATGTGGAGTCTCCCCAAACCCAGCAGATCCCTGCGGTGTGCTCCTGCACTGCTCCTCCTGGGGGAGGAAGGGGAGTCTCCCTGGATCTGCCACTTGTTGGGTCCCTGCTAGAAGAGCAGTGGCCCGACTGTGCCGCAGATCACGGTTTATGGCAACCCTGAGCTGAGAGCCCACGCCTCGGCTCCATCTCTGCAGCCAGCTTCCCTGCTCCAATACCTGGGAGCTCTGCCGCACTCAGGCACCCCGGATCTTCCTGTGACCCCGAGGGTTCTGAGACCACACTGTCCCAGCGAGGGTTCCACCCCCCCACTTAGCCACTGGAGCGAGGTCCCTCAGCAGAGCTGACTTCTAAATGTTTGGTTTTGTGCTCCGTTGCTTTATCACTTGCCAGTAGCGGCAGACGGGAGGCCCCCTCGCCCGAATATCACCTCAGATTCACTTCTCTGCACGTCCTACCTTCCAGAAAGTGGTCGCTTTTCTGTTCAGAGAGTTGCTGCTATTCTTTTCTTCACTCTTCTGTTGAGTTCGTAGGTGTTCAGAATGGTTTGTTCCCTATCTAGCTGAATTCCTGGGACCAGATGAAATTTAGGTCTTCTACTCCTCCACCATCTTGCTCCTCCCACTTTGTGATTTAAAATTAAACTATGTCTATGGTCCAGGGATCTCTGGCCATGACATCATTAAAACTGTCCAATATATGCTGTACCCATTAGCATTTGAAAAACAAGTAGTCGATCCCTCTCTGAAGTCATCAATATTAACCCAACATAGCATGATTCCCAAAGCACCGCTGAATATAAGATCACAATCCAAAAATTTAAACAATGAGAAAATTATTACTCACTATACTATGAAAATATAATTGAAGCAAATAATGTTTTCTCAGAAAGTCTTATAAATACAGCTAAATGAACACAAATATTTTACTGATATCTTAATTACATCAATATGTATAGCTGTAGATATAATTTTATATATTTTATATTTTGACAAACTGAGCAAAAAGATAAATGTATTTATGATTTGTTTTAGTCTCAAGAATAAACATATGTATTGAAAGTATATAGGGGTGCACGTGGGTGGCTCAATCGATTAAGTGTCTGACTCTTGGTTTGGGTTCAGGTCTTGGTCTCATGGGTCCTGAAATCTGAGCCCTGTAGTCAGGCTCCGCACTCAGAGGGGAGTCTGCTTGAGATTCTCCCCCTCTGTCCCTTCCCCCACTTGCACCCATGCACATGCTCTCTCTCTTTAAAATAAATCTTAAAAAAAAAAAATACGTAGGAAACAGCTGAGAAAGCACGTAAGTCAACATTTCTACAGACCATGAATAAATTTTGAGATATTAAAATTATTATTCTCTATATGTAAAACATGTTATCTCTTGGTAACCAAGCTAGATATTTGGATTTTTCAAAAAAGATCTTTTTTGTTTTTGTTTTTTGAAGCGATAGTAGACTATTTTTGGACAGAAACTCATTGGCATATTTGAGCTTGTCATTCCTATAACCTGTAACTATCAAAACATTGACACAACTGAACAAAAATTACAAATTTTGACTATGATATAAAAGAAGATATTGGTTAAAATATTCTCAAAATTCCCCTCAAAATTACACTGCGCATTTTCCTCTAATTTTTATTGTTGATTTTCAAGTTATTCAATTCATATGTTAATGCCTTATCCTGTGTCATGTACAGGTGCAGTGTGCAAGCACTGCTTTTCAAAATAACAAGAGTTATAACTACAGATTAGTATGCCATTACAATTGTAGGACCAAATGAAGAAGAAACTGCCTTAGTTCATGACTTGAAGCAAAACTAATATAACTATTTTTTTGCAAAATATAAGATAGTTAAAGTATCTAGATATATGTTCTCAAACAATGCATTATTTTAAGAGGGTTCTGCCATTTTGACTGGTTTAACATCATTTGTAAGCTAGAGAGTGGATAAATTACTGCAAGCATTGCCTTACCCTGTCCATGTGGTCTCGCTTTGCACATCATTTTACAAAAAGTAATTCCTTTTTGTAAATAGAAAAAGAATAAAAGATATTAAAATATTCACTAAGCCAAAAAACACATTTAACACGTGCTATAAAAGCATGTTCAAAATTTAATGAAAGTGATATATTACTTTTAACATATATATACATGGGCTCTTCTAAATGGAAGCATTTTCAGAGAAAAAATAAGAATATAGAGCATATGCTTGGGAATAGGAAACCACATTATTTTTACCATAGTGTCTGCAAAACAATACTGAATCAGTTAAGTAGTTACCTTATTTATGAACATTGACAAGAATATTTATTATAGTCATTGTATAGAATTCAGGAAAATGCTATTCAACAAGATATGGCATATATATTTTTTTGTTTTGTTTTTAAATCTATTTCTTAGTGCTTATATAATTCTTTGGTAGTTATACCCACATTTGGTTAAATATACTAAAGTTAGTGTCTGAAAAACCACAAGCAAATAATTTAGATGGCTAACTTACTTGTGGAAAAAATAAAATATTGGCTTATTTTTATAGTTTCTATAGAAATGAAGAAAATATTAAACAAGAAAAAGTTTTGTTTTTCAACTTTGCTCTTACTAAACATTTATTTGGAATAAATTCACATTTTATTAAATACATTTAAATAACATATTTATTAGAAAACAGTAGCATATTTTCATTTTTTAGAGAAAGTATTCATTGAATCCAATGTCAATTTAGGTTTTATGGATAGATTTACAACTCTTTAATCTACTTCTTCTTATTCAACTAACCGAGAAATAAAATAAGGGAAAATAAAGCAGTCTGTTGGTCATTTCAGAATTATCTACAGATCATTTAGAGGTAAAAAAATTAACTATTTATTTTTTTTATTTTTATTTATTTTATTTTTTTAAAGATTTTATTTATTCATTTGAGACACAGAGATAGAAAGAGAGCATGAGCAGGGAGAGAGGCAGAGGGAGAGGGAGAAGCAGGCTCCCCGCTGAGCAGGGAGCCCAACGCAGGGCTCAATCCCAGGACCCTGGGACCACGACCTGAGCCGAAGGCAGATGCTTAACTGTCTGAGCCACCCAGGCGCCCCCCAAAATTAAGTATTTAAATAATTATTCTAAATTATCCAATGTACTCATTCAACGTTAAAATAGTTTATACCAGGGGCGCCTGGGTGGCTCAGCTGGTTAAGCGACTGCCTTCGGCTCAGGTCATGATCCTGGAGTCCCTGGATCGAGTCCCATATCGGGCTCCCTGCTCAGCAGGGAGTCTGCTTCTCCCTCTGACCCTCCCCCCTCTCATGTGCTCTCTCTCTCTCATTCTCTCTCTCTCAAATAAATAAATAAAATCTTTAAAAAAAATAATAAAAAAATAAAATAGTTTATACCAGTAATGGGTTTTCCCTGATAACTAGAAGAACTCAAGACTTATCAAGAGTTGTAGGTGGAGAGAGAAACTGAATATTCAAATACATTTTTTAGGAATGTAGCAAGTATGAGAAGTTAGAGAAAGAGGCCATTACATAACTTCATCAAAACACTGAACTTTTAATGGATGGTTTATCATAAATTGCAAATTATTTTTGGCACTTAATCTGAAATACAGAGCACATTAACAAACTTGTCTCATATTTCATTTGAAATAATTTTGTGTGATTATCATAATACTGACTGTTACATAATGCTCAGTGGCAGTATTGCATAGAACAAAATAAATGACATCACAATAATTATAATACAGATTATATACTAAAAATAGAATTGAATGGGGTTTTAGTTTTTTTATATATGCCTCCCTTTAGTTTTTAAAATTTCTAAATTAATCACATGTGATTACACAAAGAAGGGATTATCAAAGATTATCACATTAGATTTACATGAATCTAGTCCCAAGCTTTACTAATTGTTTAGGTATAGAAATAACTACAAGCCACAGGTGAAAAGGAAAAAGAAGAGAACTGCCAATTCAGCTCACCATATCTATTCTTGTGTGAGGATTTACTATGTCTCACATTTAGATATGGGTTTCCCATTTGGTGTAAAATGACACTTATCCATTATTAAGTATCTTTACTTTTACTTACTGAGTATGTTTTACTCAGTTCTACAACTTAAATAAGATTTTTCAGTGAGCCATGACCCATATATTATTTGATTCTAAATTCCTTTAACATAAGTAATCCTAGGCAAATTAGGTACAATCTGAAGGAATAATTTATTCCATAGATTAGGATCCTCCCTTTAGGAAATACCATTAGCTTGTTTGCCAGGAATTATTAGGAGTGCATATAAATCAATGTTCTCCAGAGAAAAAACAACCAATCCAGTAAGTTGAAAGTCCTTAAAAGCAAGAACTGAACTTTCTGGAGAAGAGATTGTGTCTCAAGACTGCAGAATTCACTTTTTAACTCAGTCTGCGGCCTGTGCTATAGATTTCAAATTTACTACCACTCTACAATTGCAAGAGCCCATTCCTTAAAATAGCTCTATTCTCTAGAAAGGTCAGTTTTTGCTCTTAAGGTCTTTTAATTAACTGAATGTGGCCCATCCACACTATCATAGATAACCTTATTTAAAGTCAACTGATGGGTATTAAGGAAAGCATGTGTTGTGATGAGCACTAGGTGTTATTCACAACTAATGAATTGTTGAACACTACATCAAAAACTAATGATGTACTACATGTTGGCTAACTGAACATAATAATAAAAAGAAATAAAAATAAATAAATAAATATTGGGCGCCTGGGTGGCTCAGTTGGTTAAGCGACTGCCTTCGGCTCAGGTCATGATCCTGGAGTCCCGGGATCGAGTCCCACATCAGGCTCCCTGCTCAGCAGGGAGTCTGCTTCTCCCTCTGACCCTCCTCCCTCTCACGCTCTCTGTCTCTCATTGTCTCTCTCACAAATAAATAAAATCTTAAAAAAAAAAAATAAATAAATAAATAAATAAATAAATAAATAAATATTACATAATCCTCCTTTAATAAATAATGTGAATATTCAATATAATTGAAGCCAGAAAGACTGCTTTTGTTTCAGGATAACTGGTTCAAAAATAAGAGGACTCAGCACACACAAAAAATAAAATAAAAAAAATAAAAAATAAATAAAAAAATAAAGTCAACTGATTGTAGAAGCACACAAAAAGTACTTTCAGGCAAAATCTAGATTACTCTTTGATTGAATAACTGGATACTCTTGCTTAGACAAGTTGATACATAAAACTTACCATCATAGAGTGTGGGCTTTCTGTTAATGCAGATGACTCTTGCATTAGATAATTATTCAAGACTGATTCTAAATACACAAATTTTACTTGATGATGAACTTTTGTTGACATGCCTCAATTTATTATATGATTGGTTAGGAAATATTGTGTTCACAATGCTCAGCTTCAATCAATTGCCATCTGGCAACTCACAGTCTCTAGTGTCTAAGAGATGTTCCTCTGAAAGGATGACCTATTATAGTGCAGTTTGCTCCAGGTGGCATATTGTGTTTTCCGGAGATGGCCACAGTAACACCTCCCATCACATATTTTCTACAATGTGATCATGACACTTCTCCCACTGAGAATAATTTAGAGGAAAAGGCTGTTATATAATTTTATCAAAATACTGGTTTTGAAATAGATGGTATATCGTGATATTAAGACATTTGATTTTTAAATAATCCAGTATAGTTTTTATTGCAGATTTTCTCTTTATGTTTTGGTTAATTTGTATTTTTTCATTAATCTTAAAGGACTTAATCTAAAAAGTTCAATATAATTCTCTAACGTAATGGATTCTAAATCTCATCACCTCTTGGGTGTATTATACTGGCCCTTTTCTGGTAGCCCAAACTCCATTTTTTGCTTTATGACTCCACGTGACTGTGAAAAGCTTTGACCGCTTGGCTCCTGGTGAAATGCACATTATAAATTCACAAATACCTCAGGGGAAATGATTTTCAGAACATTTGTTTATCTCACTGATTTTTACTTCTCTGTGGGATTTTGTTTAACCCTGCATTTTATGAAATTTTGTTTGTTTCTATTTGATTTGATTATTGCTTTCTATCAAACTGCTATATCATAGGTAGAAGCAGAATTCCTTTTTCTCTTTAACATTTGATATTATTCTCTGAAACTTAGTGATGTATCATTCTCTGCCTACATATACAACAAAAATACTAAAGATATGCTGTCAGGGGCTTTGCTATACGACTTTTTAATTGTCCCCGAATTCATTCTGGTCATTATCTTTTCCTATAGGGCATTTGTGTTTTTTAAAGTAGGCAATCCTAACTCTTAGTCTGGTATAAAAACCTGGCTGCCATGTTCTGCATTATAAGAAGAAAAATGGGACTGAGATCTCATTCTTCATTTGATCTCCTTTTAACTTTTCCCCACATAGCTCCCTTCCTTAACTACATTTTTGTTTTATTTTACAAAAATTAACCCTGCAGGGGCGGCTGGGTGGCTCAGTCAGTTAAGCATCTGACTCTTGGTTTCCACTCAGATCATGATCTCAGGGTGATGAGATCGAATCCTGCATCGGGCTCCATGCTCAGCAGGGAATCTGCCTGAGGATTCTCTCTCACTCTCCCTCTGCCCCTCGTCCCATGCTCTGTCTCTCTCTAAACTAAATAAATAAATCTTAAAAAAAATAAAAAAGGAAACAAAGATTTTCTATTAAAAAATTAAACCTCCAAAATTCGGCTAGGTTTGTACATTTATTTTCACTTGGCTTCTTGGTTTAGAGGCAGGCATTTAAGAATTTAAATGATTTGGTCCCAATAGTTTATTTTTGCTTTTCCCTTGCCTCAGGAGACATATCTAGAAGGATGATGCTATGCTCAGTGTTAGAAAAATTACTGACTGTGTTCTTCTCTAGCATTTTTATGGTTTCAGGTCTCACAGTTAGGTCTTTAATCCATTTTGAATTTATTTTTGTGTATGGTGTAAGAAAGTGATCCAGTTTCAATCTTTTGCATGTAACTGTCCAGTTTTCCCAACACCATTTGTTGAAAAGACTGTCTTTTTCCCACTCATATTCTTGCCTCCTTTGTAGAAGATTAATTGACCATATAATTGTGGGTTTATTTGGGGGCTTTCTATTCTGTTCCATTGATCTATGTGGCTATTTTTTGTACCAGTACCCTACTGTTTTGATTACTACAGTCTTGTAATATAACTTGAAGTTTGAAATTGTGATAAAAAGCTTCGGCACAGCAAAGGAAACTACCAACAAAACTAAAAGATAATCTACTGAATGGGAGAAGATATTTGCAAATGACATATCCAATAAAGGCTTAGTACTCAAAATATATAAAAACTTACATAAGTCAAGACCCAAAAAATAGATGCTCCAATTAAGAAAATGAGCATAAGACATGAACAGACATTTCTCCAAAGAAGACATACAGATGGCCAACAGACACATGAAAAGATGCTCAACATCACTCATCATCAGGAAATGCAATTCAAAACCACAATGAGATACCACCTCATACCTCATGTCAGCATGGCTGAAATAAAAAAACTCAAGAAACAACAACTGTTGGTGAGGATGTGAAGAAAAAGGAACCCTCATGCACTATTGGTGGGAATGCAAACTTGTGTAGCTACTGTGGAAAACAGTATGGAGATTCCTCAAAAAAATTAAAAATAGAACTATACTACAATCCAGTAATCCCACTACTGGGCATTTACCCAAAGAACACAAAAACACTAATTTGAAAAGATATGTGCACCCCTATGTTTAATGCAACATTATTTATAATAGACAAACTACGGAAGAAGCCTAAGTGTCCATTGATAGGTGAATGGATAAAGAAGAGGTGGTATGTATATACACACAAGAGAATATTATTCAATCACAAAAAAAATGAAATCTTGCCATTTGCAGCAACATGGATGGATCTAGAGAGTATAATGCTAAGAGAAATAAGCCAGCTAAAGAAAGACAAATACCATATGATTCCAATCATATGTGGAATTTAAGACACAAAACAAATAAATAAAGATAAAAAAGAAAGAAAGAGAATGAGAGAGAGAGAGAGAGAGAGAACCCAAGAAAGGGCACTTAACTATAGATAACAAAGAGATGGTTATCAGAGGGGCGGTGGGTGGGGGATGGGTGAAATAGGTGAAAGGGATTCACAGTGCACTTGTCTTGATGAGGACTGAGTAATGTATGGAACTGTTGAATCACTATGTTGTACACCTGAAACTAATACAGCACTGTATATTAACTATAATGAAATTAAAATAAAATGCCCCCCCAGCAAACAAACAAACAAAAATTAACTAATTTGTATTAAAAATGAAATCAACATGTCTGGGTTCATTCCAAATTTGAATTCAATCTTTATAAATTAAGAATTTGGCATCTTCCGGGCGCCTGGGTGGCTCAGTTGGTTAAACAACTGCCTTCGGCTCAGGTCATGATCCTGGAGTCCCGGGATCGAGTCCCGCATCGGGCTCCCTTCTCGGCGGGGAGTCTGCTTCTCCCTCTGACCCTCCTCCCTCTCACTCCCTCTCATGCTGTCTCTCGTTCTCTCTCTCGCAAATAAATAAAATCTTAAAAAAAAAAAAAAAAAAAAAAAATTAAAAAAAAAAAAAGAATTTGGCATCTTCCATTTCTGAGCATGTCTGTTGGGCAAATTGCCTTATTTCCTATGACTTCTTTCCCAAATCTTGTCAGCTTAGATTGCATCTTCCTCTCATGTCAGATAACTCTGCATATTTAGTTTCTAGCTTCTAAAATTCTCATGACACCTCTTCTGCTACCTCCTACTAACCTATTTGTCTTTGTGTGTTCTTGACCTTTTATTCCAACTGGTGACTACAGTAACTATCTCTGATGGAAAAGATAAATGCCTATGTCTAACCCACTATAATTGAACTGTTTGTCTGCCTCAGACTTTTGTCTGGCTTTTAAAGATCAAATGCATAAATAAATTATTCATTGATCATTTCATAACTGAGTCCTTATTGAAAATAGGAATCAAAATTATTATAGAGAAAAAGAAAAAGTAAATTGTAATAAAACACGCAGTTATGCAGAACAATCTGTTCTGTTTTCTTAGATTCTGTATTTGTATATTTGGTATTCATTAATAACAGGGCCAAACTAACAACCAAGAGGATAGGTATCTCCCCTGACAACCAGACCCCATAATCTGAACCACTCCCTTATCTAACTCACATTCCAAGCCAATGTTTCTCCTGCTCTAAATCACCCAGGATCATCTACTAAACCACTAGAGACCACATCTATAGCCCAGAGCCCACATACATTATTCAAACTACCCAGTCCTAACCAGTTTCTCATGCCCTCCTTTGCCATTCCTGCAGAAACTTGAATAAAAACTCTGGCTTAAGCTTCCCCTCACTTTTCCTTTCTACTTCTTGCCCAAACCTCATGGTTCCCCATGTGTCCCTGCATGGCATAATGTGCTCCTTCCTCTTGGGAAAGGTAAGAAAAATTTCCTTTCAAATGCATCACCTTCTCTATATCATAGCTCAGTCACCTCTATAAATTAATATCTTGAGTATACAATTACTACACTGTTCTAACAAAATTGTCCGTGAGCATTCTATCTATTTCAAACAAAAAGTTTTCAAAAACTGGGGACCTTACTAAAACAAAATTTTATGTACTTCTCATCCATATGAAAAAAAAAAAAAAAAGACCTTAGAATCAAGTATTGCTCTCTAAAATATAATGCAGAACCATTTGTCAATATCTAATATAGAACATGGGTTAAAATAAAGATGTTAAAACTCTAAAATATCAGTGCTTCCAGTAACTTTTATAACCTCAGTAGAAATTATTTGAAATAACTGGTATTCTATAAAATGAAGCAACATTTGCATACATTTTGGAAATCCTTCTGTTTATTTATCTCTTCTTAAATGCAAATACATTCAATATATAAACTTTTAGATACATACACATCATTATTTCATTCTTTAAAAACCCTCTTCCCTTCACCCTTTTCCCTCCCTTTATCTCCCTTTATTTATATGGGTTTCTTGAATGTTACTTGTAGAATCACTGGTGACTTCTAGGGGACTGGCTTGCCCAGATTTATTTATTTCTGTTTTTGATATTTTATTTATTGCTTGATTATTTTTATAAGCCTGAACTTCTTATTAAGAAGTAAATTAATTATATTAACATAAACAAAAAAAGACAAATATCGTCTACAAAGTAGTCATTGAATTTGGGAACAAGAGAGTACTGGAAATAAGATTGAGTTTAGTACATTTACAAAATAATATGGAAGATGAATAATTAAATGACATTAATCATTAATGTAGGAGTTTTTCACGGACAAATAAATATCATCAGGATTCGTTGTGATGATTTAGTAACAGATATGCCCTTAACTCCATGCTAGCTGCTGAATTCCTGTTTCACTAGAGTTAAGGCAAGTCTAAGAAGTTGGCTGCATACCCACAATTAATGCCCAGAGATTTGGAGCAATATTTATTATGGCTGATGTTCATGTGGTAGACATATTACTAACAACCCTAGCCACATCAAGAGATACCCCATTAGGGAATACAGAATGAGTTTAACATTGTTTATCTTGACCCCACCCCATCTTTTCTCTCCCTTTCCAGTTCTAGGCTCTCCTACTTGGAAATATATGACTGATCTTTTATGTAAAACTTAAATTCTAATGCAGGAAAATTATGCACTTCACCTCACTGTGACTAACACTCACAATGCCCAGGAGAGGGTTGTTCTATATAGGCATTCTCCACCATCAAAGCAGAAGCATATTTGTGTGAACAACGGTTTATGTTTTTGCGGAAAAAAAATTCTCATCAAAAAAGAAGCTCGCAGGGCGCCTGGGTGGCTCAATCGTTAAGCGTCTGCTTTCGGCTCAGGTCATGATCCCAGGGTCCTGGAATCAAGCCCCGCATCGGGATCCCTGCTCCGTGGAGAGCCTGCTTCTCCCTCTCCCACTCCCCTTGCTTGTGTTCCCTCTCTCACTGTCTCTCTCTCTCTGTGTCAAATAAGTAAAATCATTAAAAAAAGAAAAAGCTCACCAATTCGAATAACTACAATCTAATACCATGTCTTCTTCATTTTTTACATTTCCCAATGTGGAAAGGACACTACTTAATATTGCAGATTATGAATGTTTTTTACTAATCCATGAGACACAAGTATTTGTGGAATTTACTTGTTAGATATGTGTAATTTTATGCATATTCATGAAATCATAAATACAAAGTATCTTTCATAGAATAGCTGGATCTTTTAAGATACATTCTCATATTCCATTTTTGAAGAAGACGTGTAAGTTGCCCATTAAAACAAAACTACATAGAATGAGTCTTCAGTAATTCCTGGAGAATCCAATCAGTTATCAGTTACTTTGAATAGCCTGGAGTCTCTTATTTCTGATCCCATAGTCTGGCAGTATAAAAACATCTTGCCCAAAGGTGAATACAAAACCCATTGCATAAGATGCTTCAGTCTAATTGGGATATTGAACTAAAAGCTAAAACATGTGGTATTTTCCAAATGTTTATGCTTAAAGTCTCTAGTATGGATATCTTATCTGTTGTGGCTCTCGTTCAATGATTTGGGAAACAAAAGTGACTTTAAAGAAATATATTTTACTTTAAAACAGAAACAATTGCTGAGTGATTTCACAGGGAAGACATCTGAGAGAAAGGCTATACAGATGAAGTCCCAGAAAAACAAAGTTGTAGAAAAACAAAGTTCTAGGAAAGAGAGTTACGCTGTGGAAGTTTTTAAGCCCCATGCAAGTGTAACAAGGTTTCAAATATGGAAGTATGAATCTCAACAGGACTCCGTAGAGAATTCTCTGTGGAACAGAACCATCAAGGAAAACATTGAGTGTAGTTGGCAGAGTAGTGCCTTAGAAAGTGGCAGTTTTTTGGAAGAGTAGGCTGAAAGCTTTGAAGACATTTTATTAGTAAAAGAGAAAGAGAGAATTTAAAAGATGCAGGAAACAATGCAAAAGTGAGAAAAAGAAATGGAAAGATTAAAAGTTTTGTTAAGAAAAGAAAATTCAGGGGCGCCTGGGTGGCTCAGTTGGTTAAGCGACTGCCTTCGGCTCAGGTCATGATCCTGGAGTCCCGGGATCGAGTCCCACATCGGGCTCCCTGCTCGGCAGGGAGTCTGCTTCCCCCTCTGACCCTCCCCCCTCTCATGTGCTCTCTCTCATTCTCTCTCTCTCAAATAAATAAATAAAATCTTTAAAAAAAAAAAAAAAAAAAAAAGAAAAGAAAATTCAGTTTTCCATGGGCAGAGGTCCAGTGTGACAGCTACATTTATCAAAAATCATAAGATGGGTATGACATGCTCTGTTATCAACTCCCCTTGTCCTGTTTTTTTTTTTTTTTTTTTTTTTTTTTTTTTTAAAGTGCTTCATTTACCTCTTGTCTTTCATGAATTTCTGGCATTTGGTCAATACCATTTGGAAATAACTGCTGCTGCTGAATTTCATTTAGAGAAGGTGACAACACACATCTATGACTATGACACTGAACCTACTAAATATAAAAGTAAAAGAGCATATTAACAAATACCATCACCTACCTAGGAAGCAAGAGAAGATTGGCTCAGGGTTTATTAAGAATATCTGAAAACAAAAATGTATTTTAAACCTGCAAATACAGAGGCCCTACAGGAAATTATATTTTATCTATATGATAATTTAGTCACTTTAAGTAGTAATAAACACTATATATATATTATGAATTTATAATTTTAGTTATTAATTCTTTAAGCTTTCATGCCACTACAGCTTCTCCGATTTGTCAAATTATTTTAGAGTCCATTAGAATCATGCATTACCAAGTGGGGACAATGAGTAATTTATTTTTATTGATTTATGTCAGAGACTAAGTGCTATTATTTTGATGTCTGTGATGAAATAAAGCACTGGGGATCAACAAAACTTAATTCTGTTTCTGTGGTTTTAAATAATTGTTCATTGTGAAGAAAATGTACATGTACTTCAAATATCTCGTCACTATAATGTAGAAGGAATGAATCATAGCGACTGCATCATGCATTAAGCTTTAGACACACTTGCTAGGTAACTTTGTATATCTACAGCCAATTTAAACCTTTTGTAGCCCAGGCTCATTGAACAATAGAAGTTAGTGCTTTGTAATAAACTGGGATTTTAAAAAGAAGAGAAAATTTGTATTATATGTGTATGCAAAAGAAACAAATAGGGAGTGATAATCACTTCCCTGCTTTCTGCTTCTCGACAAACACCTTTGTAGTAGAAGATTCTCATAGATCAGGAATTCTCCTTCACAGGAGAGATGTGACTTATATTGAAAGAGTTATTAAAAGCCCTTTATTGACCATCTCAGTTGTGCAGAACCCCATATACCATAATTAGATAGAGTCTAAGAAGTTTGCTTCTAATTATATACTAATGTAATCAATGTAAAGCCCACCATAGCAGTCCATACCTATTTCTAGGTTCAGAATACCATACCTTCCTTTTCTCAAATTTTAGCTACTTAGGTTAAAATAGCTTAAGAGGAGAAAGGAAGGTGAATTTGCTGTCATTGTCAAATTCCCCGCTAATAATCCAGGTAGAAAGAAAATCCTAATAATGATTTACTGAACTGCTTCCTATCACTTAATAACATATAATTAATAAAATCTTACACTAGTCTGATTTAGTTAATTTAGTTAATATATGTATTAATCTTGTCAGGTCTGAAAGGAAATAGATGGCACAATAAAATTTATTTAAAGATAATTTAATGAATTTGCTGTTTATTGTAGTTGATGTAGAGTGGAACTAGAATGGAAAGTGAAACCCCCAGGGACTAGCAATAACTAGAAGGTATTACCATACTTAGCTTTGCGGGATAGAGACTACTTTTATCTGAGGTGAGTAATAGTTACAGCCATGGAAACGGGCCACTCAGATGTCACTGCGGTCATAGAAAATGCAGCCATTGACAAACAGTGGCCTAGCATGGACAGAACAGATGGAGTGTATACTAAGCTGTCTCTCCCATCCTACCTTTTGGCCAAAACTACAACCAATGAACAAAATATCTAACGGTCAGCCTTCTAGGTCACAGAGGAATCACAAAAAGGCTGAAAATTAGTTTTGTACAGCAAACTGAGTAAAGTCATCACGGGGATATACTAAAGTTAAAACACAGTCCATATCTAAATACACATATTTAAACTATCTTAGTTAAAATTTACTTCTCAAGATTAAATTATTGCCTAGAGAATTTTAAGAAGTATGCAATTCAATGTTCAAACAATTTAAGGATTTAATTTCAGTAACAGCTGTCTAACATCAGAATAAAACAGACTCATTGCTACCTCACAAACCATCTCAGATTCTATTCTTATAAAGAGAATGGACAAAGGTATATATCTCTAAATTTACTGTAAGAACTCCATGTGGTCATTAAGCGAAAGATTCAGTAAAGAAATGACATGAAATCTAAAATATGTGTTATCTAACATTGAAATAGCACTACTGCAAATTTACTTTAGCCAGTATGTCAGACCAAATGCACTGGTGGTAGGTGAGAACTTCTTACTGCGAAATGGTGGGGTCTTGATGAAACATAATAACTTCATTAAGTTAAATGAATCTGTATCTGAGAAGAATGAGCAGTAAGTAAGAAGATAATGTGGTTCTCTTGAAGGATGTAGGAAGTAGAAACAAGGGATGGTAAACACACACACACACACACCCTCCTCATATTCTATATTCAGAAAAAATATCCTCGAAGGATAAAGAAGAGATAAAGACTTTTCAGACAAACGAAACTGAGGGAATTTATTATTCAGGAAAATACCCTTCAAAAAATGTTAGAAGTTCTTCAGGGAGAAGTAAAGTGATATGGGTCAAAAACTGGAAGGCCCATGAAGAAAGAATACTGGAAGAGGAATACATAGGTAAAATAAAATTAGTTTTTGAATTTTTAGGACAAAACAACTATTTAAATGATAAATTGGGTATATATAGTGTATATCTAAGTGAAATGAACAACAGCAATGCCATAAAAAACAGGAGAGATGAATTGGGAATACTTTAAAATATGGGCCCTGCAACTATGTAAGAAACAGTAGAGTGTTATTTGAAGGTGATCTTAGTTAAAGACTGATAGACAAATTCTAGAGCAACCACTTAAAAAAATACTGGAGGATGTTGAGAAGTGGATTAATGTGAGTGGACATGATGTTTGCTAATCAAAGTTAGGCTCCTTCTTGCTAATAGAAACTGGGAGATATGGGTGTTCTTTTTCTTGATGGTTCTTTAATGATAATTACATTTCAAAGGAATGGCACCCCGGCCCTCAAGAACTACATTTCTGGGTTATAAAACTGGCAGTGGCTGGAGGATACTTTACATCTCAAAGGAGGCAGAAAAAAATGTACACTTGCAAGTTTTCTAAAATAAATCCTCTAAGAAATGGGAGTTTAGAGGCCAAAAATCAAGAAGAAACTTACCCATTGTTTAGTCAAACTGAGGGAAACAAATATTCAGGCCTTCTTGGCCAAAACTTATTTAGACCCATGATAATTCAAGAGTTGATTGAGACCTATTTGCCAATGAAACAAGGGACCAGAAAGATAAGGCACTTTTTCTTGCCTTACTTGTACATTTTACCACAACTTGTTTCAGTCAGATGAGGCAGGTTGAGGTTAGCTGCTCACGATGAGGGCTGATATTTGTGAAGACATTTAAGATTTCTTTTGCCATGATGTGTAATCTTATGGAAGCTGTGACTTATATTTTGGGCAAGAAACTGAGAAGAGACCTAGTGACAGGCCATCTGGGTATCTCAAAAGCCCATCATCGTGCATAAAGCATAAGCCTGTGTCCATTGCCTTTCAGCCTCAGGTGCTAGCAGTGGTTGTCCCTTAACTTTCTTAAAATGTCTCATAATAGCTAATTAAATAAGCATTGTTTCAGATATGGCATTCTAGGCCTGGCTTTTGCTACTTAATAAATTATTTCAACTATAAACTATTTAAAAAAACACAGATTCTTATTAAACCTATGCAAATAACCATGTTACTATGAAAATAAGAATATTCAACAAGAGGTTCTTGAATTCTGGAGGGGTCAGGCAGGAAGAAAAAAATAAATGTTTCATTTCTATTTACAAAAGCATGGTCTACTACTATTATGAGTTGTGCCTATTTTAAGAGAAAAGAGAGAGGTGCCACCTTGGATCGAGAAAATAAAATTTTAAGATATCAACAATAGTTTTTAAAAAGCTGCAATCAACCTCCATCAGTTCATTCATTACTTTGTAATTAATTCTTATTCCACGTGATCTTGAGTTATCAATCTCATAATCCCATCTCAATTAAAATTCTGGATATCCTGACTCAGTCCACTAATATGTTCTCAAAATTATTTCAGTAATGAGATAAGAAGCTGTACCCAGAAGTACCTGGCATACTCCTCTTCCACAGAACTACTCTTTGTTGAAGATATACTCTGGCATGTAGCTGATTTACAAACACTTTGAGGAAAACATCAGTATAAAACAAAAACAAAACAAAACAAACAAACAGAACAAACAAACAAAAGCCTAACCAGAAATATATAACAAAGACGAAATAGCTATAATTAAATTATGACTGATAATTTTTTAAAGGTAAATACTCTGATGAGAATTCATGACAAGAATAATGCAACTGAAAAGGAAATTTCATTCTTTCTGTGTCATGCAAGAAAGGTAATCTAAAAATGTTCAGACAAAATATCTATAAATATGATATTTTCATTTTCAAAGAAGATTGGATATTATGTCTAATTTATGAAAATGGATAAACATAATCCTTACAAAGAAAAAAATTCTTAAATGTAAAATATAGTAATCCTGACACATACTATACCATGAATATATGATATAGATAAAATATATCAAGAATATATCATTATCAAGTAGGAAGATTCAGTATGTCCAAAGTGGGTCTTATATAGATACCTGTATAGTAATGAAACTTCATATGTAAGTTGTTTGAATCTACAATTGAAAACTATTGGCTTAAAATATACTGGACTCAAAGAAGTAAAGTTGTGATCAGATTAATATTTAAAAAAATAACTGACTTCATAATTAATTATACTATAATGTTGTTATGTAATATATCTAATATCTAATATAAGGCAAGACAGACCAGGATCCTGATAAATAGAAACATAGCATTGAAAATTAGGAAATTGACAGAACTCTAGGAACTTCCCATACAGCATACAATTCCTGAAATATTTATGCTAATAACATTTTACTCATACACCTTTAACCTAAGAAAGGCTGAGCAACAGATCTGAATTCGTGATGCTTCCCAAGAAACCTATCAATAGTAACTTGTCAAGTAAAACTATTTCTAGCATCTCTCTTTTTAAAAGTGAAAAAAAAATCTTTTGTCTCTAGAGCCCTCTGGGAAACTGTAAAAACAGGTTTTTGTTCAAAAGATATCATTTAGAATGTGATTTTTGGGGTGCCTGGGTGGCTCAGTCGTTAAGCATCTGCCTTCGGCTGAGGTCATGATCCCAGTGTCCTGGGATCGAGCCCCGCATGGGGCTCCCTGCTCAGCGGGAAGCCTGCTTCTTCCTCTCCCACGCCCCCTGCTTGTATTCCCTCTCTTGCTGTGTCTCTCTCTGTCAAATAAATAAATAAAATCTTAAAAAAATATATTAAAAAAATAGAATGTGATTTTTAAAAGGCAAAATATTAGTATTTGTCAGGAGGTTGGAACACTAGGTTAATAAGATTCTGGCTTATTGAGAAAAAATACTTGATGATCTATTCAACTAAAGAGACAAAAAAAATATTAAAAGCCAATACAGCAGGTAATATGCTTGTAAAGAAACTTAACTCTTTCAAAAGTGTGATGTCTTGCTCTCTTAAATAATCAAGAACATGGTAAAGTCAATGTAAACATGGAAAATTATGCTGATAGGACATGGAATCTTTGTCTTTTATGCAGATTACTCAGAAGGTAAAGAAAACCCTTTTGTAACCATTTATTAAAAGCAGACCAATAGCCCAAGACATTTTTTTTTATTTTAGCAGAAAAAATAAAATTCTAACATTGTATTAGTATAATATTTGATACTAAAGTTCTTTTTGACAATCTTATAAATAAACCCACCAAATCCTAACTAGCTTTGACCAGGAAAATAAAATTCCATTTCCATGAATTTTCTACAACTTTATATATCCACTCACATTTTGTCTGGTACTTTCCTTTCCTTCTGGAACAACCAGTCATTTCTCTTTAGGACAAAACTACTAACTCTTCCTTAAGAAATTCACACCCTGTTTATTTTGTAAACAAAGTGTTCCTCTCTATAAGAAACAACAGATGTTTGTGAGGAAATGGAGAAAGGGGAACCCTCTTACACTGTTGGTGGGAATGCACACTGGTGCAGTTCTGGAAAACAGTATGGAGAATCTTCAAAAAGTTAAAAATAGAACCACCCTATGACCTAGCAATTGCACTACTAGGGATTTACCCAAAAGGATACAAAAATACTAATTCAAAGGGATACATGCACCCCAATGTTTATAGCAGCATAATCTATAATAGCCACATTATGGAAACAGCCTAAATGTCCATTAACTGATGAATGGATAAAGAAAGTGGTATATATGTATATCACAATGGAATATTACTTAGTCATAAAAAAGAATGAAATCTTACCATTTGCAATGACATGGATAGAGCTACAGAGTATTATGCTAAGCCAAAGAGAAAGACAAATACCATATTGTTTCACTCAGATGTGGAATTTTAGAAACAAAACAAGCAAAGGGGGGAAAAAGAGAGAGAGAGGCAAACCAAGAAACAGACTCTTAAGTATAGAGAACAAACCTATGGTTACCAGAGGGGAGGTGGGTGGGGACATGAGTTAAATAGATGATGGGGATTAAAGAGTGCACTTGTTGTGATAAGCACTGGGTGCTGTATGGATGTGTTGAATCACTATATTGTGCACCTGAAACGAATATTACACTGTACGTTAACTAACTGGAATTTAAATAAAAACCTTAAAAGAAACCCGAAACAAAAGACTAAATGTAATGTGGTATCCTACAGAGGATCCTGGAACAGAAAAAGGACATTAGGTAAAAACTAAGGAAATCTGAATAAAGTATGGACTTTAGTTAATAATAACATACCAATAATATCAGTATAGGTTCATTAATTGCAACATATTTGCCATACTAATGTAAAATATTATTATACAGGAAATTGGGTATCGAGTTGGAGGGTATATAGAAGGAACTCTGCTCAATTTTTCATAAATTTAAAACAGCTCAAAAATTAAAGAAAGTTATTAATTAAAACAATATAATAATAAGATAACAATAGTTAAAAAAAGACCCACAAAGTGTTCCTCTCTGCCACTAATACTCACATTCATATATATTGGTTATAACTTAACCACAGTAACTTCTCTTTCACAGAGAAAACTAAGGGATGGATCCTTGTGAACTGTCATACATTTTGTCAGCATTTTGAAGCAGACCAGAAGAGCTTATGAATACACATTTCACAGGTTTTTGTGTGAAAAATGTGTCCTTATATTACAAGTGCTTTAAGTGCCAAAATTGAACAAGGACATAAACAGATCCAAATAAAAGTACTCTTTAAAAATAAGAGGCAAAAGGTATATCATTTTAAAAAAATATTACAAAATTTGCAAACAGATAGTGCTTACATGCAAATATATATTGCCTTTCTTATAAATGAATTTATAATTTAATAAATATTCAAAGCAATCAAAAAATTTTTGTAAATTTAACATCATGTTTTTAAATTCAGTTAATGTAAGTTTCCAAAGGCAATTAGGGTGTAAACTGTGTTTAGTGCTTTGGTTTATGGGTTTTATTCTTCCTTTTCTTTAAGCAATGCTGTTTTTGCAAAGCCACATATAATTGTCACACACTATAAGCCAAATTTTTGAAATTGACTTCAGTATGAAAGAAAAAACAACAATTAACGACCAACTGCTTCATGTTATCTTATCTACAAGATTTCCAACTGTTTCTATATTTTAAAAAATCACATAAGAATGCTGCAAAATCTGTAAATATATCATAATTTTATCACTTTTTCTAAAAACAAGTCTATGCCTTTGTTTCTTTTTTTAAAAGATAATTTCACAAATTTATATTGTCACTAAAGTACAAATGAATCTCAAAGGAAATATTAGAATTAATTTTTTCAAGTTTACAGCTGAGATATTCACAAGCCATATCTAATAGCCTATCTTGGGAATAATTACTGGTAATGGGTATCCAAGGGAAATGATTGCCTGCTGCTATGAATTAGGAGTGCCACAGGTGGTATTCATCAATTACAATGGGTTGGAGAAGAGTAGCAGTCTGAGCCAAGACTCCTTAAGCTTGATTTGTGGAACCATTGTTTCTGGATGCTTCAAACATTGACTACTTACAACAATGACCTACAATTTTTTTCAAGCAAAACAAAATGATGTATATATCAAACAAAACAAAGATTTAGCATCATGTCTTTAATGTGTAACAGTGAAATGCCTTCACGGTGTGGAAGAAACCCAGTTTAAAGCAGGTTTCTTACTTTTCTTTCTTTTTCTTTCTTCTTTCTTTCTTTCTTTTTCTTTCTTCTTTCTTTCTTTCTTTTTCTTTCTTCCTTCCTTCCTTCCTTTCTTTCTTTCTTTTTCTTTCTTTCTTTCTTTTCTTTCTTTCTTTCTTCCTTTCTTCCTTTCTTCCTTTCTCTTTCTTTCTTTCTTCTTTCCTTCCTTCCTTCCTTCCTTTTCTTTCCTTTCTTTCTTTCTTTCTTTCTTTCTTTCTTTCTTTCTTTCTTTCTTTCTTTCTTTCTTTCTTTCTTTCTTTCTTTTCTTATTTATTTGAGAGAGAGAGCGAGAGCATGAGGGTGATGCAGAGCAGAGGAAGAGGGAGAAGCAGACTCCCTGCTGAGCAGGGAGCCTGATGTGGGGCTGGATCCCAGGACCCTGAAATCATGATCTGAGCTGAAGGCAGATGCTTAACCGACTGAGCCACCCAGGTGCCCCTAAAGCAGATTTCTAAGTAAATATAAACTATACTAAATTGAGGCTAACAATGGATATTACAAGTTGCTTTGGTTTATTTTTGCATGAACTTAAAATAATTATTAGCAAATTGCATTAATTAGTTACCTTATGATATGTGTTTCTAAACAATTCAGGGGTCCAGTGAACATAAAAATAGAACAATTAACTCCATTGCTGTTGTTATTTATCATACTATTTGAGTGAGATTTATGATAAATCATCAGGAAATTGCCTTCATGTGTTCTGTAGCTCAAAATAAATGAGCACATGATGCTGTTTAGTTGGTTCTTCTTTATAACATAAAAATAACTGAATTTAATCTGTACAAATTTAGTTTATTAAAAAATAGATAACAGAAAAATCAGATTTTGAATAATGTCAAGTTATTTGTGTGATTATTTCAAATATTCCTCAATTCATTTTTTCCTATAATTCCATGATTATAAAAGTCCTTGAGAGAAAATATTTTAGACAAATATCAGGTCAGTCTCCTAATTTAAATCAAATTAAAAAATGTCAATTACATTATCCCTATGACTGCTGATAATTTTACTTTAAATATAAATTTGAATTAGAGGACATATGTGAATACACATACTTTATGAGAACTGAAAAATAAATTGAAATACTAGCAGACTGAAAAACAAACAAAACAAAACAGAAAGTGGAAGGTCCAATTGGGATAAGATGTTGATTCCTATTTACCTCTGCCATCATAACCAGTCAAACATATCACGTTAATTCAAAACGAATTAAATTTTGTTTTGAGGCCTAAGAAAAGTGTGGACTGTTTTCCAAACAAACCAAGTAAATTGTGAAAGGGAACTATCTTGAAATAGGATATAAAATAAAAGAGAAAAAATGAGAATGTTAGAACAAATTCCGAGAGCTAAGCAAAAGTTTAAAATAGAGTGGGAAAATTGTTAAAATTTCACAGGCACAAGAAAATTGCTTTGCATGCTATTTGCTAAGGTTGATTCATGAGTCATCTATATGGTCTAGTTGCAAGCTGAAAAAACTAAAATACCATTCTTGCCATTCAAATAGTTTGCTTTAAAAAAAGCAGACAATTTGAAATTTATCTGAATTGTATGAAGTCAAATAGGCATCATTAAAAAAAATGCACTGAGATATTCCTGTAAGAAAAAGAAACCAACTTTTTGAGACAATATTTTCTCATAGTGGTTAATGCAGTCTCTCCAAAGTGCTTAAAGTACTACCACGGCTATAACATGACTTAGTCAACAGTAGTGAATGATCTTGAATTGGAAGTAGAAACTTCCAAAAAGCTCTGATTATTGGAAGTGGAATTTACTCACAGCAACCCTGGGGTCTAATGGTAGTGCTCCCATGAAATAATTATAGTGCTTCCATAACAATAAATTATAAAAGAATATTAGTAAGACAATTTTAGATAAACACTAATTTTTCAGTTAGAGTTGAGTCAGGAAAGAAACCTCTCTGGGTATTTAAAGGAGACAAAATTTAATGCATTGGTTATTGATGTGGTGGTTGAGAGCTGAATTAATGTTTGTGAATCAATCCAGTCTAGTCGTAGTATGTTTATTCTACTCCTAGGGTAGTGGGACAAATGGAAGATGCAGTGTTATAGGAACCCAGGGGCCAAAGTCACCTGCAGAACCTGGATCATGACAGACCTATCTGGCAGGAACTATGCTATACACTGAATGTTTGTGCCCCCCATCTCCACTCATATGTTGAAGCCTAATCCCCAGTAGGGTAGTATTTGGAGGTGGGGCATTGGGGGATTATTAGGCCATGAGAGTGGAGCCCTCATGAATGGGATTAGTGCCTTTACAAAAGAACTCAGGGAGCTTTTTCACTACTTTTGCTTTTTTGTGAGAACACAGCAAGAAAATAACCATCTATGAACCAGGAAGTGGGCCCTCACTAGATATTGATTCTGCTGGCGTCTTGATCTAGGACTTTGCAGGCTTCAGAACTGTGAGAAATAACTGTTGTTGAAGTCATCCAGTCTGTAGTATTATTGTTATAGGGGACCCAAAAAAACAGACCGCAACCCCAGAACTACATAGGCACTGCTAGCGATGCAACCAAAGGTAAAGAAGGAGGGGAGAAATTCACGCGCTCCACCCTTCCTCACACCCTTCCCCAACTTCCCACACTTACCTCCCATTGACCAAATCCCACCAGATGCCCACTGAAATGGGAAGAGGCTATTCATCCTGAGATACAGTGCAGAGCAGGAGAAAGACAAAACTATTCCTGAGGGAACAGAGGCAAAGTCACAGAAGAGATATAAGAAAAACACAATGTGTGGAAAGGTGGAGAGAATTTTTAGACAAGGTAGTAAGGGAAAGCCTTCCTGTGCAAAACAGATTAAGGTGACTCGTGGTTTCCCAAATTTTGCTTAATCATTCTTTCATTGTTGGATTAGTTCAAGGTTCTGTTCTTAGAAACTGAACTGTAGATGAACTAAATTTTTGTTTGTTTTATCAATTCCTTCCTGACAGAATAACTGGGTCAGTTTTTTAAGGATCTTCACATATTTCATGAAAGCATTTCCAAAATGTGATTAATCAATTCAAACTTCCAACAATAACATAAAAATTTTTCAAACTTCTAAACTTCAAGTGACATGATATTTTCATTACTGATTTAAATATATACAATTGAGAGCCATACCTGACTCTAAGAATACAAAATATACATATATATTATTCCTGTAAAGAATTGAAGACACTAGAAAAATCAAAGAAATATTGAGAAAACTGGAAGCTCTACCTGTTTCAAGGTCCTAGAATAAGTTGTAGATATGATATTTATCCAGTTCTGACGATACAATTCTGTGTAAATGAAATGTCAAGGGGCAGTCCTCTATAAAATGACATTCCCATGCTTTAATTCTGAACTACTGATAAAATCCACTATAGTAGAGGAGAGCTCTTTGGGATAGGGCACAGAAGAATTAGCTAGAGTCAAAGAATAATGCTACTCAAACTTACCCACTATTTCAATAAAAAGATAATTAATAGAATGTTATTAGTAATTTCTATTAAACCTAATAGTTTTGAATTCTTTCTTATTAGAGGTAGGGGAAGGATTTGGTGAGGCACACATTTCTTTCCTTCAGCAGTGACAGTTTTTTTGATTTGCTGGCTCCTGCAGATTTAACCAATAACCACAGTTGACCTTTATCTCAATGTATAGCTCACTGTTCATCCATAGTGAAATGTACCATGTTGGTAATCATTTTCTTTTGAAATCATTTTCGTTTGTCAAAAGGGCAGGTTTTAAAAAGCAGGAGCAAATCCCCTTAGGAAAACTTAGAGGCTGTATAGACTGTCTTTCATACTATTCAACCTTCTACTTACAAAGGGCTCTTTTAAACTCCAAGTCTCACGCCAACTGCATCAAAGAGAGCGTGAGACAATGCCTTCTGTCAGTCACTTCCTTGCAATGCTTTAAGGGACCTCCCATTATGAGCTGCATGTTTGAAAATAAACCTGCAGAGAGAATGTCACTTATGTAGCTCCCCAAAAGGAACTTCCTAATAAATTGGAATTTATATCATTTGGGTGATATTTATGCCCAAATTGGTGAAGCCACGTGATATATTAATAGGGAAAAAATATGGCAGAAATCCAAAGGACATTTATTGCTCCAATTTCCTAATTCAAAATCCTTTTTGTGTTAATCTTAAATAATCTGTGTAAATCTGTAGTTTCATTTGCACTTCTGGGTCACTTTTCTACTCCTCTATAAATTTGACATTTATTATCCTATTTTATGTAGATATAAAGTTTATCCCGTCTGTGAAAATAAAGGCAATTACTTGGCAGGGGGGATCTCACTATTAGGAAAGAAAGTGATGGGAGATAAAACTCTCTTTGGGTTAGGGAAAGCTGCATATATACTGTCTCTTTTAAATTGATTAAGCACAACAACAACAAAAAATAAAGATGGAAATAGAAAAGCCATCCCTCAGATATTGTGTTCTTCCTCATGTTCACCTAGGACAATACCAATTTTACTTGTTTTAATTAATTTACTTGTCAGATTAAGGAGAGTCTGAAGTATCTCCAAGCTATGATTGAGGATTCTTTCTTGTACCTAGCAGGATCAAGACTGAGATGGACTTTCAGTTAGAAGCAGAATAATATGTACAAATCAAGTTATGAAATCAAAATGATTAAGGCAAGTGTGCGGAGTGGAGTCAGGGGGACAGTTTAGGATAGAGTACAAAAGGATTATGACATGGGCAAAACAGAAAGTGATCTATGTGAATTTTTAGACTTGAGCCCAATGACTGAGATCAGATTCTAGCTCAATAGTTAGTGTGAATTATAACCATTAAATGCTTTGCAATGAGGTATACGATGTGTTGTTAGGGATCCATAAATGTGACATATGAATAGATCAGAATTATTATACTTGGAACTTCGGCTAAAATTTTTGAAAAGAATTTTTGAAATCACTATCTAGAAATAGAAAACATATTTACAATTAATGTATGGAATCAGACCAGTTTAATCGAATTTATAAGTCAATAATAGCTTTGTTTGGAGTGAAGTATAATCACCCAAGGCTAGAGTTTGTTCATAAAGATCATATAAGATAAAGGCACACTCTATCTCTACAAAACTACAGTCAACATAGAAAAGAGAAAAACCTACATAGAAAACAGAAAAACATAATATCTTTTAACAACTGATATATAAAAAGTGTATGGTAAAAGCATAGTTGCCAAGAGAATAATCCTATTTTGATCAGGCATTCTCAAAGAACATTTGAGCAGACACTCAGTAGTTTACTTCCCCTATATTCATCCAATATAGGCCAAATTGCAACAATACATTAGAAGTTATTTACTGAGCTTTCTAACTAATCCCACTTAGATGGGGCACTACATCAGTCCAGATTATATTGAATTTTATTTTAAATTCATCATGCTTAAGTGAACCATCAGTGTCATATTTCAAAATATTTAGATGTAATCAGCAAACTTATTTATATGTAGATGTTTTAGTTGTGAATAATTTATCCTGATCGAAAAAATATAAATCCTATGTATGTGATACTAATTATATTTCTACATAGTAATTATTCATTTTTTTCATTCATATATTTATAAATTCATTCTAAAATATTTATTAGGCAGCTATAATATTACAAATGCTCTCTACAAGCTGGGTACAAAAGATAAATTGTCCTTGATTCTTATGGAATGTATGTATAAAGTGCATAACATAGACAAAAATAGATGTATACAAAATGCACTTTTTGAAATAGCTGTATTAAAAAATGCACTTTCATGCAAGTGACAATGGAAAATTGTCTCTCAAAAATATCCATCCATTGTTCCTAAAATGTCTTGGCTTTAGGTAAATTATCCATGAATATGCTGTTCTGAGTAATATGTCCAAAGAAGCTGAGATCAAATCCATTCAATTTGCTCATGCAGTATTAAATAAGGGAAATATCCAATAGGACTGCAAGAAATAGGATGAGGCCACCCTGCAATATGGACTTCAACTTTACCCCTCATGTAGAGTTGCTTAATTTAGCAAATAAAAATACAGTATATCCAGCTAATTTGAATTTTACATAAACAGTCATTTAATATTAGTATGTCCCACACATTATACAGGGAACATCTATGTGAAAAAAATTATTTATTGTTTATCTGATATTCCAAATTTAAATGAATGCCCTGTATTTTATCTAGCTAGCTTACCTCCAGCAACTCCAAACTAAACTAGTTGAACAAATCACATACCATCTGGATCTACCTTTGAAATCAAAGCGGCCTTTTTTTTTTTTTTTTAAGTTTTTAACTTGATCTTTACCTTGGTCCAAGGCATTAATCCAGGTACAGGAGGATATGTTAGCAATGCATGGGCTTTTCCTTGGTCCACAAAGAAATCTGGGGAAATTCTATCACCATTACAATCATTGAACAGAGAATTGAGATTAACCTGAATGACTTCCATGGTCAAGGTGAGATCATTAATCACTTCAGCCAAAGAAAGGAACACATTTCTTACTACATTTTTTTTTTTTTTAACAGAAATCACTCCCATGGTAGGAATAACTGCCTGTAGAATGCACATTAAAAAAAAAAAAGTCAGTTATCATTCCAGGAAGCTTCCTAGAGTAAGTAAAAGTAGTACCATTTTGGAGAGATCTCCATATTCATCTGAGATTCTACTGTGATGACCCTTTCAACACTTAAGGTCTCTTATGACCACTCCTAAGGTGCAGGTTACCATGTTTTCAGGAAGGAGAGAGGTTTACCTCATTTCATATAAGAAATACATGCCCAGCAGTATTCATGCCACCCCTGAAATGAGAAAGTCAGTCTCAATTCTGAGAACCCCCAAAGTGTTTACTAGTCATACAAGGTTCACAGATCATCCAAAGCAACCTTCTAAAAGATGGTAGGCTTTAGGCTTCCCAGTGTAGTTTTAATAATTGAGTCTAGTTCTTGGTTTTAAAAGGATTGTACAACCATCTTGTTTTTCCACGTACTCAGCCAGGTGATATTTGTTTGTCCAATGGGCTTACATACAGAAGAATGACTTGATAAATGTTTGGGTAGAGGAGTAAGAACTAGAGCCATCATTTTTTGTTTCTAAAAGTCTTCTTGGGAAGGTTAGGTGAACAGTAATCAAGTGCTGATCAGAGCAGTCTGACAAATGATGGGAAAATTAGTGGCCATTTAAATTTAAGGTTCAGGAAGCATATTGGAGAAATTGCTCCAGTATGTTTGTTTTCCTTAATGAGGAAGGGGCAACACTGAAATACAAAGAACACCTGTATCTCCCAGGTTCTGAGGGATTGACTTCCCACTGACAAGGCTGTTGTTCTCACTCTACAATCATGAAATTGATTTGTCTCATTCAAGTAGCTAAAACTTTACCTTTCCCCCCAGTCATCCCCTACTTGCATCTAGACCTTTAGTTTGGATGGATCAATTGCAATTATTTGGAAGGGCATTTTTATAGAACTATAGAGATCCATTATGGCCATTGTAGGAAAAGGATATGGTGAGAAATACACTCAAACAAAATGTTATGTTTATGACCTAAAACATGTTAATCTAATAAAACAATCAAGGAGCAGAATCAGAATTATGTTTGGATCTTCTAGGTCCCTTTTTGGCCAGGCTGCCACCAGTAAGATGCAGCACCCAGGCAAGTCTGGGGTTAGTGTTAAGGGAAAGTAAATTATACCTTGGCTGACCGTGATGAAATCCCAAGTTTCCAAAATTGGTTTACATAACTCATCTAATCTTGTTCTGATCATTATCTAGGAAGAGTCCTAGAAATTATTTATTTCTGTGCACATCTAAATTAAATGACTGAACAGCCTTATTTGGATGTGTAGACAAGGAAAGAGGTAAAGGAGTCCAAATCAGAAATCATTTATGTGACTTGAGATTGTAAAAAGCATGAGAGCTTCCTTAAAAACCGTGACTGCCAGTCCATTGTTGAGTAGTTTTTGCAATGAAAGACATATCCTTGTCAGACTGAAAATGGTAGTGACTGCTGAAAACATATGACTCATTAGTTTCAAGAGCTATAATGATGTGTTAGAGTTGGCTGGTCAGACTAGAACCATAACATTATAACTTAAAAATGGGTCTACATCAGGGGAAGATGGTAGAGTAGGAAGGTCCTAAGATTACCTTGTCCCTGGGATACAACGAGATAACATCCACATCAGTGTAAATAACCTAGAAAATGACCCCAAAACTGGCAGAACAGACTCTCCACAGATAAACAGGGAGAAGAGGATATAAAGGTAAGACACATTTGGGGGTTAAGTGGACATGTGGGAATGTCTTCAGGAGGGATGCCACAGGTGCAGAGAGGGGAGACAAACGGACCCTCACACCAAGCACCCCAGGCACAGGGAATCCACACAGGGAAGATGAATCCACATAATATTTGATTTTGAGAAGCAGGGGGGCCTAATGTCATGAGTTATTAAAATCGGTGGGGCTTGACACCTGGTACTTTAAAAGTCAGTGGGCTCTGCTCTGGGAGAACCAGGAAGGTGATAAGAAACTGAGTCCCTGCCCTTAAAGAGACAGTACAACAAACAGCCCCATGGAGATAGAGCACTGAAGCAGTAGTTAGGAAATATTTGGGATATACTGGAGAAAGATTTCTTTACTAATCTCAGAGCCTGTGCTGGAGGGACAGGAATCATTGTGAGACTTCTGCAATGACAAAAAAGCTGGTGGGCACCATTTCTCTTCCCAACCCTCCCCCCCACCCCGCCTAAACACATTAACACCTGCTGGAACCAACACAACATGAGCTACCTAATTTGCCAACAGTGCACCTCATCCCTGTGTTCTCTAATAAACATAGATGCAAAAATCCTCAACAAAATATTAGCAAATCAAATTTGACAATACATTAAAAAAATCATTCATCATGATCAAGTGGGATTTATTCTTGCGATGCAAGGGTGGTTCAATATTCACAAATCAATTAATGTGATACATCACATCAACAAGAGAAAGGATAAAAAACATATGATCACTTCAATAGATGCAGAGAAAGCATTTGACAAAGTATAACATCCATTCATGATAAAAATCCTCAACAAACTAAGCTTAGAAGAAACATATCTCAACATAATAAAGGCTATATATGAAAAACCG
Source organism: Halichoerus grypus (assembly GCF_964656455.1). Classification (NCBI taxonomy): domain Eukaryota; kingdom Metazoa; phylum Chordata; class Mammalia; order Carnivora; family Phocidae; genus Halichoerus; species Halichoerus grypus. The sequence goes on from NC_135715.1 coordinate 22,784,042, forward strand.
ACAGCTAACATCGTACTCAAAGGTGAAAAACTGAGAAATTTTTCTTTGAATCAGGAACATGACAAGGATGTCTACTCTCACTACTCTTATTCAACATAGTACTGGAAGTCCTAGCCACAGTTATTAGACAGGAAAAATAAATAAAAGGCATCCAAATTGGTAAAGAAGTAAAACTTTCACTATTTCCAGATGTCTTGGTGCCTTATATAGAAATGACTCCACCAAAAAACTACTAGGACTAATAAATGAATTCAGTAAAGTCACAGGATACCCAGAAATCAGTAGCGTTTCTATACACTAACAACAAAGTCACAGAAAGTGAAATATAAAAAACAACATCATTTACAATTGCACCATATAATAATATATCTAGAAATAAACTTAGCCAAAGAGATGAAAGATCTGCACTCTAAAAACAAAAAAAGATTGATGAAGGAAATTGAAGATGACACAAACAAATGGAAAGATATTCAATGCTCATGAACTGGAAGAACAATTATTAAAATATCCATACTATTTAATGCAAACTACAGATTTAATGTGATCCTTATCAAAATACAAACAGCATTTTTCACAGAACTAAAACAAATAATCCTAAAATTTGTATAGAACCACAAAAGACCCTGAATATCCAAAGCAGTCTTGAAAAAGAACAAAACTAGAGGTATTACAATCCAGGATTTCAAGATATTCTATAAAGCAGTAGTAATTAAACAATATGGTACTGGCACAAAAAATAGGAACATAAATCAATGTGAGAGAATAGAAAGCCAAGAAATATACCCACAATTATATAGTAATTAATCTTCAACACAGGAGTCAAGAATATGGAATGGGAAAAAGACAGTCTCTTCAACAAATGGTGTTGGGAAACTGGATGGCTATATGCAAAAGAATGATACTAAATAACTTCTTTACACCATCCACAAAAGCAAACTCAAAATAGTTTAAGGACCTAAATGTGAGACCTGAAATAATAAAAAACCTAGAAGAGGGCATAGGCAGTAACTTCCCTGACATTTGCCACAGCAATATTTTTCTTGATATGTCTCCAGAGGCAAGAGAAACAAAAGCAAAAATAAACTATTGGGAGTATTTCAAACTAAAAAGGCTCTGCACAGCAAAGGAAACAATCAACAAAACTAAAAAGCAAAAGACTGAATAGAAGATATTTGCAAATGACATATCCAATAAAGGGTTGGTACCAAAATATATAAAGAACTTATACAACTCAACACAAAAAAACAAAAAAACAAAACAAAAAAAACAATCCTATTAAAAAATTAGAAGGTATAAATAGCCATTTCTCCAAAGAAGGCATACAGATGGCCAAGAGACATATGAAAAGATGATTAACCTCACTCATTATCAGGGAAATGCAAATTAAAACCACAATGAGATATTACTTCATGCCTGTCAGAATGGCTAAAATAAAAAACACAAGAAACAACAAGTGTTGGTGAGGATGTGGAGAAAAAGGAATTCTCATTCACCTTTGGTGGGAATGCCAACTGATGCAGCCACTGTGGAAAACAGCATGGAGGTTTCTTAAAAAATTAAAAATAGAATTACTCTATGATCCAGTAGTTCCACTCCTGGGAATTTACCCAAAAAATATGAAAACATTAATTCAAAATGATATATGCACCCTTATGTTCACTGTGGCATTATTTACAATATTCAAATTATGAAAGCAGTCTAAGTGTCCATCAATAGCTGAATGGATAAAGAAGTGGTATATATATGTGTATTTATATATATGTATATATATATGTGTATATATATATACACATATATATAATTAAATATACACATATATATAATTAAATATGCCTCAGCCATGAAAAAGAAAAAAATTTTGCCATTTGCAACAATATGGATGGATCTACAGAGTATAATGTTAAATAAAATAAGTCAGTCAGAGAAAGACAAATATGGTATGATTTCACTCATATGTAGAATTTAAGAAACAAAAAAAAAAAAGCAAAGAAAAAATGAGACAAACTAAAAACCAGACACTTAACTATAGAGAACAAACTGATGGTTACCAGAGGGGAGGGGTAGGAGAATGGATGAAATAGGTGAAGGGGATTAGGAGTGCACTTGTCTTGACGAGCACTGAGTAATGTATGGAATTGTTGAATCACTATCTTGTACAGCTGAAACTAACATAACACCATATGTTAACTACAGTGGAATTAAAATGAAACAATAACAAAAAGTGTGTCTACATCAATGATCTTCAAGAAGGGGTCAAGTTCTGATGAAGTTTAACTGCCATGAGTGGACAGAGGCCATATCCCATACATTATGGCCTCCTGAATTTGTCTATACTTCTGAAAAATGGTAACCCACAGGAAAATGAGAAACCTATTCAATGTTATCTAAATAATTCTTACAGTCAGCCCTCCACCTGAAAAACTTGAGAAATATAAAATTAAATATTATCATAACAATGTAGCAGCAAATGTGCCAGATTAAGATGGAGTCTTCAAGTCAACTTCTGGCAGGAGTTCCAATGGTAGATGGTAGATCCTTCACCAAAAACAGTCTGTGTGTGTGTGTGCGCATGTGTGTGTGTGTGTGTGTGTGTGTGTGCCCAATCTATGATGGTGGATCTGTTTCTACGTCTCATACAATGGTGGATCAAAACAGTAATGTAGCCATCTAAGTAACCGAGGTTCAATCCTTAGCTTCTGACCAGTGTGGTAATAGAGAAGGGGCTCTTGTTTTGGGAATGGATAAGAGTAAAACAGATGGTTATATTAGCAGCCACACTTTGTTTCCAGTTTGTGGTCCCAAATACAAGTAACATTAATCTGCCAGGCAATCTGTAGCTTTCCAAGAGGCAGACCAAATGGTTAAAAACGTATCTACAGGCCAAAAGTCAGTAAAAACATAACAAGTTTTTCAAGCGGGTAATTTTTAGAGCTACAAAAATGGTTTTGAGTTCTGCCCACCATGGAAAGTGATCATACTCATTTTATTCTCCACAGAACTGGCCCTGTGGTTAAATATCCACAGCAGCCTAGTGGACAAAATCAGGTTTCAATTTAAGCAAACTAGCAGTGTATCAGAGAGGCATTTAAGGAACTTTTGTGAATCAAGGGATCCTTTGATTAAAAAGCTTTGCTTCCTGTAGTATAAAATTTTCTCCAGAGAGATAGCCATTTTTTTCATGTGAAGCCAATACTACTGGGCTGCTCACTGTTCTACCAAATCAACTTTTGATGATTTCTGTCTATGGAAAACTTTATATGAGGCAACAAGGTAACTTACATGATTGCTTCAGTTTGGAGAGTCCCTTGACTGAACAGCTGTCACATATTGCTTTCTCACTGGGGTTGTGGGGTTTGTGCCCTTTGGGTGATTTGGGATTGGATCACACAGTAATTTGTTTGAGGATACCACCTTATTCTGGGCCATTTGCTGCCACATTGTCATGACAACCTTTGTTAAATTTTCACCTGGTCATAATACACAAGGAAGGTAAGTTTTTTAGGGTGAAGGGATAAGAATTATTTAGATTCTTTTATTTAGATTCTTTTGGATCAATTTCTCACTCTTTTATGGGCCACATTTTTGTCAGAAGTATAGACTCCGTGCTTCATCAGTGAGTTCACACAAGGGCTTTTCTATCACAGAAAACTGTCCCTGAGAGGATCAAAACTCTCTGGCAAGTACCCATTAACAATACTCTGAGATTTTTTTACTGTCACTTCCAATTGGAGCCAAATTTGGAATGTTAGACCGGAGAAGGCTTTGAACCAGAAAATGTCCCTGATGTTGCAATTTTTTTTTTACATGTACTATGTACTGATTTCATGCCATGTTAATCAAAATTTATTTTCATTTAATAAATAGAAAACAAATAATTCAGCCTATGTTAAAAAAAGAAAAAAAGTAGTCTTCTAGGATATTAAATAAGTTACAAGAATAATTTTCATTTTAGTAAAGCAGGGCTCAGAAGGAGTCTTTAATGCACCTAAATCCATAACTCCTGCTTCTGGGTTAAAATTATGAATGCAGAAATCCTGACATACAAGTATGGATCAAGTATCCCTCTATTTTTCTCAGAAATAAAAAGAGAGACAGAGAGGAAACGTAGATGCCAGGCAAGCACCCCTTTACTTTAATCAGTCATCCCTACAGAAAGGATGAAGAGATACTCCAGTAGTGTCTATTACATTAATATTAGTCTAATGTAGAGCAAATTAGAACGAGTAGAAAAGCAAAAAATCTATATGATCAGAAGTATTCTATGAAATAAACAGATAGGTATTTTTTAAGTAAGGGTTTCAGTTATCTCTCAGCTATTCCAAAAAGACAACTTGTTTTAAAAGTGTATGTATTAGTAAAAGAAATATGTCTGCAAACTATATTCAAAGACCAGTATAGGTGGTTAAATGACTACACATCCATGATCTTAGGATGCCCTCATGCTGCCACTGAATCAATTGCAATGTCTACATTTCTATTTCAAATGAGAATATTCCAAATTTATGAACAAAGAACCAATTTACTTAAATAAAATTATTTTGTGTCTTCATTGATGAATTTTATCTTAATTTTTCAAATTTCAATATATCTATCAGTATTTTTCTATGTCTACATAGACCTACAATAAGCATTGTTTTTCTTTATGTTGGTCAAAATATTGATAATTATTATACAAATATACTCTTATAATCCTTGTAAGAGGCAACCAAATTGAATATTGATTCTGGGACTATACTATCTAAGTACAAGTTGTTTTTCCTTCTTTGCTAATATGTTTCTTTAGACAATATATTTTATCTCTTTGTGCCTGAGTTTCTTCATCTATAAACTAAGATAATAATGGTACCTATCTTAAAAGTGTATGTTAGGTATTGATTTTGTTTCTTTAAAAGTTCATTATAGAATAATTCTTTTATTTCCTGAAGAACTTTGTCTAGTTTGTAATTATTAGAAATGGAATCAGTTTTCTCCGTCTGTGTGCATAGCAAGTCTTATTCTTTTTATTTAATCATGAAGATTAAAAATTATAATGTATAACTCTTTAGGTTCGTTGAGGAGAGATGTATTTATTTAGATTGATGATTGATTTAATCTCCCAGAGGGCATAGCACAGCACTGGATTCATTTGTTGGATTTTAAGAAATCTTTGAAATTTACTTTATAGGTCTTCCTCAGCTTATGATGGAGTTACATCCCAATAAAACCATCATAAGTTGAAAATACCATTGAGTCAAAAATGCATTTAATACACTCAACTTACTGAACACCAGAGCTTAGCTTAGCCTACCATAAATGTGCTCAGAACATTTCTATCAGCATAAAGTTGGGCAAAATCATCTGACACAAGGCCTATTTTATAATAAAGTGTTGAATACCTCATGTAATTTGTTGAATAATGTACTAAAAGTGAAAACCAGAATGGTTGTATGGATACAGAATGGTTCTAAGTGTACCAGTCGTTTACCCTCGTGATCTCATGGCTACTGGGGCTTCAGTCTCCTGCTGCTGACCAGCATCAGGACAGAAAATATCGAGAGTATTGTACCACCTATTGCTAGCCCTAGGAAAGACCCAAATTGCAAATTCCAAGTATAATTTCTACAAAATCTGAATTGTTTTCATAGCAGTGTAAAGTCAAAAAATCGTAAGTGGAACCATTGTAAGTCAGGAAGCATCTGTACTATGTTTGTTATCAAGTGAAGCGTTTACAAGAACGCGAACATAGACATTCATAAAAAAAGTACTTGTTTGAGTACTTGCTTTTCAATTCTTTGGAGTGTATGTCTAGAAGTGGGATTGCTGGGTCATATGGTAAAATTTTTAAGGAAACACAAAACAGCCTTCTGCAACACTTGTATCATTTTACATTATTACCAACGTGTGAGGGTTCCAGTTTCTCTGCACCCTCACCATCAATTGTGATTTTCATTGTTTTGATGATAGCCATCCTAGTGGGTGTTAAGTGGTATCTCATTGTGTTTTTGACTAAGTATTTATTTTTGAACAACCACATGGTCCTCTGAAAAGGGTAATGACCCTCAAGTAAAAATAACCCTGCTTAGCAGATTTTCAGGATACAATTATCTCAGGGTAGGAAATAAATATGGTTTCAAAGATGACTCATCAGAAAATGTACAAAGGTAATTCTCTTCCATCTTAAGAAATTTTGTTATTTATTATGAATTATAATTTGTCTTAATTGTACAGTTTTTGCTTTTATAGATTGGTTTTCACATACTAAGTATTTCACAATGGCTATAAATATTTTGGCCATTACAACTTACAGCTTTTTTCAAGATGGTTGTGGTATATGTTGGGGAAAGATGTTGTATTCAAAAGGGAATGTGTATGGGGTCTCGCATGCCCCAATTCCCTTTATCACCAGTGTGCTACCATAGACAAATGTTTAGCATACTTATTTTTGGCTTTAAAAAAGCAGCAGCAGAAAACATAGCTGTCCTGTTAATCTACCCCTTGCTACCATCATCTTTTCCTCTAAACCTTTTTTGCAAATCTATATTAAAAACCAAACATTTATTTTGTGAATATAATTTAAAATTTAGCATTGAAAAATAGAACTCAGTGTTATTTTTTCACTGAAGACAGAGATGTTTAGATATTATTTTTACATTAATAATATGAATTAAAATCACAAAATCAATTTTTTAAAAGTGTGCTAATTTGTGTTTAGAGATTCCCAAGGCATATCTTTCATAACTTAATTTCCGAACAAAAATTTCCAACTTCAGTTGGCTAGTAACAGAGAGAAAAGCATTATTGAAGTGAGCTGATACCTTTAGACCCTTAAATATATTCTTAGAGTGATTTTTAAATGGGACTATGAATTTTAACATTAATTACTTTTTTAATATCTAAGTTTTTATCCATATAACATCAACAAAATTCCAGGCCAGAGTGGAGACCATCTAGTTTCAGATCTTCATTGCTTCCAGATATATGACTTAGAGCAATTTAGTTAACCTTTCTGGAGTTCAATTACTTCATCTGTGAAATGATTATCTACTTCATAAAATTGTATGGCTTAAGTTCATCAATTCATGTAAAACACTTGGAACAGTGACTGGTGAAGTGTAGCAGAATAGATCACCCCAAAACATGCCACTGTGGTATATTAATTATTTTGAGCTGTGGGCACTTAGAAAAGAGCAAATGCAAGGAGAGGGTTTTTCCAAACTCTTTATCTATGGAAAGACAGATTCTCCAATAGGAACTTAATTGTCATAGATCCCTTCCCCGGGAGTTTTGTCAACCAGGGAAGATTGACTCTCACCACAGGTAAGGAGACTAGAAGTCTACACTATACCTAGACAAACTTTGTCATAAGCTATCATACTTCCCATCAGTTCTAACGGGTCATTCATCTTTTCCAAAATTTAGTTACTCTCCTCTGAGAGGCCTACATGCCTCTCCTTTTACCATTTAAAAAAAAAAAAAAGTATTTATTTATTTGAGATAGAACTAGACAGCATGAACAGGGTGGAGGGGCAGAGGGAGAAGGAGAAGCAGGCTCCCCACTGAGAAGGAAGCCCTATGTGGGGCTCTATCCCAGGACCCTAGGATCATCACCTGAGCCAAAGGCAGATGCTTAACCGACGGAGCCACCCAGGTGCCCCTCTCCTTTTCCCTTATTAAGACGGTAATTAAGTCTGAATTCTAAGTCAACCTTGGGGAGTTACTCATTTTTTCTTGGGCACCTCCCATGTATACATGAGGTACACATGTTAATAAAATTCTTTTTGCTTTTCTCTTGTTAACCTGTCATTTATTACACAGGAGTCTCAGCTAAGAACTCAGAAAGATAGAGGGAAAATTATTTTTCCCCCCTTCCATTGGCATATGTGCTTACATTCTTGCTGTCCACTCCCAATGTATTCCCCACATATCATAAGTCATATCTGCTTTCACTAAGAATCTCTAATAGCCTCTTTAAACCTAGAATTGAATATCTTCATTATATCCCTCAAAGTTCTAAATGATCAGGCATTAATCTCCCCTCTGACTTGATCTATGCCACCCTAAGGCTTGTGGCTCTTCTAGCCACACAGGCCGTCTTGGTGTACACAATCTTGTCAGTTCCTTATCTGACTTAGGGCCTTTACATTAGTTATATCTTCCCTCTTCCTGTTGGAACTTCAAATGGCTCACTTTTATGGCATCTTTGTCAAAATCTCAGTGTCACTTCTTCAAAGAGATCTTCAGTGATAACTCTATAAAATAGCATCCCACCTCCACCAGCTTCTGCTTTGTTTTTTACTAGTATTTAGCAATGGTTTATATTATTCTGTTTGATACCTTGTTTCCCTATTTATGGGCTGTGTCCTCCACCAGACCATACCTCATGTGAGCAAGGCCTTCAGCTTATCACACTATCGCTGGTACCTAAAAGAGTAACTGTCACATAGGAAGTTAATGATAATTGTTTTAACAATAACGTATTTATCAATTTAAAAATCACTATTAAAATCCATGGCAATTTTTACAGGTAGAATACATTTTTTAACCAACTTTTATCATAAGAAATAATGTACTTAAAAAAAAGAAATAATGTACTTAAAATATAACATTACAGCAAAAAAAAAATTGGGGCTCTAGACAGTTCAGGGAAAAATATATGAAAATGGTTCTGCAGTGTATAATATGCTTTTTCTCACTTATAATAAAGACTATGAAAATTAAAACTATTTGAGATACCATTTCTTACCTATTACCATGGCAAAAATCCAACACCCACTTGATCAACTGCGAGAATAAGAATATTCATATATCACAGCTAAAAATGCAAAATGGTTTAAGCCTTATGAAAGGAAATCTGCCCATATGTAGCAAATTTGTTTATGCTTAAACACTTTGACCTTGAAATCTCACTTCTAGAAAAATCTATCTCAAAGATATAATAACAAAATTGTTAAATACTTATACAAATGTTTATTAGCATTGACTCTATTTGTAAGGGCTACGAAACAGCAATAGTCCAAATGTACTTCATTAGAAAATGGGCCAAATGCCTGTGATGTACTTCTCACAATAGAGTACAGCCATAAAACAAGGAGAAATATTTATATACATTATTAAGGAACAAACAGACTATTTCATTAAATGATAAGAAGAAACACAAAGAAAATTTTATGGTGAACTATCATTAATCTAAGAAAGGCTATAAATACAAATTGATTATATGTAAGAATATAGAAAGATAAATCATGAAATAAAGTATAGTGAGTTGGGGTGAGGATACTATGATGGATACTAGACTTCTTTATAGTTTTTTTTAACACCTATAGTTTTTTTTTTAACATTTTATACAACCATGAAACTAAATTAAGTTTAAAGTAAAATGACTAAAAATAGAATACAAAATGTTACCCTACCCATATATCTAGTTGGGGATATAATCACATAGAGGAACATTTCCAAGTTATCTTAAAACATTGTAATTTTATTTTATACACCTAATTAAATATGTCCTAGGAACAAAATGAACTGTAAAAATAATATTAACTATTTAGAATAGGCATATTTTTGTGGTTTCTTGGAATCATTATTCTGATATTGGCAATGCGTGTATTATTTATTAAAAAATGAGTAATTATGTTGCTGTCACTAATTTTTTTTTTACATGGGAAAAAGAAGATACCCATATACTATGTTATATAAATAAATGTTTCTTAAAGGTAAAATTTTAAAGAAAATATTATGCCATAAACTTTAGGCACAATACAAAGATACTAAGCCAATTCTCCATTAACTACCTAATTTCAAAAGATTAAATAAAGGCACTTAACACAGCATTACCTGAAATCCTGACACATTTTCTTTTATTTTTCCTATGAATAATTTTTATTTTTGTAATAAATACATTGTGATTTAATGCAAAGTCCTTTTTCAAAAGAAAATTGTTTTGACAAAATTATGTGTAAATTGCTGGCAACTTGCTGTCATGACTATGAAATCTCCTCAGAAAATTTACATACGACTCTTAATCTTCTTGACAAATTTTAACTCATATATTCATACAATGCATTCCTACTTTCACACCACTGCATTCATTGGGGATATTATTATATTTAAAAGTCTAAACCATTTATACTCTATTTCCATGAATCATCATTCAGCTTTAGTCTTCAACCAAATATGTTTATTTTTGTAAATTATAGAATATTGCTTAAATTTCTATCAATAATTGTCTAAATGCAATCTTCATTTTGAATATAGCCTCAATTCATATATTAAACATTATTAATTTACTTAATATAATCTGAAATTTAATTTTAGAACTACTGACAAACTGAACCGGAATAATGATGTAACCACCTTCTGAGTCACAGTTAATTTCTCATGTCATAAGCAAAGCAAGGCTTCCAGGTTTTGTTTTTCCTTTATGGCTTACCTGTAATGTTACCTGGTATATAACTACTTTCTGTTAGCATTTGACATTTTTTTAAGCTTAGCTATAAAACTTATTATTCTCTTTGTAACAGGTATTGTGATATAAACATGTTCTGTGTGGAATATAAGAAATAATTAATGGGGTAAAAGAATTATATGTATTTTAACAATATCTGCAAAATAATAAAACTTGATTAACTTTTGTGTCATGAAACACAAATAGTTAATATATAGAAATGTTAATATAGTAGGAAATATTGGCTCTACCCATTAGTTTTACACTTGAAAAACAAGAGAAGAAAATCTCATTTCACTGTAATATGTGATCTCCTTTACTGACATTCAAAGAAATAGGGAAATTTAACCTTGCATTATTTAATGCAAATAAGCAATTTCCTATTCTAATTTTAGAGATTTTTTTTCAGTATATGGAATAGAATTAGATTTAAGCACAATTGTTAGTAATTCTGTTAATATATAAAATCATCTAATATTTCCTCACTACTGCACTTTGGTTGCTTGCTGTTGCTTACTTTCAAAAATTTATCATAGTAATGTGTAGGATGTTGTGTGTGTGTGTGTCTGTGTGTGTGTGTGTGTATTTGAAGTCTGAAATATTGGCCCCTATGATTATTTTCATCAAAAAGCATCCTTTTATTAGAAACTTAAGAGTTCATTTTTCATAATGTTTTTATATTGATGAAGAATTTCAAATGTCTTTGTAACTTAAAAGTCATCATCTTGAAAAATTAATTTTAAAAATTAAGTAATGCTAAATATATTTTATTTAATTTTAATAAAAATCTAATATTTATGATTATTTGAGATTGATTCCATAAACTTAAAAAATCACCTTTATACCTTATTCATAGAAAATTTTCTTTTTTTCAGACTAAAAAATATAGCTAATGGACAATTTTTGGTAGTATGAGGAGCTGAACTGAGCAGTTATAAAATCATGTTAAGAAACAGTTATTAAAGTCTGACAAATATATAGTGGAGACATTATTGAACCCAATGTTTTATAATTTTAAAATCAAGTTATGTATAAATAATTCTGTTAAAATTTGAGGGTAGGGAGGACCAGTTAAAATCCCCTAATTATTTTTTAAAAATATTTTATTTATTTGACAGAGAGAGGAGAGAGCACAAGAAGGGGGGGGCAACAGGCAGAGAGAGAAGCAGGCTCCCCACTGAGCAGAGAGCCTGGGATCATGACCTGAACCTAAGGTAGCCGTTTAACCAATTGAGCCATCCAGGTTCCCCTAAAATCCCGTTTAATCATTTAATCCCAATAAAATGTGTTAGGCCTTGGAGTTCCTCCCAATAAGAAATTTATGAGCTAGTAGGATAGCGAGACATTTACATAAAGCTATTACAAAAATAAAACATGATGAATTTAAGGTACCAAAGTATTATATTGGACTGATGAATTTTGTGTTTATTTAAGAAAATAAAATAAAACAAAATTAATTATTATTAATTATTAATGAATATCATTATAATTTATAAAGAAGGTGGATATTGAGTTGAGGATACAAACTGCCTCACATATCTCTAAGCATATATATAGTGAGAAGAATTCTGGCAAAAGAATGAATGAAAGAATGAAATGAAAAGAGGATGAATAAAGGATTAAAGACAGGAATAACCAAGTTATACTAATTTGATACTGGTTATATTGGAATGGAGATAGATGTTAGGAACACTGCAATAAGAAAGGGAATTAAGGTCAGATTGTAGAAACTTTTTTTTTTCTTCTTAGTATTAGGGGCAGGGATTTTATTTAATATAAGCAATGGGATCTCTTATTTTTGGAGCAAGGAGATGGGGTAAGTAAACATATTCTGGGAAAAATGTGTGTGATGTATAGTTGGCATTGGAATTTAGGAGGGTATTGCAAAATTTAAGTCATAGCTACCAATGAAATTTAGAGATAATGTTGATTACTTACAAAGTTTCAAATACTGGGGCACCTCGGTGGCTCAGTCATTAAGCGTCTGCCTTCAGCTCAGGTCATGATCCCAGGGTCCTGGGATCGAGCCCCGCATCGGGCTCCCTGCTCCGCGGGAAGCCTGCTTCTCCCTCTCCCACTCCCCCTGCTTATGTTCCCTCTCTCACTGTCTCTCTCTCTGTCAAATAAATAAATAAAATCTTAAAAACAAAAACAAAAACAAAAAAACAAAGTTTCAAATACTGTTTTCATATGTGCATAAATTATCTTAAGTTTCAGAATGGTATTATTAATAATTACAGTATAGAATTATTCCTTTTTTACAGATCGGGAAGTAAATAAAATTAAGAAACTTCTCTAAAAATACTCAGTAAACCAAATAAATTGTGTTGATTCTGTCCTGGGAACATTTTCTTTCCTGGCAAGTGAATAAAGCCTACAACGCAAACTGTAACATTATTATTTCCCGCCTGAACAGTTTTTCAAGGTTATCTATGAGTGGGCTTGTATGAGAGCAACAGTCCACTTTGAGGTTTTGCTCTCCCTAACTTAGGTTCTGGATTTTCCGTGCTTGGGTCCACTGCTCATAGAGAACTTCCCATTCTCTGAGGCGTGGGTTGAAGGCAAACAGTGTCAAAAAATTAGGCACATGAAGAAATGAGTTTCCTAAACATGCAACTTTTTTCATGTTTTCTATGTTTGTTTTCTAAAGGGTGAATTCTGAAATCAGACTTCCTAAGATCAAATTATGCATTCAGTGACACATCGGGGCATGTTGCTTAATTTTTATCTAATTCAATTTCCTTGACATTCAAATAGGTATATGAATAATATTTATTTCTTACAGATGTGATGTATTATGCAATACAATATATAAAATCTAATATACTGGTATTAATTAGTGCTTAGTTCTGAGTGTATACCCAGTGGATGTTAGTTCTTGTTAGGGGACCTTAAACCACATTAAATACACACCCACACACCCCACACATATTTTTAAGCAACTTGGATTAAGTGATTAATGACAATGGAAATAGAACATATCTGGAATAAAATAATAATTAAATACTGATTTAAATTCATGATTTGGGGCTAATAAAATGGAAATAATAAATTAAAGAGTATCAATTATTACAACAAAGGTCTGAAATTGAAAATTTTGGTAATCAATCTATTAAAAGCTCCTACATGTACTAACCAATCACATATATGCAAATTAAAACCAAAAAAATGATTCACTCAAGGAAATTTTTAACATCTTGGCAATATTCTAAGTGGTAATGAGGGTGTAAATCAATGAGAACTCGTTTGCACTGTTGAAGGAAATGAAAACTGGCACAACTAAGTTGAAGAGCAATTAGGTAATATATAGTAATGAAGGTTAGTATATGTCATCAAACAATGAGTTCATTCCTAAGCATGTATCCAAAAAGAATGCTCCTACATCTACATGGGCAGATATATGTAAAAACATTTATATAACTATTACTTATAAAAGGAAAATTTAAAAAATGAACAATATATAAGCAAAATCTTACTCTTGAAGATATATACAAATGTGGTAAAAAGTATAAGGAGATGCTTGTATATTGTAAAAACCAAATGCAGGATGGAATTCTCTATGGGAAGGACGTCCCAAAGGTGGGAATGTGACCAGAGAGTAGTACTCACAGAAAATGACAACTGTATTGTTGTGATTTTATTTCTTCAACTGGGATTTGGGTACCTGGGGGATGGGTACACAGATATTTGTTGTACTGTTAACAGCTGCATATAGTCTTTCATTCTGCACTACATCTTAATGAAAATAAAAGACTGAGATTTCCTGAAAGGAAATATATAAGGAGTATAAAACATGACCTATGAATATTTAGGAGCTATTAAATTTAACAAGAGGAAAAAAAACATCAAAAATACAGCATAAGAATTTCCATGGTTGTTAAAATGCTACAGCTTGAGGGTAACAGTATGTGTTATACTGAAATCTGAAATTAATTTTTTTTCTTTCGCACTCCTTTTTTTTTTTAATATCTTAGAGAAAAAACAGAGGATGATTTAGGCTTTCATTGAAAAGAAAGCTGTCCTAACACTCACCAAAAGAAGCTACAAATGACTTGCTCATTAAACTGTTTGGAAATAGTAAGAGAAGCTTGTGATTCTTGATGAAGGCTCACACACATATAAGATAGATGCAGGGAGCATAACGAGGCTCTGCTTATGTGAGTGGACCTCAGAGGTTATTTCAGTCATGGGAAGCTAAGCTTGACTATTAAAAAACACCCTGAAAATGTACTGCTGCCTTGTGTGCATGTCCATTGTGAGTTGGCAGGGTGCTCTTGTTATCATTATTAATCAAGTCTATTAACTAATGGCCACTATCAGTGGTCATGGTGATCCTGACTGCAGTGACTGAAAAGATACCGTAGTGAATTACAAGGTTACTCTCTTTTTACAATGTTACTCTTAAACCTAGAAATGACAGGATCGTTTTTGCTAACAATTCATTCACAGGCACGCACACACACACACACACAGCACAAGATAAAAAACATATACCACAAATTTCAAATCATAATACAAAAATACAACCCCACCATATGCCTGGAGCAAGAGACACAACATCTATGAAAACCCTAAAGAAACCACAGGGGTTATAAGTTGATCTTCAGATATAAGAGTTGCAGGTAAATATCTGTTTACCTTCCAAATTTTTATACACAGTGTACTGACTAAAATTTATTTGATCTTTTAAGACACATAAAAATAAATATAAGTGGAAGACTTATTTTGGCAGTTTACACTGTTAGGTTAGTATAGGCCATTTTATTCTTGCCTCAGTTTCCTTTTCCAAATCTTTTATTCCTATTCGGACAAAGATATGACAGCTCAGCGATAGGAGTCAAAGCTCCTGAAGGACCCTTAAAATATCCAGTTCTTTAAGAAGGGAGGGATAATGAGAAGAGAGCCTTAGGGAGTAAAAATCTATCATAAAAGGCAAGTATTAGGAAAATGGAGGCTGAGAAATAAACTACATGGAGAGACATTCTATCAATTTCTAAAACAAAAAATCATTTGTATATTTTAAAGTTATAGTTAATTTTTTTGTTAATTAATCCAGCAAATATATAATGGTTAAAATCATAGATTTGTTATGGAATATCAAAAAAAGTACATGAACAAACAAAATAACCCATAACTCCTTAAAAATCACTAAATAGCTTCAACATTTGATGTAATATTTTTCCGTTCATATATTTCAATACATATATTCTTAAAATAATTTAATTACATGATATACATAAATTATAAAATTTTATTCTTTTTTTATAAAATTTTATTCTTAAATATCCATTATTTTAATCTTTAAGATGTAACAAGAATGTCAATATTCAATTACAGAGAATATCAGAAGAATGGAAATAAGATAATAAATTACATGGAATGCCTTTAAATGTCTCTATGCCTATTAGTAAAACTACATATATAATTGTACAAACTGGGACACCTGGGTGGCTCAGTTGGTTAAGCATCTGCCTTTGGCTCAGGTCATGATCCAGGGTCCTGAAATCCAGTCCCACATCAGGCTCTCTGCTCAGCAGGGAGCCTGCTTTTCACTCTCCCTCTCCCACTCCCCTTGCTTGTGCTCGCTCTCTCTCTGTCAAATAAATAAATAATGTCTTAAAAAAGTAAATAAAAAATATAATTGTACAAACCATATAATAAAATACTACTATCCAGGCATTAAATTAAGGCTATTCTGTTTGGCTTTTACCTAGAATGACAAATTTTTATAAATCTGTGTAGTCAAGCATTAGTTACTACTATATGTAGGAATCATAGTGAAACCAATAAAACTATTTTACCAGATGTTTGAACTGAAGGTCACAGAAAATATAGAGGAGTAAATATTGCTCAAGTAATTAGGTTAACTGAATATAAAATGTATTATTAATTTTAAGATATTCAATATTCGAGATCATAGTTTTATTGTTTGTATTGTGCTTAGTAAAGTCTATAAAGATACAAATATGATAATCTATTTTTTAAAGATTTTATCTATTTATTTGAGACAGAGAGAGAGAGAGAGCGTGCACAAGCAGGGGGAGCAGCAGAGGGAGAGGCAGACCCAGGCGCCCCCAAATATGATAATCTTAATGACTATCTCCTCACCCTGGTAGTAATTACTGTATTAATCACAAATAGTCAGGAAACAGTAACAATCATTTCAACAGAATATTAGAGAATTGTATGTCAAAATAGGAAGCACTGATATCAGAGAGGTAGTGACTACAGAAAACAGCTATCATCACTAAGGCTGGGTCAATAATGGGATCAGATTGAAATTCTAAAATTTGATTTTGGAAGAAGGTCTCCATTCAGATGATGCTCAGACTTTTGAGGAAGAGATACTATTTAGCAAATACACAAAGAACTTGAAAAAGTTTCTCTACAGAACTAGTACCCAGACCTCTGAGGAGGATTAGCAGCTGAGATTCAGACCTCCGGAGACCAGCACTGAAAGACAGATGCTGTTCAGAGCTCAGAGATGGGGCCCTGCAGGGCTGGTACTCAGGGCCCTGTGGAGAGGGCACTGAGAGAGGGGGTCCATTAGAGGTAGAAAGTCTGCCAGCTGGAACCCACTGCTGCTACTGGATAAAGAACTTCAGCTGAAATAACATTAGCAAAAAAAGGAAAGTTAAATTGGACAAATTTCCTTCTTCCTCGTCCAGCTTTCTTGTCTGCTTCTAGCTACTCCTAATGACAAAAACTAAAAAGAAGCCAGTCGGCAAAGGAAAAATGTGATGTGCTACATCCCAGCCTGAGAATCTGGTGACACAACATAGAAGTGTGAGTTGGAAAGTGAGAAACCATACAGTTTGCAAATTCTTTTGTAATAAATTCGCATATTTGACAATGAAAATTTTGTAATTACAACCTTATGAGTGAAGGACAGTAAATATTATACATAATGAATGAAATTTCAAACTTGGCAATGCTAATTAGTAATTTTCTAAGACATACAAAGTATATGTAGTGAAGATAGACCACAAATTCAAGTAAACAAAACTTGGAGTCAATATTCATTTAAGCATGTTATACAACACTTAAAACTGGAATAAGTTCATCAATTTCTCTAATGTGTGAAAAGTTCAAGATAGTATCTGTCAATTCTTAAGTGAGCATAAATATTTTACATGCTAATATATGTCAAGAGCACAGTAAGAATTTTAATTATGAAAACAGAATAAATTAAGCTCATTTTAAAATTCAAAAACTTAAAAATTTTTGCTAACCTAGCATGAAACTTCTATTCCTATCTATGAACAAAAATCTTGCCCCAAAGCAGAAATCATTGACTCACCAGATTTTATTCTTTAATGTAAAGTATAATTTAGGATGGAATATCTCACAATCTCAGTGTAAGAATATTTTATAGAAACAGAATGTGAGCATTGCATTCACATATGGGTTTAGATATTGAATTTTACAATAATCTATTGTGATCATTTACTACTTTCAAATAATCAAATTTCTCCATGAATGATGGAACTTCGGGTGACTTTACTTTTCAGCCAGCAGTTAAGTCATCAACAGGCTATTGAGAAGTAAAATTAGCCATCTAGTTTCAGAATTTGAGTTACTGAGTTTGAAAAGAATGAGTATTTAATTTTTTCCTACTTTTCAGCTTATACAGAAAATCTTAATTGATAAATGTCAGATGAGAGGCAAAGATAAATCTTATATGAGGTTGGGGAAATGAGATCTTTACATTCATCCTGGTACATACGCAAGCTGATCTAATAACATTTGAAGGGATTATTAATTATCATATAATGGGTTTTTCCTAATCCCCTTTGTGTCTTATTGTTTTCAATATAACCCTGTTAAGGAAATTTACACTTTAAATGATTATTTCTAATAAAATTCTAGTTAAACTGGTTGAATAATAATAAGGTGAATAATGTAGATAAAATAAGTAAGAATTTTGAGAAATAGGCCTAGAGTTGAGCCTTTGTTTTTGGAAACATTTCCTAGTTCTTAGGACTCAAAATCATATATTATAAAGAAATCTTTTGAATTTAAAAATAATTTTATTTCATGACTTCAGAGTTCACCTATATATCTGCAAATCTGAGTTTAATAATAATAAGTAGCTTAATCTCTTATGAGAAGACATAATATTTGGTTTGTTCACCAGAATAACTTTACTACTTAAGTGGCCTTTTTTTATACAATTGATTTTGAATAAATATCTAATAGGTTAATAAATAAATAGATCAGTAGTAGTAAATTGCAAGAGTTAAAGAAAAATATCTCTTCAGTAATTGGAAAGTAAAGAAAAAGCTATCAGTAACATAGTTTAATTCATTATTACAGGTTTGCATTCCTATAATTCATGTTCTTTAGTTTTTGCAATTTTTAACTACTTAGAGATGGATGGATAAACTGGTAAACAATCATGCTTTAAAATAATGCATTAAATTAAGACTGAAATGCCTTTTTGAATAAGTTATAGTAACCATAGAATACAATTAGAACATAGAATTTATTGCAGCATATACACTGAGACCTCATATTTAACATTGACCTGAAAAAGAAATCCAATTAGGTCTTTAACTATCTCATCCATTAACCTTCAGAATTACACATGGTATTTTTTTTTTTTAAAGATTTTATTTATTTGTTTGACAGAGAGAGACATAGCGAAAGAGGGAACACAAGCAGGGGGAGTGGGAGAGGGAGAAGCAGGCTTCCCGCTGAGCAGGGAGCCTGATGCGGGGCTCGATTCCAGGACCCTGGGATCATGACCTGAGCCAAAGGCAGATGCTTAATGACTGAGCCACCCAGGCGCCCCTACACATGGTATTTAATTGTAAGAACTCTATACTAATTGTAGGGGGGAAAAAAAACAGCAGTTTTGAGTAACACACTCTCCTAGGCAGAACTTTCCCATTATTGCGTACAATCTTTGCAACCATGAAAGATAAATCTACTTTTCCTTATCTCCCAAGTCAAGAAAGTCAAAAGAGGGTGAAAATTTCAGCTACCAAGATAATTTTTGGGCAGAAGTCAATCTTATTGTTTACCATAATACAGAAATTTTGTGCAAAAGCCACTAATAAACATGCTTACCAACAGGCCGATCAGATTCAGTCAATAATATGAACTATTGATTCCATTGCATAGTGGTTGATGATTTGGGACACACACACACACACACACACACACACACACACACACACATTTAAAAATTAGAGCTTACGATTTTTTTAAAGTTATTATAAAATAACTAAATTTAAATATATAAGGCAAAGATATTTTTATAGTTTGTTTCTGCACCATTTATAAAGGGTATTCATTTAGAGAGAAATTGGATAATTTAACAAAAAACACAGGGAACTACTATTGTTATAAAAACCTACACTTGTAAACTGTTTCTGGAAAGAACTACTACTTACCAATATATCTGAAAATACATTTTTTGCTCCTTAACTTTTGTTTAACCAAGCATGTCATGATAAAACGCATTATTCTGCTCAGACTTTACTTTTTTTTTTGGTTTTAAATTTGTGACACCTTATGAATTTTATTCCATAATATTTGACACACAATTTTCTAGTTAAGTATCATTCATTCTCAGAATTCTGCAGTGCAAAACCTCACCATGCATTGGTAATTAAATGATTCTAATAATGCACAGATGACAAATTAATGTAGCATCTGTCCATTTTTATGGCAGCCATTAAGTGACAGTTTAATTGTTGGTTAGTTTCCTTATTCATTAGGATAATTTCTGAAAGATTTTTACAACCAAGATTATCATGAGCAGAATGTGCAAATCACATATAAGCTGTTGTTTTTCCTCTCCATAACAGCTAAATAATTTCAGTGTTCTTAAAACCTAATGATTAATTTCTGTATTGCTGAGCTTGAAGAAAATAACACTTTTCTATCTATCTACCTAAATAGAGATAAACATATCAGGAAATATATCTGTAATTTTACACACTCACAGAATTGTGCCAACATTAATATTCTGATTTGTGAAGAGATATTTGTCTTTGTTCAGATGGTTATAAGCAAACAAAACAGACTGGGAGCTTTATAAAGAACAGAAATTTATTTCTCAGATTGGTAGAGACTGGGAAGTCCAAAATGACTTGTAGGATTATCAGATTCTCTGGTAAAGGCCTTCTTCCTGGTTCATAGGCTGCACCTTCTTCCAGTATCCTCACACAATGGAAGAGCTAGAAATCTCTGTGGGGCCTTTCTTTTAAGAAAACTAATCTCATTCATAAGAGCTTGATATTCATGACCAAAGTGCCTCCCAAGACCCCACCTTTTAATATTAGCACATTTGGCATTAGAATTTCAACATATTGATTTGGTGGGAGGGAGGGGAGGCTGGTGGGTGGATGCAAATATTCAAAACATAGCAGATATAAAAATATGGATTTAAGTGCACCTGGGTGCCTCAGTCGGTTAAGCGTCCAACTCTTGATTTTGGCTCAGGTCATGTTCTCAGGGCCAGGGGATCCAGCCCTGCCGCATGGTATATGATATGGAACAAACAACATAGAAGTTATGAAGAAACATAAAGCTTTTAAAATCCAAGCTAACTATAATTTTCAAAGTATAAAAAATAAATACCTTAATGCAAAAATACATGAGAAAACATTAAGATTATAACTGTTGTTTTTATAGCCTAGCACACCCACTCAAATAGCCTTTGGGAGGGGTTTTAAATATTAAAAAGATAAATAACATATCAAATGCACAGCCAAGCATTAAGAGAGATCACAGAAATGCAAAGCAGGCTGAACCTATGAAACATGGAAATCCAGTATCATGGAAGGAATTAATTATGCACCAAAACTTTTCAGAAATAGGAAGACTCCTAGAAAATTATAGTAGGGTAAGGGAGAACATCTTGAAAAGAACAATAAAATAGTTGAAGTTTCATCATATACCAATGGTTCAGAATCATCATGCTTTTGATAGTGAAGCGATACAGTAAACAAGACTTGATTAACTTTGCTCTAGAACAAAAGCAGTGAAATGTGAAGTAAACAAAATTATTTTTTTTTAAAGATACAGTGTGGGGTTAAAATCTAATATGTATTTTGCTATGATATGTTGCTACTTTTATATATATACACATAATTGTATGTGTATATATGTAAATATATATATATATATTTATACACACATATATGTAGGTATATATTGCCGTGATATATTGCTATTGTATATACACACGTATGTATGTGTTATGTACATACATATAATATATGCACGTATATAAATGGGTATGTGTGTGTATGTATGTTGCAATGAATGAAAAGTGGACAACACATAAAATGACTTCTTGACTGTAGATCAAGCAATGAAAGATAGATAATAAGATTCTCTCAATGTATTTTATGTGAGCAGAGGAACCTGAGTAGGTTCATTAATTGGAAATCTCATGGTGCTTTGATCCACCTTCAGTCAAGAATGCACCTCCACCTGATTGGCCACATGAACAGCTGAAAACATTGTTTCAATTTTTAGATTATTGAAAGCTTCAGGTTTCAAGGGATCAGAGTTAGATGTGGAGTTAAGGTACATGGTGGCATTGTCCCTAAACATGTGAATTATCATAGGGTAGCAAATCCACACGAACATCATGTTATTTAGTTTTGAGCTGTGGGGCCATGTAGCTAGTAGAAGTTACATAGATGATGTTTTTAAGTCTTCCTCATTTGATTTAAAAAGACAGGTCTAGAATAGTGTGTTCACAGCATTCTGACAACTGTCTCTCTCTCTACAGTATTTTACCTCTGAAAGAAATGTTAAACTTGAGTGTGATTACCAAAATTGGAAAGAAGTTTAATGCTATAGCTTTGACCAGTCTACTGTGGATTGTCCAAACTGCCAAATAGAACTTTCTGTGGTGATGGCTGTATTTTATATCCACACCATCTGATAAGTAGACACTTGCCACATGTGGCTAGTGCAACTGAGGAATCAAATCTGTACTTTAATTTAATATCCATTAATTTGGATTTAAATTTAAATCCATGTATTGGCTAATGGCCACCATATCACATAGTGCAGAACTAGAAACTAATATCCAAATAAAGTGGTAGGTATGCTTTGTAACTTCAGCCCAATATACATGATGTTAAAATGTATCTCAGCCCTTCAATTGCAGTAATTAATTTGTACATCATACCGGACCAATCTTTACACTAAGAGAAACCACAAAAAAAAAAAAAAAAAAAAAAAAAAAAAAAAAAACCCAACACATGAAACAACTGTTAGAAGTCATTGAAGAATAACTAGGATAGGCAGGGTGAAGATCCAAAACACCTGAGATAAGAGTGACACACAAATGAGAGCTGCACATTTTCTTCTCCTCCTCCTCCTCCTTCTCCTCTTTCTCTTTCTTTCTTCTTTCTTTCTTTCTTTCTTTCTTTCTTTTTTTTTGGTTGATTTGTTGTTTCATGGGTAAAGGAAATATAGAAGGAGCCAAAAAGAGCAACAGGGAGTTTGCAGCATTTTCTATGAGCTGAGGATACAGAATAAGAGGTTCCTGGTTTCCATGGAGACTGGGATTTGAAAAGAAGAAAGTGTCATACGAAAGATACCCTAAAATACTGAGTGTTATTTTCTATCAAGACTTCTTCCAAATCTTAATTAAAATATAAAGAGTGTGAATCTAGAAATCAATAGATCGATGTCAAGCAAAACAAAACAAAAGCAAAAAGAAAACTCCTAAGACTCAAAATTAAAATGTTGATATATAGTTTATCACTAAAAAATCATACATATAGTGAGGGTATGCAAAACAGCTAAAGTCTGCCTCCAATTAGAAAGGTAAGAAAAAGCCAAGTGCAAATTTCAATGTCCCTTTGTACAAACCATGCTGAAAGAGTTTTCTGTCTTGGATGGAGAACTACTAACACTGATGGAACAACTTAGAACCAGAGAGTCCAAAATAGTCTCATGCAGAATTCCTAATATCCTGCTGGTCTAGAAGGCATATTCTTGCTATGTGATGAGCCTTCCATGGCAGAGCCCTATGGAGTTCTCACTGAGGACAGGTGCAAATCATCAATCTCACTGTTACCATAAAAATACCGACAAGCTGGTACAAACCATTCCATATATCTTCAGACCCATGGTTACAAAACACACTATTAATCCGTAAATTATATGTCTTCACCAAGGGTCAGTGGCACAGAGCTATATATCACATTTCAATAAAACAGCTCAACCTAATTCTAGGCCAGCTGGAATTAAACTTTACAACACACTGGAAAAATAAGAAGCTGAGCAAAGA
This sequence comes from Halichoerus grypus, assembly GCF_964656455.1. Classification (NCBI taxonomy): domain Eukaryota; kingdom Metazoa; phylum Chordata; class Mammalia; order Carnivora; family Phocidae; genus Halichoerus; species Halichoerus grypus. The sequence goes on from NC_135715.1 coordinate 22,807,732, forward strand.
TTCCAGCAATCTTGGATTCAGGATACGGAAAAATGGCACAACCCGGAAATGTAACAGTGTTTCGTGTGTGACCCCCCAGACCTGCTTCTTGCTAAGATGGAATAGCAGAACCCACATTTACTCTGCCTCTTTTAATAACCAAAAATAAAGAAGATCAGTGATCCTAAAGATACAGGAAGCAAATAAGGTGAGACTTATCCTCACATAAACTTACTGCCTTGAGAGAATTTACTGAATGCAGATCAGGGAAGAATATTCAGGTAAAGTCCAGTGGACACATTGAGTAGAGAAGATGGAGATGATAATCTGAATAGGACGAGGCATCTAGAATTTATAGGACAAAATAATAGAAAAAAGAGAGATGCATGGAAAGAGAAATCCAACCACTTCCAAACCAATTAGAAATAACATTTCCAAGCATCCACATGGGTCTGGGATGCTGCCTGTTTCCCCTAGCCAGGCAGCAAAATCTCCTGACCCATAGATCCAAAAGCCTCAAGAAACCCCAAGTACAAGAAATATGAATATATGTAACACAAAGTACATCATAATCAAATTGCTCAAAACCAGTGATAAAGAGAAAAATCTTAAAAGTTGGCCTAAGTAAAAAGATTCATTACACACAGAAGAACAAATATAAAGATGACAACCTTGCATTTAGCACCATTTGGGCTAATTCAATATTCCATTGCTTCTTCTACATGAGAATGTATAGTAATTGATGTGCTATATAGTTGTAATTCTTCATCCCATACATGCTAGAGCAATTATATTGGTTGGGAATTGGTATATATAGAGAACTGCATCTCTACTGACTCCTGTGATCTTCAAATCTACAGGACTAATGATTTTCTTGATTGGAACTTCTGACAAAGAGAGGCAGGCTCCTCCTAGGCATCCTTTGGGGTTTGGGCTCCTAGCCTCAATGATATGACTCAGCTATTAGCTTGCAAATGGAGTCTTTTAAAAATTGGAATGCCAGACCCTCAGGGTACCTTGTGATTTTCTGGCCTAGTATTCAAATTTTTGTGTGAGAATGGTGACAGTTTGTAATAATTTGTCTTTTTAGCAAAGAAGTAGGTTATTGTCCTAATCATGTTCATTTTGAAAGTAAAGGGTCTGTCCAGCAAAACTAAGTTGATATTGTCATCCTACTTAGAAGTGATACCTCAGGGGGCGCCTGGGTGGCTCAGTCATTAAGCGTCTGCCTTCGGCTCAGGTCATGATCCCATGGAGCCCCGCATCGGGCTCCCTACTCAGCGGGAAGCCTGCTTCTCCCTCTCCCACTCCCCCTGCTTGTGTTCCCTCTCTCGCTGTGTCTCTGTCAAAGAAAGAAAGAAATCTTTAAAAAAAAAAAAAGAAGTGATACCTCAGCATGACCAAGACAATGGACCCATGAAAATGTGAGTATGTTGAAATTTCTCTGAATATTCATGAAATTTACTTTTACTCCCTGACTTGAATTTATCTTTGTAGATTATCCAGGATATCTAATAGGCATTTGGGTAACAACAAATCCTTTTCATCAGAATCAGTTATCAATTTAGAGGTCCAGTATGTTGCTATATAGTATACCAAGACAATCACAATTGTTATGGAATGTATGGCAGATAGCAGGATAGTTAAAAATAATCTAGAGACTAGACAGTGATGTGCTGCTGTCTTTTTTATTCCACTGGAAGGTAAACTGCTTTCGATTCTCCCTGCTGAGTATTTAAAAGAATACATTCATAGAATCAATAGCTGCATATCATGTTCATTGATTTGTTCCAGTGAAGACAACACATCCTGCAGAGTAGAGCAGTAAGGACAAGACCTTGTTGTGTTTACAATAAACACCATCATCTGCCTTGACCCAGCTGGCTTTCACAGAGAGCAGACAGGTGAAGACATGGGAATGCACTGGTGGGAGAAGAACCAGCATCAATAAATAGCTCAGTGGTGACTATTTCTTGTAGACAAGGCTGATGAGAAGAGATGCTGTTACAGAATTGGGTTCCCTGGTAGTAATAGGCATGGTAAGAGCCAAAAAAATAATGGAGGCCAGGTGGTAGCACTTAATCAAATGAAGCCAGGTGAATCCAATTATTGTAATGAGCTGAGATCTAAAACTGGCAGTTAGGAAGGCTTGACCCATGGAGAGCTATGAAGATATTTTAAAGCACATGGACACCTCAGGGGTAAGAGTCATGGGCAGTCAAAAAAGATACTGCTGTATATACAACACAAAATCCAGGATGGATAATCAGGAGGCAGCAGGCAGCATCACTGATAAATTGGCATAATCCCTCAACCCTTTTTCAAATTTGAACCATTTCTTAGCCAAGAAATTTCTTGACTGAAGGGAAGGCTGGATCTCTGTAATGAGAGATACTGGAACACTAGAGCAAGCATATATAATAATTTCTCCATTCTTCCCACAAAGTGGCCTATAGCCATTTAGTCAGATAAACACATACCAGGAAAAAGGAAATACTAAAACATATTTTAGATATGGTTGAACACAGTTTCCTACTGAACATTAATACCTAAGGACTCAACATATACCTTTGCAATATTTTTCTTGATATGTCTCCCAAGGCAAGAGGAACAAAAGCAAAATCAAACTATTGGGACTAAACCAAAATGAAAAGCTTTTGCAAAATTAAGAAAACCATCAACAAAATGAAAAGGCAACCTACTAAATAGAAGATATTTGCAAATGGTATATTCAATAAGGGATTAATATCCAAAATATGTAAAGAACTTATAAAACTCAAAACCAAAAAAAAAAAAAATTGATTTAAAATGGGCAGAGGACTTGAATATTTTTCCAAAGAAGACATAGAGATGGCCAACAGATAGATGAAAAGATGCTCAATAACACTCACCATCAAGGAAATGCAAATCAAAACCACAATGCAATATCACTTCACACCTGTCAGAATGGCTAAAATAAAAAACACAGGAAATAACAAGTGTTGGTAAGGATGTGGAGAAAAAGGGACACTGGTGCACCGTTGATGGGAATGTAAATTGGTATAGCCACTGTGGAAAACTATGCCATTTGAGACAACGTGGGTGGACCTAGAGGGTATTATGCCAAGTTAAATAACTCAGACTGAGATAGACAAATACCAGAGGATTCCACTCATAAGTGGAGTCTAAAAAAAAAAAACAAAAACAAAAAACTGATCAATCAAAAAACAAAAAGCAGAATCAGACCTATAAATATGGAGAACAAACTGATTGTTGCTAGAGGGGAGGAGGGTGAATGGTTGGGCAAAATGGGTCAAGGGGAGAGGGAGATACAGGTTTCCTGTTATGGAATGAATAAGTCAAGGGAATAAAAGGTACAACATAAGGAATACAATCAGTGATATTGTAATGGCTATGTAACTGGACAGATGATAGCTACACTTCTAGTGAACATAGCATAATGTGTAAACTTCCCATTAAGTTGTACACCTGAAACTAATGTAACATTGTATGTCAACTATACTCAAAAAATGTCTCTCCCTCTCTCATTCTCTCTCTCTCTCTCTATAGTATATATATATATACAATATATATATTACGAAATAAACTGAAGTTTTTAAAGGTAAAAAAAGAGTATATTTAAATTGATCAAAAATTAATTTATACTTGCATGTCAAATTGAAATAAATTCTAATTTATAAAAGGTCCCGCAGGATATTTGAGTCATATGAGATGCTGAATAAGTCTTTGTTATACAAAGCTATCATTATACTTAGGACATCTAATATGTCTGGCTTCTGCCCAATAAATGCCAACACACAATTATTGTGTCAACTAAACCATCCCCAAATGCCCTCTTGTTGGGTGTACTACCCATTTGAAAACCTCTTCTCTCTCATTCTGTTCTAGGAATATCCCAAAACTGAAACATTTTTGAAAGTATATTGCTGTCACTCTGTATCCTCATGACCCTGAATGACACCTAATCCATGGCTGAATCTCAATAAATGTTTACGAAATGATAATAATTTAAGAGAAGCAGTCGTACAACTGCCAGCCAGGGACATAAAAGATCAGATACTATTTTGATCTCAGGATTCTTCAGGTCTACATTGACCAGATTTGATTCAGAGACTGTGGGAGTTGGCATCCAATAACTTTCTCTTTTCCCAGAAGATATTACCTAGTTTTCATGTTGTTTCCTGGCTTTTATGTTAAGGAAATGAACTTACAGCAAAGTCCAATTTGCTTCATTAAATATTCTTTAATAAATTTTTCAAGATAATGTCACCAGTTGTACCAGAAAAACGCCTGAGGTGATTGTTCCTGCATTTTCTCCTTCATCACCAAAGACTTCAGAAAAAAATCACATTTGTAATTATCACATTTAATATGTGTTGTGTATGATATACAATTTAAAATTTCTAGTTAAATGTCTTGTATACATAGGAAAATCTTATCGTTATATTTCCTTAATTGTAGTTACAAGAACTTGTCTAGCTATGAAAATATTTCAGGGACATCTAGATCTAGTACAGGAAGCAAGTACACTTATGAAAACTATTCTTTGTAAAATCTATATATAATGTGCCAAATGATAGATGGAGAAAAAATATGGACACTCCAATTCAAATATGTCAAATGAAATTTACTAGAATTACTAATTCAAATTATACTTTGAGACTTTGTAGAATGAGATCTCGGCCTTATTTCTTTCTGTCTTACCAATAGTGAGCACAATGATACTTTATTCACATTCTGTGATCAATAAGTTACGAAATAAAATATATTATGATAGATGTGAAGCTAAATGGCCCTAATGTCCCAATGAATTTTCTTCTGACAGCTGATAAAGACATAACTAATCCAGCTCAGGAACATTTTGCCACATGTTTTCAAACTATAATGCATATGCTAAAAATTGAAATGAGGTTGTTGTGAAGGTTAATAAAATGTCTTTTAAAGGCGGTTTATAAAATTCTCCCATCTCTGTAACCTAGGTTATTAAAGTTGTAAGTAAACAAAGGTTTCACAGACGCACTGTCGGCTGCTATATATCATCCTGGAAATTAGGATCAGTTAAGGCTTCATTGTGACAGTTCCTGAATGCCATAGCCGGGCTGTCAGTGGCAGTGTGGGACTGCTCAGCTCTCCCTGGTGCAGCCAGCTCCAGCTGATTCTGGAAGATGTAGATACAGCCTATCTCTTCTACACTGTCTTTGCCTGTCATCGCTACTCTCTTATCTAGTTTAATTTCCTATTTTTATATTTGTGTGTCACACTGATTGTATCTCCAAGAGAAAAAAAGTTTAAAATATAATAAGGGTGTGTTCACTGTCTGGGTGAGGTTATACTGGCCACTCTGATGTAAATTTGAGCCATTTCAATATTTGCCCGTGTACTGTCAGTCTGATTACAAATTTGTATCATTCACAATAATCAGAAAAATATTTTACCCATGGGAGAAAATGTAGACAAGCGAAGATTTATCTTAATGTGTAAGGTATTTATGTAGAAATGTTTATAATATAAACGACTTGTAAAACATTTAAAATGTTTTATAGTCTGAAAATTTTGAAAGGCACATATGATTTTATTTCCTTAATAAATAAAATAATAAATAAATAATAGTTCCTTGAACTATCTGGGCTGAAGAATAGAAAACAGTGATTATTTCCTAAACTATAGTATTTTAAATTCCCTTTATACCCTCCCCCCCAACTATAAATTCTTTAATGAAATAATATGATTCTTCAGAATGAACTTTGGGCCAACAAAGCAAAAACAAATGACATAATTATGGTTTTAGGATGGATCATTAACTTTAAATAGAATATATTAAGTATACCATATTTAAAATACTAAGGTAATTACATATTGGTTAAACCATAATTACAAAGCATATTTGAAACAATAATATTACTCAATATTTAAAGAGTTATTATAAATTTTTCAGACCAATAACACTGGAAATATGAAAAAAATTGAAGAATAGTTCACATTAAGTGAAATTACAATTAACAATTTAAACATATGTCTCACTTTCTTATAATTAAAAAATATGAATAAAAACAATAATAAAAGATGAATTTTTAGGGCGCCTGGGTGGCTCAGTCGTTAAGCGTCTGCCTTCGGCTCAGGTCATGATCTCAGGGTCCTGGGATCGAGTCCCACATCGGGCTCCCTGCTCGGCAGGAAGCCTGCTTCTCCCTCTCCCACTCCCCCTGCTTGTGTTCTTGCTCTCGCTGTCTCTCTCTCTGTCAAATAAATAAATAAAATCTTTAAAAAAAAAAAAAAAGATGAATTTTTAATCCATCAGCTTGGCAATGATAATGTTTTAAAATAAAAAGAGTTTCACAGGAGTAGAGACTAGATATTTTGAAAGACTCATTGTGAGTAATTGCTATATCTTTTTTACATGCTGATTCTCTAATATTTATCTAAATTAAAACTTCACATGCACTTGAACCAGAAGTTTCATTCTGTGCCTTTAATCCTATTGATACACTTCTACATATGCCCCCCATCCAAAAAAACCCCAAAACAAAACGAGTGTTAATATGTGTATTGCAACACTGCAATATTGTTCTTACTTTCCAAGTGCAGGGAATAAACTAAAAGTCCATCATTAAGGTCTGACTAAAAATTATATTTTATTTAATCTAAGACACTATTGTAAATTGCATCATTATTTTATGTACTACTTACAAAAAAGAAATTTACCAATTATATCAGAAAGACTATCATTATATTGTTATAAGACACAACTTAGCTTCAGAGATGTTTAAAATAAAAGAAGGTATTCTTAAAATCAGTGAAATATGATGTACAGTAAAAAGACAAAGGATAATATGAAAATATTAAAATAGCATAAACACAACAAAGTTAAAGAATCTTAAAACCTTTAGTAAAAGAAAAGTGAGTGGAGAATATTGTAGATGATTGTTCTCATATACAAATATATAATTTTTGAAGTAAATGGAGAAATCTAACTAGAGCTTGCCTTTGGAAAAGTCATTTTACTTTTCAGTAGGTGAAGGAATGAAGGAAAATTTATTTTATTAAAAGTAGTATGCAGTATCGCATATGTTGCTATATTTTCTTTAACATAAAATTGTTTTAAAAGACTCATAGAGTAAAACAAGTTTTCCCACCTGTTGTCTTCTAATTCTTAACTCTTACATAGACAACCACTTTCAATTACTTCGTTAATTTCTTTTTTTTTTAATGTACTTCCATGTTTTTACCTAACATATGTGTTAGGAATATTTGTGGCCCCCAAAATTCTTATGTTGAAAACTACTCCCCAATGTGATGTTATTAGGAGGTGGGGCCTTTGGGAAACCATTAGGTCATTAGGGTGGAACCTCCATGAATGAGAAATTCACAACATCAGTGTCTGTGGTTTATATACTTTACCCCTGGAAGCAACTCTCCTTCCCAGGGAAATAAGTGATGCTATTAGAGGGTGTGTAGGTGGTTATTAATATTTAGTCCTTTTTATTTCTAGTTTTGTATACCTACCAACTCTGATAAAAACATTCCTGCTAGTAAATCTTCACTTTTCTGCTAGAATGAGGTGGATATTGTTGTGGCCTGCCTCTCAGGATGGAAGAAAGAAAAATCCTAGAGTTCTAACTGCTTCTTATATATATAATTTATAACCAATAATTAGATTTTATACATTATCTCTATTTTCTTTTTCAGGGATATCTGGCATTCCAACTTTTGAGGATTTGGGGATTCAGGTAATATAACTTATCTTGGGCTGTCCTCAACTGGGGCACATTTCTGTTTCCTCTATCAAACTTAATCAATGGGCACTGCCCCTTTTGCTCTTGAGGTTGTGTTTTGTGTGTGTGTTGTCTCTTCTTTTTTTTTTTTTTTTAAGATTTTACTTATTTATTTGAGAGAGAGAGAGGGAGAGTGAGCATGGGGCAGGGGATGGGGTGGTGGTAGAGGTAGAGGGAGAGGTAGACGCCCCACTAAGCAGGGAGCCTGATATGGGGCTCCATCCGAGGACCCCGAGATCATGAGCTGAGCCAAAAGCAGACAATTAACCGACTGAGCCATCCAGCTGCTCCTGTGTTGTCTCTTCTTGCATTTATTTGTTTTTTTGCTGTTTATATTATTTCATCCTTCCATGCATCCCTGTATTTTCATTTTCCTACTTCTTAAAGCTATCAGAGGTAAAGTGTACTTTAATTCCTTCATATTTAACTGAAAACTACACATATCATTTAAATACATAATATATATTGATATTATATTTATTGATACATTTAAATATATTGATACAAAGTAAAGTAGATGAAGTGGGAGAAATGACTGAATTATGAAGCATAGATCAACAAAAAATAGTAATTTGTATATAATTCATTTTATACAAACTAAATTTGAAAAACATATGCAATACATGAAAATAAAATAGAATTTAGATAAGGTTAATTTTTGAACAGCATGTTTTACAATTTTCAATACTTAGCAATGTCTCTTCTCAATATATTCTCATATTGGTCACTTTAGATTCATAAAATACACACAATTAATCTCTTTTAATAATAAAGGAGTTGAGACAGAAAAATCTTTATAGTTCAGCTTAAATATATTTATTGGGTTCCTACCAGGGATTCAATTATTGACTAGGCTCTCAAAGAATAAAATTTATAAAGATTTTCCTTTCTCCTGAGGAGGTCATACAGTGGGCAGTCAAACAAATACAACATGTCAAGCAATAAGATAAATATATAAACAGAGGAGATGAAAAATAGATACCACAGAAGTTCTCATAGTAAATTTTTAAATATTTAATGCATATTATACAACTTAGTAAAATATCGCATTTTCTAAGATGTAAGAAAAAATTTGAATGCTTGCACGTAATAATAATGATTGTGTGCTAGTAGGGTAGATATTTTCCATATGCACCTGAAAACCCACTCTATTCTTTCCATCATGCTCTGTGTCCCTGAAAGGATGATCTCTAATGATTGCTTGAACTTCAGGAACATCAGGTTCCTTTGTCCTTTAGTTTCAAGTTGCATTACTTCCAAAAGATGCACCAAAAGAAGAATAGGTGGTTCACTCTAGGGTTCATTTCTTAAGGGTTAAAGGTTTGAGCACTGGCTTTGTTCCTTCACAGGAGGCCACAACTGTTGCTAGACATCTCCTCATGCCCAACTACAGCTTTACTGATTTCCAGTAATAGTTCAGCATCACCCCATTATTATCCCTTAAAGAGAGAGATGATGGCTTCCTACTTTTCTTGTCTTGTAGTGTTTTACTATTTCTAATGGTTCTCTGGCCTTGTCTATATCTTTGTAAAAAATCCCCTTCATTAAATACGATGATCCATTTTGTGTGTGTCACCTCTTTGGGGAGTGTGAGAAGGCTGTCAATTTGTCTTAAAGGCAATTTATATGAAAAGTTTTCCTGTGAAATACAGACCACAGACTGAATTGTAGAATTGCATAGCTCACAATTTTTATAAAAAAAAAAATATTCTTTCTGAGGAAAAAAAATGAGACACTGTAGTCATTGGAGTAACAACTGGAGTAGTCATTGAAGTAACTGGAGTAGTCATTGGAGTAACAACTGGAGTAGGTAGTCATTGGAGTAACAACTGGAGTAGTCATTGGAGTAACAACTGGAGTAGTCATTGGAGTAACAATTATCCAATACTAGCATGTGATAAAGGGCAAAGAGAGCAGAAGTTGGTGAGATATTTTGTGAATACTATACTTTTTCACCAGAATAACACTTGTGATAATAAACATTATGACATAGGCTGGTTGCCTCTTTTGATCCTAGAATGGGTACAGAAGAAAAGAATGAATTTATGGCTTTAAATACCCAACTGAAGGCTGTATCTTGTTGTCAGAGAGGGATGTTACCAATAAACGAGAAAGGAAGTCTAGAATAAATCACATGGTACCACATTAGAGCTGGGGACAACATAAACTCATGTGTAACTTAATATACACATAACATGGATAGATAGAGACTGTATAACAGAGACTGTTATAAATGTATGTATATATGTTCAGTATACATACATATTTCCAATTTCTGTTGGCTGAGAATGCCTAGAAGTACTGCAGCTCTAGGAGAAATGAGAACATTCAGCATGGAGATCTCGGTTTCCAAATACCATTCTCCAATAAAAGAAACCAGAGTTCCTTGGTAAAAATGGTTGATTCTTTGGCCAGGGCAGGGAGAAGTATAAGATGGATTTAGGATATCTTGAAGTACCAGAAAGTAAAGAAATGCTCAAAAAACCCCAACTGATAGCATGCCAAAGGGACACAGAAGTCAAACTGAAAGAGCTGCTAATGGTCAAAACTGAAGCAATTTGAGCAACAAAATAAATAACCTAGTATTGGACTACAATGAAAATTATAGAATACACACAGTTGAGCCCATAGTAATATAATTAAGTTATTGAATAAATCAAATAAGTGGAGAGAATGAGACAAATCTTCTGTAGAGAAGAAACCCAAAGAACATTTGTAGATATTTCCCCCTACAATAGGTGGAGCTTAATTCCTGGCCCTCATCCTCTTGGCAGTGAGTTAGTTTTAGTGAATCACGTTCTAAGAGTAGAATAGGACAGAAAAACAAAAACAAAAACAAAAACAAAAAACCTGACAAACACTACCTGAACAGATCAATGCAACCAATAATGTCATGGGCCTCCTAATATAATGTGAAAAGAAGAGCACTTCACTTCTTTTGTATAATTGCTATCTAATCATGAGAAAAAGTCATTCTGCAGAATATCTGACCATTGTTTCTCAGGATTGCCAAGATGATGAAATAGAAAGACTGGGAAGCTGTCACAGAGCAGACAGGACTGGAAAAAATATGATGACTAAATGCAATGTGGTAGCCTGGATTCGATGTTGGAATAGAAAGATCTTACTCCAGCAACCCTCAGTTTGCTTCCTGAGATTAAGAATTCCTCATATCAGTGAGATCATATGATACATGTCTTTCTCTGACTGACTTATATCGCTCAGCATAATTGCTGGTGTGGTGGGGGGGGTGGGAGGGATAGGGTGGCTGGGTGATAGACACTGGGGAGGGTATGTGCTATGGTGAGCACTGTGAATTGTGTAAGGCTGTTGAATCACAGACCTGTGCCTCTGAAACAAATAATACATTACCTGTTAAAAAAAAGAAGATAGTAGGAAGGGTAAAATGAAGGGGGGGAAATCGGAGGGGGAGACAAACCATGAGAGACTATGGACTCTGAGGAATAAACTGAGAGTTCTAGAGGGGAAGGGTGTGGGGGGATGGGTTAGCCTGGTGATGGGCGTTAAAGACGGCACGTAGTGAATGGAGCACTGGGTGTTATATGCAAACAATGAATCATGGAACACTACATCAAAAACTAATGATGTAATGTATGGTGATTAACATAATATAATAAAATAAAAAAAAAGAAACATAGAAAGAAGATATTAATGGAAATCTGTTGAAACCCGCATAAAATCTGAGTTTTGTTTAATAATATTATACTAATACCATCAGTTTAATCATATTACAAATGCACCATAATAATGTAAAATTTTAACAATAAGTAAAACTGAATGAAGGGTATCTGGAAATCCCCTGCACTATATTTTCAACTTTTCTGTACATTTAAATAGTCTTAATAAACAAAAAATATATATCCAACATTCCAATTATATTAGAGTCTAGAAAAAAAAGAACTGAAAAGAAACTGATGTGACAGTAGATATGAATCATTGGCAGCACCAGACAATAGAATACTATCTTCAGCTACAAATTGTGGAGACACACCTATTTTTGGCCTTTGCATTGAGGAGGAGATGATGATGATGTTTATTATTATTTATTATTATTATTATTATTATTATTATTATTATTATTATTTTGTCAATTCCTAAAAACAGATCTGCTCTCACATAGGATTGGGACAAAAAAAAGATCTGCCTGTGGTTTTTTTGGGTTTGTTTGTTACTCACTCACTTGGACAGAGGCAGATGAAAAATTAAAATCACTGCTGGAGAAATAATCTTCAGATTCAGACCACAAACAATGCAATGATATTTTTAGACTGCCAGCAAATTAGGTCAAATGCTGAATCAATGTATATAACTTCTTTCTTTTTATGAAATTATATGAAGCCTTATAAAATGAGAAATGTATTCATGGATTTAATCTCAAGTCTTTTGCTTAGAAAAATTTCTGCAGGATAGCAAATCAAATGTTTATAAACGCATGTATAAGTAGATCTGAACAATTTAGTCATTGCTGACTGTATTGCTCTTCAATGTTTCATTCTTATTTTTAAGATTTATTTATTTGAGAGAGAGAGCACATGCCCGGGTGGGGGGAGGGACAGAAGGAGAGGAAGAGAATTCCCAAGCTGACTCTCTGCTAGGACTCTGTGATCATGACCTGAGCTGAGCTGAAATCAAGAGCCAGTTACCCAACCAACTAAGCCACTCAGACACCCCCATTGTCTCATTCTTAACCAAAATATTTATGCCTTATATACCTAAACTCAAAAGATCTAAAATATTTGGATTTGGTAAGTCAAGAGGTATAGAAATTGTTTAAATATATGTTTAAATCTATCATTTAAATATGTTTATTATATTTCACAATTGATTTTTCAATATACATCAAACAAGGTAAAACAATTTTATGTGTAAGAATTATGGTTTAATAATAAGTCATTGAGTTCCCATATTTTTATTTTTTCCAATCTGCCAATGGTGACTTTCCTATAAATCATTAGAAAGAAGAAATAGGAGCCTTTTATTGTTTTCAACTGATGCCTTGTTAACAGTATACAAAAAAACATACAGATTGCAATAATTTTAAAAAGTGAAAATACGTCAAGTTTAAAATGTTGAAAGGCATACAATAATGCTAAAATATTGATGGGTAAAATTTCTTCCTAACCATCAAAACTAAATAATATTAAAATAAAAGATCATTTTGTTAGAAGAAATGGTCTAAAAGGGGATAAAAAAGAGAGAGTATAATCTCTAGTTAAATATATTTAATGTTTCAGAATTTATCATATTCACAGATTAAAAGAATTTTAAACATTTTTATTTCTAAGGCATCTGTAACTAAATCAGTTATAGCAGAGAGCTAATTTTTAAAGATTTTATTTATTATCAATTAATTTATTTATTTATTTAGTGAGCATGCACGGGAGAGGGTGGAGGGGCAGAGGGAGAGGGAGAAAGAGAGCCTCAAGCAGGCTCCACGCCCAGCATGGAGCCTGGCTGGGGGATCGATCCCAGGATCCTGAGATCATAACCTGAGCCCAAATCAAACATCCAGACACTCAACTGACTGAGCCACCCAGGTGCCCCAGAGAGCTGTTTTTAAGGATTAACTGAAAGCAGTAACTTCTCTGTAAGTTGAAAAATAAACATCTCATTAGGAATATTAGACTGTTAATCTCATTTTCACTAACATGGTATTAATATCGGTATGTTGCAGGTCTCTGACAATAGTAATTGGTTCTGCACTTAAAATCAAGGTTACAGAAATCTATAAAATATTTTGTCCTTGCGGTACACTTATAAAATATAAGATAAATACAGTGGGGAATGGCATCTGGCATCAGAGTCCTTTGTGAATTATTCCCATCACTAGAGGGTAGAAACAATATTTTATATAGAGAGAATTTTTATAGCCTACAAAAATAATTATTTTTGAGTTCTATATTTCATAAAATTTTAATTTATATATCCAGTTGGTTATGGATCTTGTGAATTTTCAAAATCAAATAAATAGCTAATTTTAAATTAAAAATGAATTTTTTCAAACATACAGTTTTTTGGGGTGCCTGGGTGGCTCAGTCAATTGAGTGTCCAACTCTTGATTTCTTCTAAGGTGGTGATCTCAGGGTCGTGGGATCGTGCCCCATGTCAATCTCCCCACTCAGGGAGGAGTCCGCTCTCTCTCTCTCTCTCTCTCTCTCTCTCTCGCTCAAATAAATAAATAAATAAATCATTAAAAAAATAAACATTAGTTTTTTTAATCAGTAAAAACTTTTTAATTTTAAACTCAAATTGACATTATATTGTAATTGTAAAGCCATGAACAGATTGTTCATGCCATACCATTAATGAATTGCCCTATAATTTGCAGCTGGATATTTTAAATAAACATATTTTTGGCCAGTAGGTAAATATAATAGAAATTGTTTTGGCCATGTGGTAAAATAAGAAATATGATTGAGGTAATATAAAGTTCTTAAAATTCTGCAGCTTTTCATTACTTAAGGTGACTGACTTCATTTTTCACAGAATATCAAATAAGTCTATGAATTAGGTAACTGTCACCTATTAATATAAAGTGAGGCAACTGATGAGAAAACAGCAATCTTTAAGAATCATATAAAAATTTTTAGGATAGGTGATAGATGCCACAAATATAGAACTTTATGCTTATTTTATATAAGTATATTAAGAAAAATTCAAATATAATCCTCTTCATAAATATAAATAAAACAAACATTTAAATGTAAATACATTAGGTCATTTCCCTTATTTTTATTTCCACCCTGGAGAGAACATGTCCCCTTTGGTACCTCATTCTTATTATTTCTTATTTTTAAATTTAAACTCCATTCTAAATAATTAGTCTTCTTGAATTAGTAGTCAGATATGGATGTCTATTTTCAGCAGATGTTGAAATGCAAAAATGCTCATCACTGTATCATTACATAATAGGGGGCGATTTATTGCCAGGGTATGGAAGTTCAGTTCTGTCCTCTTTCCCAGGTCCATTAGGAGTAGAAAGGTATGCACAGAAATAATAGCTTCTTTCAAATGAGAATTTAACCAAAATGTCATGCAAAGTCCTTTACTTTTGTTATTCTACTAGCTATAATTTTGTGACTCAATAGTATGTAGATGGTGATCTGAACCTGGGAGTGCAAGGCAGTAGGTGCCATCACTTTGAGGATTACTTTCTGGAATGTTGTCCATACAGCCCTCCCAAACTCTAGTTGGAGAATTTTACGTATTAAATCCAACTAATGCAATGTACAGATATTTTCTGAATTATTTCATGATTGTTCCCAAAGTCTATCAATCTTTGCTTCCACTTCTCCAATCCTAGTGACACACTTTCTCCTTATCAAATGATGTCTCATAATAAGTATCTGGGCACTGTCATGATTAAGTGTATATATGCCCTGATATGGGCTTTTATATTTAAAAACAAAAAAAAACAGACAAAAACAAGATGAGAAAGAAAGAAGTATAGCCCAGCATTTCAATTTTACAATAGAAGTAGACATAAATGACAGTACAGTTTTAAAAATAATCCCACAATATTTTATTTTCTATTCATTTTTATCAAAAGACATTTTCTGGTAGATCCCCATAGTATCACTTCACGAAATACTACTTTCTGCTCGACTTTTCCAAATCAGCATCTTTTGTTTGTATACACAAGGGAATCTCTTGACATTCCTGGTTTCCAATTTGAAAACTCAATATATAATTTGCATTTTTATTGTGGGTATCCTATAGTTTACATTTAACTGAAAAAATCCTTGGGGTTATTTTTAGCTGCTAGAAGGACTGCTGTGACTTGCACTGACTGGCAGCGATCTTCCACAGGCAAACACCTGCATGGGAAACCCCTGCAGTTACCTGCCTTTGGGAAGTAACACTTTTAAGCAGAAACTCTAGGGGGAAGCATGAGCATTTCCAAACTGCTTATGAGTAATCAAAGGAGAAAGGAACTTTAAAAAATAGAACGTCTACTGTATTTTTATTTGATTACCCAGATGTAGACAGTGGATTATTTGGTATAATGCTATTAATAAAGGCATAAAAAAGCAAATATAATAATATACACTTAGGGTAATAATTTTGCAAAATATTTAGAAAAGATTAATATAAATTAAGTCTTTGAAAAATACATATTATGGACAAGTTTTTTTGTCTTTCAATCATATCTAGATCACTGGTTTTTTTAAATATTCACAGTTTTATTTATTATTATTATTATTATTTTTACAAATTTGAAACTGGAGAAAACACTACATATTATAAATTGATTATTTTATAAAACCATTAACATAGTTTGAGGTAACACTTTTCAATTCCAGCACATATATTATAACAAATACATCACTTCTTGAGTTTAGGAGGAAAAATTATTTTAAGATAGAAGAAGGAATTTTAGATTTCAAAACAGAAGTGAAATATTACCTTTATTATATCCTGATTAAATGACTTGCTAATTTTGAGATAATGGAAGAATACCACTAAAGAAATATATTGAGTTCATTTGTCATAAGAATAAAAATGTTATTAATTTTAATACATGTGGCATAAGCTTAATCTATATGCAGTAAACTTGGCTCTTTTGTCTAAATACAATGGAGTAGAACAAACATCATATAAACTCTGTAAAGTTAAAAAAATGTATGTCAGGCCATTAATATTGGCAAAATAGAATTATTTTGCTAACAAAATTTACTGCAGGGAAAACTTCTGAAGTAGGGAAGTTGAAGGGACTCCATTTTAGAAACGCTCACTCTCTGCCATTTTTCTGCTAGATCCCATTTACTTATGTTCCATATTTTGCCTCTTGAATAAACCACAGAAGCTATGTTCCCACTTCAAGGGGAAAGGAAGACAGTTAATCATTCTCTGAGTTTTGTCCCAGGCCCCAAACACCTGATAACACCTAAGAAGAGATGGATCCCAAACATGTTCCAGAACATTAGCTTCAAACAAATCTTGGCTGATACTGGCATCCATAGTCCTATCTTTGGTAAGTTATGGAATAATACCTATTGTTCACCTGACACTTTCCGTTGATTGGACCCTACCTTGGATTCCTGGAGGAACACATACCCTGGACCCTTTTCTAATATAAACCCCTAGCCCTGAGCAATGATGAGACTCATTTTCCTTTCCTTTCTGAGTCTCCCAGACACTCCATCTACTATTCTCTGTCTGTCATTCACACTATTCAATAAACTCTGTTTTCACTTTCTCCAGGTCACATTTGATTTCTATCCTACATGAAGTCAAGGACCCTCTTGGCTGGTCCTGTGGGACCCTCTCCTGGGTTCTCAGACCCAGCTTGCCTGCATCACTTCCTTCTGTTGGTTGATTATCTTAGTATCTAATCTATGACTTTGAAATATAATTTATATATTAATTTATTAATTAGATCTGCTTCAAAATTCCAAGCATATTATACAGAAAATTGAAAAAAAATGTATTCTTCTTTTAAAATAGAAAACCACAAACTGAAGTCCTACTCTGAACATATGGTTAAAATTTTAATAATCAATATATGAATTAACTAAATTTTTAGAATAAAATATAATGTGGGCCACCATCATTCTGCTGTACTATAATATATATCATACATATAGCATATGTTTATAGCATATAATATACATACAGATAGTGTAGTATATATGATATACTTTTACATACTATATAATATTGGTTTTATGGTCCAGCAGTACAAACATCATGTGGGAGTCTTTAGAGATGCAGAATCTTAGCCCAACCTCAGACCTATTCATTTTAACAGAATATGCTATTATGGTAATGAATGTGCATAATAAAATTTGAGAAGCATAGGTATAGACTTTACAAAAAAAAAATCTTGAACCTGAAATGTATATATTATTCCTCAAAAGCAAAGGTAGATTACTTTTTCCCTGTAGTGGTCTGGATAGGAATGGATGACATCAAAAATGTGAAAAGGCATTTTTTTTTTAAGATTTTTTTATTATTTCATTTGAGACACAGAGATACAGAGAGAGAGAGCATGAGCAGGGGGAGAGGCAGAAGGAGAAGCAGGCTCCCCGCTGAGCCAGGAGTCCGATGTGGGGCTCGATCCCAGGACCCTGGGATCATGACCTGAGCTGAAGGCAGACGCTTAACCTTCTAAGCCACCCAGGCACCCCAAAAGGGCATTTTTAATATGTGTGCAATCCTTTTAATATGCCTATTCAAATGAACAGTTTCTGGGTTCTTTTGGACAAAAAGGAAAGAGTGAGCAAGTTTTTATTTATTCCTAATATTATTATGATTAGAGTGTGGGAGAGGCAAGACATGACAAAATTTTAGTTGATAGAAAAAAGCTTGAGGAGACTCCCAGTTCAGAAGACATTTCATGTTTCTCCTTCAATCAAGAGAGCAAAATGAAATGGACAATGAATGCAACTAGAGAAGATAAACTCTAAGTTACCTCCACTCCATACAAAAGACCAGACACAATTACTTTTGATGTTTTGTGCAACTTTATGTTTTGTTAGTCACTGAAATGATTGTATTTGTGTTAGTTTGATACTTGAATAAATCTCCATGAACTGCACTGGGGATTGGCAAACTGTGGCCCATGGGCCAATAATGGACAATTACCCCTTTTAGTAAATAAAGTTTTATTGGAACAAAGAAATGCTCATTTTATATGTATTTTCTATGGCTGCTTTTGAACTACAAAAACAAATTTGAGTCGTTGAGAAAGAGACTATATAATCTGCATAGTCTAAAATATGTACCATCTGTTCCTTTACAGAAAAAGTTTGCTGACCTATATGATGAAAGCTAACTATTTTGGTTTGTTTTAAGATTTCCTTTTCACTATGTTTTTGGTATCCATATATCTTTCTAGTGTGCCAGTTAATGAAAGAAAATCTCACTGAAGTGGACTTGGGATGTTAGAAGGGGAGGCTGGAAGAGGGAGCTGTACCACTCAGTGTCAATTACAGGAAAGAATGATCAATTCTAGGTCCCAAGAAAATAAGCTGTATATTGCATCTCCTACAAGGAGTTGATTACCCAGCTAATGAGAGCTGTCAATTCAACCAATAAGGAACCGTCATCACACTGAACTCTCACTTTTCATCTATTAACTTTTGTTCAAAACAACCCCTCCCAATTTTCCCCTCTTCTCTGTAAAATAACATTCCTCTCCTTTGTTGGACTTGCCTATGGTTTTGCCATAGCTTGCTTGCCCCAAATTGCAATTCTCTGTTATTCCTGAATAAATCCATATTTACTGGTAAAATAACTGACTTGTTTTAGTTTTAAGTTTAATGCCAGTATCTGGAATATTGTGTCAGAATACGGGATCTTGGAGTTACATCATTTGTATCTCTAAAACTTTCCAATTGTATATGTGGCTTTTAAAGGATTGCAGGCTAAAATCAATTTAAATATATAAAAGTTTAAATGTAAATGATGTTTTTAAAAATTATTATTGCTCTCTGAGCAGGCAGAAGTAAATTAGTACCAGCTAGAATTTTCTTTCAGTTACTGTAGTAAAAAGAAACAAGTTCAAGTATTATTATTTTGTAATTTCATGTGTGAATATATGCTATACACATAATATAACATATTGTCTGTGTGCAGTGTTCTAAAACATAAGTTATATTTGCATATATAAGTTATAAACACATATAGATACATATATATGTGTGTAACTATTTCAGAATACATTATTGTTTTGTCATATTTGCTGATGTGTAACTACCCTGGTTCCTGTAATGCACTCATGTCATAATAACTATTTCCTAGACTAGGGGGTCACTGCTAATGCCAGTTATAACAGGATTGAGAAAGACACATTTTCTGTACTCTAGGAATTCACAGACAGAAACAACTGTATACTGTGTGAATCCATTTGTATAAAAAGCAATATAGAGAATCAAAGAAGCAAATTGGTGAAGACCTGGAGTGTGTCCTACACAGAGGAACAGATTTTAAAGAGAAGTGGGAAATCTTTTGCAGATGATGGAAATACTCTGTATCTTGTTTGAAGTAGTATTTTCACTGGTGCAAAAAGCTGTCAAAAAACCCAGATACTAGTCCATGTTAAAGGATGTAGTTTATGTAAATTTTTTCTTCATAAAGAGAAAAAATGAATTTCACTATATGTTTCATATGCATTTCAAAGTCATGTATATTATTCTACAGTTTCTGGGTGTTGTGTTCCAAATATATAAATTATATTTGTTTTTAGGTAGTCTTGGTGCTGCATAATATGTCTTTTCTGATTTTTTCTCTTTATTCTAAGTTGCTGTGTATAAATTCACATTTAAAATTGGAATGTGATAACCTGTACTTTTATTTCTATTACAAACACACACACATTATTAGTATTTATTTATTTTTTTTTTAAAGATTTTTTATTTATTTATTTGAGAGAGAGAGAATGAGAGAGGGCAAGCGCATGAGAGGGGGGAGGGTCAGAGGGAGAAGCAGACTCCCTGCCGAGCAGGGAGCCCGATGCGGGACTCGATCCAGGGACTCCAGGATCATGACCTGAGCCGAAGGCAGTCGCTTAACCAACTGAGCCACCCAGGCGCCCACATTATTAGTATTTAATAGTAGCAGATATTCCTAGTGTATTATCTCTATGTCATTACCCATTGTTACCTAAATTGAATATTAATTCCTTAATTCTGTAGTGCCAAGTATTAGTGCAGCATTCATGCAAGATTTAACACTCTTATTTCACCATTTCTGTTCTTTCCTATATCATTATATTTTAGCGGTATCTATTTTAAGAAATATATAATTAGATTATTTTAATACTCTTATTTTAATACTCTTTAACTTCCATGTATTTGTGTTCCTTCCAATTTTTTTTCTTGTGAGTGAGTTCAAGTTTTAAAGCATTGTGGTCTGAGAAGATACAAGGAATAATCCCAGTCTTTTGGTACCAGTTGAAACCTGATTTGTGACCCAGTATGTGATCTATTCTGGAGAATGTTCTCCACTGTGCACTCAAGAAGAATGTATATTCGGGGCGCCTGGGTGGCTCAGTCGTTAAGCATCTGCCTTCGGCTCAGGTCATGATCCCAGGGTCCTGGGATCGAGTCCCGCATCGGGCTCACCGCTCAGCGGGAAGCCTGCTTCTCCCTCTCCCACTCCCCCTGCTTGTGTTCCCTCTCTGGCTGTGTCTCTCTCTGTCAAATAAATAAAATCTTTAAAAAAAAAAAAAAAAAAGAAGAATGTATATTCTGTTGCTTTGGATGAAATGCTGAATATATCTGTGAAGTTCCGATCTGGTTCAGTGTGTCATTCAAAGCCTTTGTTTCCTTGATCTTCTGCTTAGATGATCTGTCCATCGCTGTGAGTGGAGTGTTAAAGTCCCCTACTATTGGGGCGCCTGGGTGGCTCAGTTGGTTAAGCGACTGCCTTCGGCTCAGGTCATGATCCCGGAGTCCTGGGATCGAGTCCCGCATCGGGCTCCCTGCTCAGCGGGGAGCCTGCTTCTCCCTCTGACCCTGTCCCCTCTCATGCTGTTTCTCTCTCTCTCAAATAAATAATAAAAATCTTTAAAAAAAAAAAAAAAAAGTCCCCTACTATTATTGCATTATTATCAATGTGTTTTTTTAATTTTGTGATTAATTGGTTTATATAATTGGCTACTTCCAAGTTAGGGGCATAAATATTTACAATTGTTAGATCTTCTTGTTGGATAGACCCTTTAATTATGATAGACTGTCCCTCTTCATCACTTATTTTAGTCTTTGGTTTAAAATCTAATTTGTCTGTAACCTTTATTTTTAAAGTATGCTTTACCTAGTACAGTATTCTAGGTTGGTTGTTATAGAAATATTCTTTGAAGATATGACTTCAGTATCTTCTGGATTTCATTTTACTCTATTGAACAATAAAGTGAACTGTCAGTCTCGTGGTGAAAGTACTTGAACGCAATATATATACTGATACAGATGGTTACCACTTACAGTTCATTTTTGTCTTTAGGTTTTCACATATTTTCTAGTTTGTGCTTAGTCATGTTTTTTGTTTTTTTTTTTTTTCTTTTCTATTTTTTTTCTTTTCAGTTTTGGAGTGGTTCTTGAAACAATAACTTCTTGTGGTTTCTCATTTTAGAATATTATCAGCCCCTATCTCCTCCAAGGTGTTTTTTGCCTCATTACTTCTACCCTCTTTCTGGGATTTAAATCACATGTGTGTTAGATGTTTCACTATGCTTTCTTTAAATTTTCTGTATTGGTATATTTTGTTTATTTTGTGTTTGTACCTGGATTCTTCCTTTTGAAATGTATGCTTTCACCAATTAGGTCTTCAACTGTTCTTTATCTGCCACTAAGGCCATTTGCTCAGTTGTTACCTTAAATATTTGTGTTTTCAGTTATACAATTTCCATTTGTTTCCATTATGTAGTTTTTAGCTCTCTGCTGTAATTGTCTATTGTGTTATTTAATTTCTCATCATATTAATCATAGTTATTTTAATTTGCTTGATTGACAACTTCAATATTTGGAGCTCTTAGGCAATTGTTCTTTTTGTTTTTTTTCTCTTTAAAAATTAATTCTTACTTCTACTATATTCTTTCCTTTTTATTTTTTTTATTCTTTCTTTTTTGAAAATAGAATTCCAGACAATATGAATGAAAGATTCAAAATTATATGAAGTTCTATATTATATTATTTTTCCCAAATGGATTTACTTCTACTTCTAGAAGCTAACTAGAATAAATGCAGATATCCTTAATAGGCTCAGATATAAGACTATTTGACACTTGGTTTCAATTATTATATAAGGTCTATTTTTTCATCTCTGTTACTAATAAGTTACCAATCTTAAGTTCCAAAAGCGTGAATTATTTACCAGATCTCTCCAAATGAGTGATACAGATGAAAGCTCTATTCATATTCTCATCTTCTTAGTTTATATTTTTTCTTCTGAATGGGCAATTGCCTGAGGGAAATACAGCCCTCCATGCCAGAGTAAGTTCTTTTAACTTTCTTCCCCTTCCAAATAAATACACAAAATTTCTTAATGCCCTTGATCTTTCTGAAACCTTAAAAAGGACGATATCTATATTTTGTCTACCTTTTTGAATTGTTCTCTGTGGAAATCTTGGTCTGAAAAAAATTACCTATCTATTGTCACATGCAGAAGTCCTTCAAATTTAATCTTATTTGTAACCTATCATCCAGGTGAGTAAATGTGTTGATTATTGGCTTAATGACCTGGGTTGTAATTTTTTAATCTTATTATGTCTTTATTTTTCATCTTATTATAAATGTTGAAGAAATGGCATTAATTAGAGAGCATTAAATGCTTACCACATTTAAAATATGGCATATATACACAATGGAATATTATTCATCCATAAAAAGGAATGAAATTTTGCCATTTGTGACAACATGGATGGGCCTAAAGGGTAGTATGATAATTAAAAAAAAGTCAGATAAAGGCAAATATCACATGATATCAATTATATGTGGAGTCCACAAAACAAAAGAAATGAACATACAGAACAGAAACTCATACAAGCATAGAACAAATGTGATTGCCAAGGGTAGGGGGAGGAATGGAGAGGCAAAATAGATGAGAGAGATTAAGAGGTATAAATTTCAAGTTATAAAACAATGTCACGGGGACATAAAGTATAGCATAGGGAATATTGTCAATGATATTGTAATAACTTTGTATGACGGCAGATGGTAACTATGCTAATTGTGGTGAGCATTTCATAATGTATATAAATGTTGCATAACTATGCTGTATACCTGAAACTAATATAATATTGTATGTCAACTATACTTCAAATAAAAAAATAAAAATTAAGAGCATTTAAGTAAAAGCAATTTGCCTCACAATTTCATGTTAATTCAAATGAGACTTGAATTCCAATTCAATAGGTCTTTTAAAGAAAGGATTTGTAAGTTATATCATTCCATTTCCTATTTTCCTCATAGGATTATTATAATGATCAATTGTGTTGTATGATTACCACAAAACTTAAAACATAAACTCAAAATACGACCATTATAAATATAATTGTATAATATTAGTATCATACCATAGTGTCTTTACATATAATAAGAAACATTTATCAAGGGCAGAAGTTTGCAAACTCCATTAATTGATTTGTTGGAATCTATAGGTATAAAGAATGGAAGTAAATTCAATTTTATTTCACTTGTGAACCATGATTATCCAAGACACTCTTGGTAGATTGCTAACTTTCTTTGAAATAGGAGAAAACTCAATAAAAATGAGAAGGGAACACTATTAAGTATTATACAGTTCTTCTTACAATTTTTGATTAGGTCTATAACACTGAAAGGGCTTTGGCCCTCACAGACAGTATACAGGATGTAACATTTGTCAGATACCATTATGGAAGCTAGTGAATTTGTTATCAAATAAAAAAGGTTGAACAATGATATATATATCCTATTTGATGTGATAATAAAAATTCCTAGTGTTCTAGGAAAAAAACAATTTTTTTTCCTAGCCAAGATAAAACATAACCACTGGAACTAGTTTATATTCATTTCATAAATCAATGACAATTCACTTCAGTGAATGCTTCTGGAAGTCAGCCAATAAGTAACTTCAACAATCCATTAAATATACTTCTACAGATAAAGGTCAACCATTCCTAAACACTACAATTTCTGAAAGTCTGCCAATTCCAGAACTTCATTCATACTTCTTTAAATCCTACATAAGATCAGCACCTTTTGCTGTGCTCAAGGAAGCTGTGACTTACAAGGGAACCTCATGAACAAGCCATGCATTTTACTTTTGTTTCAGGCACTATAACACTGACAATTGAAGACTTCAATGATATTTTGTTTGTTTTTTGTTTTGAAGACCACCTTTTTGTGGTTTTCCTCTCAGGGATAAAAGTTGCCCATTAATGTCTTTGTGTCCGACAGTCTTTCAGATTAGCTACCAGATAATTCCTTAAACAACAGTTGAGATTTTCTTTCTTAATTCATTTAGTTATCCTAGAATTTGTAAGCAAATAGGTCTTTGTATAAATTAATTAGATCTTTGGCTTGGAAGAACACTATTTTTAAGTATTTTGACATTAAATTGCTTATTATTTTTTGATTTATTTATTCTTGTTTTTAAAATAAATTTTTATATTATAATAGTTTCAGATTCACAGAAAAATGCAAAGATAGTATGGAGAGTTTCTGTATACTCCACATTAATTTTCTCATCTTACATTAGTATCACACATTTGTTATCACATATTTTATTATTAACTAAGTCCATAATTTACTCAAATATCCTTGGTTTTACCTAATACTTATATTCTGTTCTAGGATGCCATCTGAAATATCATATTATATTTAGTCCCCATGTATTCTTAGGCTTTTCTTCTTTGTTACAGTTAATGCTGTTTTTTGTTTGTCTAGTCGTACAAGATCTCATCTCATTTGATTGTTTTGACTCTGTTGAATTTGTGAAGGGAGTACTCCATAAGGAAAGGATGAAGGCATAATTCTCATAAGCCTCAAATATAAGCTGGTACAAAAGACTAATATTTTAACAGCATTCATCTGATGACTAATCCAAACAAAGACAATTGCTCAGAGGTGCCTGGGTAGCTCATTCGGTTAAGTGTCAGACTCTTGGTTTTGGCTTTTGGTTTTGGCTCAGGTCATGATCTCAAGGTCATGAGATTGAGCCCCATGTCAGTCTCTGTGCTCAGTGCACAGTCTGCTTGTCCCTCTCCCTCCCCCTCTGTTTCTGTCCCGGCCATGTGTTATTGTTCTCTCCCTCTCAAATAAATAAATAAATAAAATCTTTATTTAAAAAAAAAAAAAAGACAATAGCTCAAACTTTGCCTTGGATCCATCATTAGAAACTTCAGAATATTCTCTGGCATGAAAAAGTACAAAACAGGGTCATTTTGCTTAGTTTGTATTCTAGATCAATGGTAGTTGAGGTGTAAATTCTAGTATCAGATTTTACCTCTGCTTAGTTGGGAAATAGAGACTCCTTTTATAAGCATATACATTAGAATTATAGTGGCTTCTTTCTTATGTGCCATGATTCCATCTAAAAGAAAGTTGCAGTCTCCTCTTGGGGAAAAAATGTTTTCCTAAATATACTCTCAATAAAAGTCTAACTTCTTTACTTGTCTTGACAGAAATGATAAAATTTCACAAAAGATACATAGAATATTATTCAGCCATAAAAAAGAATGAAATGAAATCTTTCCATTTGCAATGACATGGGTGGAGCCAGGGAGTATAATGCTAAGTGAAACAGGTCAGCCAAAAAAAGACAAATACCGTATTATTTCACTCATATGTGGAATTAAAGAAACCAAAAACAAAACAAAACAAAAAATAAGCAAAGGAAAATGAGAGAGAGAGAGAGAACCCAAGAAACAGACTCCTAACCATAGAGAACAAACTGATGGTTACCAGGGGGGTGGTTGGGGGTGATGGATGAAATAAATGATGGGGATTCAGGAGTGCACTTGTCATGATGAGCAGTGGGTGATGTGTGGACGTGTTGAATCACTGTATTGTACACTGGAAACTAATATAATACTGTATATTAACTACACTGGAATTAAAAAAAAAAAAAATCAAAACTCTAGATGGGGCCATGCCTGGGTGGCTCAGTTAAGCGTCTGACTTCAGGTCATGTCATGATCTCAGGGTTCCTGGGACCGAGCCCCATGTCCAGCTCCAGCCTGGTATCAGGCTCCTTGCTCAGCAGAGTCGGCTTCTTCCCCTGCCCCTCCCCCTGCTCATGCGCTCCCTCGCTCACTCGCTCTCTCTCTCTCTCTCCTTCCTCTCTCTCTCAAATAAGTAAATAATCTAAAAACAACAACAAAAAAAAACAACTCTAGAAAGGGGAGAAAATCAGATCAATCAAGGGTTAACTTTCTTCATTTTGCATCCTGAGGCCTCAAAATTAGAGATATCCTCTCTTCAGAACTCTCTAGTGATATCCTATTTTAAAAACTAATAAAAGTCATGGAAAATGATTCACACTCAAACCATTTTAAACCTAAACTTCTTAAAACCCGCCTCTCTCTGTCTATATTTATTTTCTACCATCCACTTAAATTTCTCCTTTTTTCTGCTCCTTCTTCTGGTTTCTGTAAATGAGCTACTCTTTCATCAGTTTTTATTCTAAGGGGAAGAACAATCTTATTGCATATATTCCATTAAGATTTCTGGACCAAATGCTGGATCTATACAAGTTGCATTTAAACCCTGATCTACAGCCAAGACCAGGTCAATAATTAAAGATTTTCTTAAATCAGGAAGACAGGAAGAATTTGCTTCTGAATTAAGGATTTTGTTAATACTTATTTAATCCAATAGTTCACTTAATTGTTAACACCTTAGAGGGAAATGTTAAAAGCAGCAGAGTACAAAAAGCTGGTACAACATTTAAATAGCTTAGCTATTCATAATTCAAATAAATGTGCTTGGAAAGCATGATATGTACCACATAAAGCTATTTCAGAAACCTTTCCACTAGGAATAGGCTGAGCAGAGATTCCAAATTGCGAATGAAATAAATCTGAATCAATAAATCATTTTAAAATTTGATTTTAGAAAATTTTCAAAATATTCTGAGAAAACAGAAGGTTAGGGAAAGGGTAGTTTCTCCCCATTTTGTTAAGTATCTCAACCTGAAACAGGTCTTAGCAAGGAAAAAGAAAGGAATTGGAAATTGACATTAAAAACATATGGCTTGAGAGCCTGGGTGACTCAGTTAAGCGGCTGCCTTCAGCTCAGGTCACGGTCCCAGGGTCCTGAGATCCAGCCCTGCATAGGGTTCCCTGCTCAGTGGGGAGTCTGCTTTTCCCTCTCCCTCTCTCCTTGCTTGTGCTCTCTTATGCTCTCTCTCTGTCAAATAAATAAATAAAATCTTTAAAAAACTACAACATATGGCTTAATGGTTTTAAAGAGAAGTAGAAATTAAACAATCTGGAAATCATAACTTTGTGGCTCACCAGATAGAATAATTGGTCTCCAAATAATAGAAGACAGAGAGGTTCTCTTTTATCAATGAATTGTGAACTTAATAGAGATTCCTCATGATATTCAAGCAAAAGATCCATTAGAAGAACCACAATCCCCTATTGGCTAAGGAACAAGAGGAACACTATTAAGAAATAATTCAAACTACACGGTTGTCAGAAGAGTTAATAATACTCCCCAATTTCTTGTCCCCCTCCCAAGGGTCATTATCCATAGATTTAAATGAACAAAAAGAGACTATCAAGCTCAAAGAGCCCCCTCCTGATTTTGAGTTCATCACAGACTCCCCTCCATCTCAGCCTTCGACCTGGACATGGTGAAGTTGACAGCTCAGTTTGCACCAGCTTCTGACCCAGCTGATACAGAAAGATCAGCAGTCTGACTAGTCTCTTGGATCACCTGGATATCTGTATCCATCATGTGTCCCTCCAGCATATAACACATGACTCCTTGGAGTACTAAAAGACCTAGTAGTGGAAATTTCTAAGAATTGGTATGTCCTTTCCCATCTCCCAAACTCTTAACTGTTGCAATGGCACCATTGTCATTAGAATATTCCTTTGTTCTTTGTAGCACATTTTTGAAAAAATCAAGTAGGAAGAAATCATATTTTCAAATGGAAATACCAGATTAAATAAACTCTGTGTTCACGTATGTCAGAAAATTATTCTATCTGTATGATCAAATTACAGCTGACCTATACATTTATATTCCTACATGAAAAATAATTTAATAAATAATAAAAATTAGCTATCATCCCTGAATCTATCTATGAGCAAAAGATTCTTTGTACATAATTAGAAAAGTTGGAACACAGAGTCCAGTTTGTTGTCTCTAAACTGTTTACCAAAGTTCCTCAATATTTTCTTTTTTTTAAACATTTCTTTTTTTTTTTTTTTTAAGATTTTATTTGTTAATTAGAGAGAGAGAGAGAGAGCACAAGTAGGCAGAGCAGCAGGCAGAGGGAGAGGGAGAAGCAGGCTCCCCGCTGAGCAGGGAGCCCGATGCGGGGCTCGATCCCAGGACCCTGAGATCATGACCTGAGCTGAAGGCAGATACTCAACCACTGAGCCACCCAGGCGCCCCCCTCAATATTTTCTTAAAGCTGATCTCAGGCCAATAAATTATAGCCATTTTGAGAGAAAAAAAGAATTAATTAATAGTTCTTTTTTTCAGGTGCTGTAATTCATCTGCTTTACTTTCTCAAAATCTAATAATGAAGGATGTAAATTTGTCCAAATTCTGTAAGGAATTAGCAATTGCCCCACAGCAATTTCTAACAAAATCAGCTTGGATAAATCTGAAGACATTTTTAGTATAACAGTGTTTCATTGAGCTCTTCTTTCTTTAGTGTCCCAATTGTTAAACATAGTCAAAATTAATTGCTTTCACCTGAATAGTTATGCACTAGAAATTTACTGCACCACCATTCTTCTTCCAAATCTAAAACCAAAACTTGATAAAATTCATGAATAACTGTTCAGTAAAATGAGTTCCTCTATCACTGGGTAGATATGTTGGAATATCACAGGGAGTATTTTTATTTTAGAGATAAGTAGAAGCACTCCTCTGTTGAAAAGCCACAGTACACATAGTGACCAAGAAAAAAAAAATTCCTACCTGGAATATTCTAATTTATCTATCCAGTGATAGAAGAACTCCCTCTACTATAGAATTAATTATTCATTAATTCTACAAGGTTTTGTCACCTAGTCTCCTTATCACTCCACTCATTTCTCTGAAGGTAAGTTGAATAGTTTGCAGATAACCTATGAGTCTGAGGTTCTGAAAATTGGTGGATAGAAGTGGGTGTCACTTCTGGGCATAAACTCCACTATGTGATCAATCATGGCCTTTTTTCCTCTTCATGGAAAATAATGTGTTCCATTGTTGGATGACAACTTCTGTGAAGGTCAATTAGGTCACATTTTTGAAAGTGTAGTTCAAATATTATACATCCTTATTGATTTTCTTTTTCTTTTTCTTAATAATTAATGAAAAAGTTACTGAAATCTCCATGTATAATTGTGGATCTGTCTTTTGCTCTCAATTGTTCTACCTGTTTTTGCTACGTGATCTTTGAAAAATTCTTATTAGATACATAGTCTTTTTGTGTTCTTTAGATGAATTGTTCCCTTTGTCATTATAAAATGATCTTTTTTACCCTTGGTAATATTCTATAATCTTCTTTGTCTGATTTAAATATAGCCACTCCAAGTTTCTTGTTATTAGTGTTAGTGTGATAAAATATATCCATTCTTTTACATTTTAACTATTTGCATCTTTATATTTAAAATGAATAAATAAATAAAATGAATAACTTGTAGGAAGCATATAGTTCAGCATTGGTCTTTATTTTTTTAATTAACATATAATGTATTATTTGTTTCAGGGGTACAGGTCTGTGATTCATCAGTCTTACACAATTCACAGCACTGACCATAGCACATACCCTCCCCAATGTCCATCACCTAGCCACGCCATCCCTCCCAACCCCCTCCACTCCAGCAACCCTCAGTTTGTTTCCTGAGATTAAGAGTCTCTTATGGTTTGTCTCCCTCTCTGGTTTCATCTTGTTTCAATTTTCTCTCCTTTCCCCTATGATTCCCTGCCTTGTTTTTCAAATTCCACATATCAGTGAGATCATATGATAATTGTCTTTCTCTGATTGACTTATTTTGCTTAGCATAATACCCTCTAGTTCCATCCATGTCATTGCAAATGGCAAGATTTCATTCTTGATGGCTGCATAATATTCCATTATCTACACACACACACACACACACACACACACACACACGCCACATCTTCTTTATCAATTCATCTGTTCATGGACATCTAGGCTTTTCCATAGTTTGGCTATTATGGACATTGCTACTATAAACATTGGGGTGCAGGTGCCCTTTCTGATCACTACATTTATATCTTTGGGTTAAATATCCAGTGGGGCAATTGCTGGGTCATAGGGTAGCTCTATTTTCAACTTTTTGAGAAACCTCCATACTGTTTTCCAGAGTCAGCCTTGGTCTTTAATTCAAATCTGAGAACCCCTACCTTTTAATTGGGTCAATTACATTTTGTGATTATTGATATAATTGACTTTAAAATCACCATGATGTTATTTATTTTCTGTTCATGCTGTATCTTTCTTGATCTACTTCCAGATAAATTTAATATTTTCATAATTCTATTTTATTTCTTTTGTTGACTTATTAGGTATTACTCTTTAATAGTATTGGTTGATTAGGTCTGTGGTTGTCTAGGTTGGGAAATTTTTCTCCCTAGAGGTCTTTGGACAATGCATCAAGACACACTGAGGGGTGTGACCAGCAGGTAGAGACAAGGGATACTACTAAACTTTCTACGATGCAGAAGACAGCCTTCCACAACATGGAATCATCCGTCCAAAAATGTGGACAGTGCCAACTTAGAGAAACTCTGCTTTAGCATTCATAGTATATATCTTTAACTTGTTACAGCCTACTTTTAAGTGATTTTATACTATTTTGCATGTAGCATAAAAATCTTAAGGTAGTATGCCTCCATTTCTCCCCAATCAGGCTTTGTACTAGTTTTGTCATATATTTTACTACTAAAAAAATTATAACCACACAAAACATTGTTATTACTTTTGTTTTTAACAAATAATTATCTTTTAAAATATTCAAGTAAGATAAAATATATTTATATTATCTATATAGTTATTTTTCTTCTCTTATGGGTCATATTTTCCTGCTTCTTCACATGCCTGGTGATTTTTTCTGATTCCAAACATTGTAAATTTTACTTTGTTAGATAATGTATATTTTCATATTTCTACAAATATTCTTGAGCTTTCTTCTGATTTAATGTTAAGTTTCTTAAAAACAGTTGGTCTTTTTGTTCTTGGTTTAGCTTTGCTGTATTCAACTACAGCAATGTTTACTATAGATCTCAATCCAAGACTGAGACAAACCCTATGTCATATTATATCCATTGTCCTATGATTGTGGCTGAAGAGAGCAGAAATATTGCCATCCCTGTATGTGCTCCTGGGATTGTTCTAATTCTTTCATGTGGTTCTTTTCTCAGCATAAAGTATTTTCTTCATATAGGTACCCTTGTTAGAAATCAGTTTAAGACTCTCCTGGGGTCATCTGCAAATCTCCAGAGATCTCTGTCTCTGTGTAGTTTTCTCCTCTCTGGTATTCTGCCCTATGGACTCTGAATAGAATCCTTGCTGCTCTCCCTGGCTTTCCATCCCTGTGTCCTCAATTTAGAAGTACTGCTGGGCTCTGCCTCCTTCTTTTTCTCTATGCAACTGCTTGGAAAATTTACTAAAACAATCTGCTGGGATAATTGTAAGGATCAACTCATTAATAAGCTTTTCCAGTAGCCTCCAGTCAGATTTCTCTTCAGTTGTCTTATGGATCCCCTCTCCTACCTTGATTTATGACAAATGCACAATATGCATAGAGAAGAAAAAACAAAGGCACTATTTAGGGTGGTCTGTTTGGACTTAAATCTTTCCATTTGGTATTCAATTTTTAGTTTAAAAAAGGGAGTAGCTTTCTTGCCCCTGTGGCACCAATAACTGATTTTTTTTTTTTTTTTTTTTTTTTTTTACTTGAAGTCTGGCTGAGGGTTAGCTAACCATGCTACTATTCAACAACTATTACTTCTTAAGATAAAATTAGTTCTTATTTTAAATTTTTAAATAGCATTTGTACTCACTAAGGAAAGAAACTATAAACTTCAAGTTCTTGTGGTTGTTTTTGTTATTTCTATTTGTTTTCCTCTAAACCCTAAGTCTTTTTAGTCTCAATGATATCAAAGTCTTTGGTATTTCAAGGTGAAGGGGACCTACAAATTTGCTCACTCTCAGTCTTCCTTTGGCAAAAGTAAATCCACTTCTTTTGGATTGTTCCCATTTGGATTTATCTCTCTTATAAACATGGGTTCTTTTTCCCCCCCCCCAATCTTTCAGGGACAGATTTGTTTTACTGAATCTAGTTTAATGTTCTCCTGTGTTTTCTTATTGCTGCTGGAACAAATTCCTAAAACCAAAATGTTGACAGAGCTACATTCTGAAGGCTCTAAGTAGAATCAATTTCAATAATTTTTGCAGTTTCTAGAGTATATCTGGATTCCATGGCCAGTGGCCTCTTTCCATCTTCAAAGCCAGTCGTAATAGTCAGTCAAGTCTTTTTCATGCTGTGTCACTCTGATGTTGTTTCTTCCATCTTTTAAGAATGCTTGTTAAATAGTGAGCTTGTTCTAGTAATCCAGAACAACTTCTTAGAGTCAGCTGATTTGTAATTTTAATTCTCTTTTGTCAGGTAAACAACAGGTATTTGCAGGTTCCAGAGATAAGGCCTTAGGTTTCCTAAGGGCTACCACATCTGGCTACCACATCTCAGCCATGTCCCTGATTGCCTACTGCAGCTTGACTGGGTCTGCGCTAAACACACAAAGGGATGAAAAATACTTGCTGTCTAGTTATAGTTTAGACCCTTTCTGTTTTCTTTCATTCTCGCTCCCAACAAGGACAATCCTATATTTAGCTTTTCTCCCAGAGTCCAAGCGTCAGAAATGTGTGTACTCTGTCAACTAGTCTAATAATATACCTTTCCCACTTTTAAATATATTTAATATACCCTCTGTGTATATTCATAAAGAAAAAGAGTACGCCTCAGAAGTCTAATTTTTGTTTTCTGAGTTCAGATAACATAGAATCCTGGTCACAACCAAAATTCTAAACATATCTATACCATCTATTATGGACTGAATTGTGGTCTCCCCAATATTCATATATTGAATCCTAAACTTCAGTACTTCAGAATGTGACTGTGATTGAAGATAGTGTCTTTAAAGAGATAATTAAGTTTAAATGAGGTCATTGTGGTAACCCCAAATCCTATACAGTGGGTGCCCTTATGAGAAGAGGACACTAGGACACAGATAGAAAAAGGGAAGGCCATGTGAAGACACAAGAGGCAGATGGCCATGTCCAAGCAACAGAAAGAGACTTAGAAGAACCCAACCCTGCTAAGAACTTGATGTTGGACCACTAGCTTTCAGAATTGTAAGAAAATAAATTTCTCTTTTGCAAGCCACATAGCCTGTGGTATTTTGTTATGTCAACCATAGCAAACTAGTACATCAACTCTGTATTTTACCCCCAAAATCAATACCTGGACAAGATCTGGACTTCCTGCCATATTTGCTCTATCTCAGTTAATGAATGGCATGTCTAACTAAACAAAATGATACTTGATTCATTAATGTTTTTCATTCTTTTAAAAAATATATTTTCATTTGGAAGGTACCTATTCATTTAGGAGAATAATTCTGAGTCCTTGCCTCTAAGAAAGAAGCTTTTCAACCGAATTATTTTGTTCAAACAAAAGGTTGGATGAGTTACATAAAACAAAACATATCTATTACTTACAGTTCAAAAATTTGATACAAAATTGTAGCATATCAACTAATGTAAGTACTAGACCTTACTTTTTCCCTTTTATTCAGCATTTTTTTTCATCTGAATAGCTATGTCATATATTGGTTGTTTAATGTTTTAATATGATACATTTCA
The DNA here is from genome assembly GCF_964656455.1 of Halichoerus grypus. Classification (NCBI taxonomy): domain Eukaryota; kingdom Metazoa; phylum Chordata; class Mammalia; order Carnivora; family Phocidae; genus Halichoerus; species Halichoerus grypus. The sequence goes on from NC_135715.1 coordinate 22,842,045, forward strand.
TAATTTTATCATAATATTATCACTATTAGGGAAAATTTTACTGTTAAATATATTTAAGATATGTTGGTTGAGCGTCTGCCTTCAGCTCAGGTCATGATCCCAGAGTCCTGGGATCGAGCCCCGCATCGAGCTCCCTGCTCAGCAGGAAGCCTGCTTCTCCCTCTCCCTCTCCCCCTGCTTGTGTTCCCTCTCTCTCACGGTGTCTCTCTCTGTCAAATAAATAAATAAAATCTTAAAAAAAAAAAAAAAAAAAGACTACAAATCACAGCTTTTACTCAAATGCATTTTGTGCTGAGGAATTAGCTGTGTCACTCACAAGCTGTACCATCTTAGGCAAACCATCCCACACCTCTTTTTTTTTTTAATTCTTCATCTAAAAAATTATAACATGTTGAGCACAGGGTGTTATACATAACTAATGAATCGTTGAACACTACATCAAAAACTAATGATGTATTATTATATGTTGGCTAACTGAACATCATAAAAAAATAAAACTCACCCTGCAGTCAAAAAAATTATAACAAAAATACTACTCAAATTAGAGCTCAAACAATTCAACATGGGCAAAGGACTCCAAAGAGCATCTGGCATCTATAATCAATCAATCAATCCACCAATCATATTAATCACTAGCATAATCATCATCATCTTCAACATCATTATAAGTATAAACATTCACAGATTGTATTTCATTTATATTTTAAAAATTATGTAGGCTGGGGCACCTGGGTGGCTCAGTCATTAAGCGTCTGCCTTCAGCTTAGGTCATGATTCCAGGGTCCTGGAATTGAGTCCCACATCGGGCTCCCTGCTTGGCGGGAAGCCTGCTTCTCCCTCTCCCACTCCCCCTGCTTGTGTTCCCTCTCTCTCGCTGTGTCTCTCTCTGTCAAATAAATAAATAAAATCTTTAAAAAAAAAATATGTAGGCTATTTTTAAATATTAAAATGAACTAATTTTCAATCATGTAACTTATTTTTCTTCACTTAACTAATTTCTTTTGTAATAAATTTATTAATATTCAACACAACTTACTTTACAAACACACACACACACAAACACATGCATGTGCATATAATAGTTTACTGTTTTTTGAAGATGACTGATGAATTTTAAAATCTGGTTTAGGACATTTCTTATTTGATTATTTGAGTAATGACTTACCTATTATAAAAATAAATATAAATAAACCAAAATTAATAAAAATACATTCTCATCCTTATGGGGGAGGGAGTTTTGTGTAATATATCAAAAAAGTATTGTGAAGAACTGGCCAGTGTAATCTGAATAATGGAACTACAGTATCACCCAGACTCTGGAACAGACCTGTCTCTGTGGGGGGATGAAATATGAATCCTAAAGCCAGAGCAGGGATCAGTTCTCACTTGAAAAAATGACAATAGTCTTACATAATGCAATGCATGCCAACATTTTAGATTTGAGACAAAGAAAAAATGTAAGGGAGATATTCTCAGCCTTACAGCTAGTCCAAACTCATTGTAGGTATAAATGTATTAAAGAAAAAATAATAAAACAATGGTATTAACACTCTGTATTCTTCAAATTCCAGTCATTGATAAGGAATCTATTATTTTTATTACTTCTGTTTCAAAGTTGGAATGAGGTGTACACTTTTTGCTCTTTTATGTTGCAAGTAATATGAGTAGATAGAAAATGAAATAAAGACTGTGCTTCCAGTGACTCACAGAGATAAACTATCTTATCTAGGTCAAATCATCATTTTAATAATAATTATAATTAGAAAAGTCCCATGTAGGAAAAAGTCAATTATCAAGTAATTTCAAGTATGACTATTCTGATATCTCATCCTCAGGATTTCTATTCCCATTTATCCTTTTTTATTATGTTTTTTCTTCTCTGTTTTTTTTTTTTTTTAATCTAAACTCAGCTCTGACAAGAATTTTATACACTATTTTATAAGGTATGCCTAGAAGTATTTTGAATGTCAGCAGTGTTACAGAATGAGATCTCTCTTGGTCCTGAGAGTGGGATGGCAGCCTCGGTTTTGCTACAGTTTCTGCTACCTGCCTGAATGTCTGTCCCTGAAGAAATCCGGACTCAGCCATCATGAGAGGAGGAAAGTCTCAAAACTGTCTCAAATGAGTTCATCATTTAAATCTTTTTATTACGTCTCATAATGAGACAGTCTGCCTAATTAAACCAGGATAAACTATTATCAGGATTCCAATGTGTTACTTTTGCATATCAAATACTCAGAAGTTACTAAAGATTCCAAACCTTTTTGTAGAATAGAGATGACTTCATAATTCAAGTTGATGACTTCTGGACGAATATCTGTGGTGGGAAAAAAAATGGAAATTTTTAAAATGCATCCTTTTATTTTGAGACTGGCAGAGATATGTGGAGGCGCTTTCCTTTAAGTCAAAGGATATTAGATGTCATGGTCACGTGGTAGCAGATAAGCTATAAATACAATGCACCCTGATTTGCAGATGAATTATATTATTTTCTTTTAACAGTGTTGGGACATTACTTCAGTTTTTTAGCAGATTCCAAATAACTTCCACTGAGCTGTGTTTTTAAAATTAAACTATGGAACATGTCACAAGAGTTCAGATCTATAGGGGCGCCTGAGTGACTCAGTCAGTTAAGTGTCTGACTTCAGCTCAGGTCATGATCTTGGAATCCTGGGATTGGCCCTGCATCAGGCTTCCTGCTCGGCGGGTGTATGCTTTTCCCTCTCCCTCCACCCCCACCATGCTCTCTCTCAAATAAGTAAATAAAACCTTAAAATTTTAAGTTCAGATCTATAATCTCTCTCTCTCTCTATCTAACTATATGCTTTTAGGGGACAATCACTTATAAAAAGCCTTCCAGATATGAGTGTCCAAAATCTTCTGACTATTCAACAGATACACTCCTTACGTGGCAGATATGGAGATCCAATCACACTCTGTGTGACACACACATCTTTCATTTTAGTAACAAATAACAAATTTAGGGCTTTTATCATGTTAATATTGTTTTATCTCATTAAATTAATGAAGATGTTAAATAGCTTAAGTTCACTGTTTTCCTCTAATTGTGTAACTTAATCACAAGCAAGTACTGGACACATAATTGGAGCACAGTAGTATTATTTGTAAGAAGAAAACCCACTTTACAAAAGATTGAAGAATTTTTAATGCTTCTAATCACAGTTGCTACTAATTTTACTAAATACTAAAATACACCTTCCAAAATTAGTTTTAGATTGCCAAAATTTAAAATATTGTCACATTATGGGTATGTTTCATTTTGAAGATTTATAGATTTTTGGTTTAATTATTATATTTATTTTTGTAATTTTTCAGATATGTATTTTCATATTGAATTTCATAATTTAGGAAAGAAAATATGATTCCTACATCAAGAGTACTCAACATGGCTTTAAAGTTAGCAGACTTTGCTTTAAAATATTTTCACATTTTCTGAGTAGAAAATGATTGAAAATTTAACTTTATTATTTGGGGAGTCTGAGTGGCTCAGTCAGTTAAGGGACAGACTTGGTTTTGGCTTAGGACATGACCCTAGGGTCTTGAGACCGAGCCCTGTGCCGGGCTCTGTGCTCAGCAGGGAGTCTGCTTGAGATTCTCTCTCTTTCCCTCTGCCACACCCTCCCAATAAATAAATAAATGTATGTTAAAAAAATTTTAACTTCGTTTTAATAATATAAAAGATTTTTTTTTTTTTTTTTTTTTAAGATTTTATTTATTTATTTGACAGAGAGAGATACAGCGAGAGAAGGAACACAAGCAGGGGGAGTGGGAGAGGGAGAAGCAGGCTTCCCGCCGAGCAGGGAGCCCGATGCGGGGCTCCACCCCAGGACCCTGGGATCATGACCTGAGCCGAAGGCAGACGCTTAACGACTGAGCCACCCAGGCGCCCCTAATAATATAAAAGATTTTAATATCCACCAACAAGTTATCTTGAAAATAATGATATTCTTTCAAACAGATTCTCATATAGTCTACACTGGTTTTCTATCTCCATAGTTAATTTTCTTAAAGTATCTTTAAATTCTTAAGGGATAATTAAAGGTTTCAAGGACAAATTTAAGGGCATATCTATTACAAATTTAATTTTGAGTAATAGAATTATGCCAAAGAAATAATAGAATTTATGTCAAAGGAAATAAAAATTAGAGTGCATTTGAGTTTAGTGAATGAATGTGCAAAGGATACTAGAATCTGTACCTATGCTTTTAAGAACCATTTGGTTCCATTTCAGTTTGCTCTCTTGATCCCTTAAGTTGAGGGAATAATGGACAAATGGAAGATTAGTATAATGATTTCAAATGTCAAAAATGACTTATTTAACTAATCAAATCAATTTTGCACAGAAAATGCTAAGGTTTCTTGAACGTATAATCCCACAAAATTGTACTACAGGGTACCAGCAGACTAAGACTCGTATTCAAATGCTTTAACTCATAAATATACATTTTTATTGTAAATATACTCATATTTTTGGAAGAAAATACATAAAGCATTCTAAGCTTACTTTCTTATGTTCTTTTTCCTTATGTACTCATAAAATTTAATGATGTTAGAAATATTATGTGTATTAATATTTACATTTAACTTATTATGTGTTATTTACTACATAATAAATCCATCAAAATAATGACTTTGTACTTTTTCTTACCTATATAGAGCAGTACCTACCACATTATATTTTTGAATATATATTGAAATTAATTAATGAAGGCACCTTTCATAGTGGCTTAGATATAAAATAATATAAAATGCATTTAAATATATAAATAGGTATATATATGATGTTATTAATGAATACATAAGTAATTCAGAGTTAATTAGAATTTTAATTCCATGCAACTACACATAGACAGATGCTTTATTTAATAGATCTATAAACATGTTCTGTTAATTAAGTAAAATGTGTAAAGATGTTTGATCAATCCAATAGTGAATTTTTAAAAATAATCTATGCGGGGGCGCCTGGGTGGCTCAGTTGGTTAAGCGACTGCCTTCGGCTCAGGTCATGATCCTGGAGACCCTGGATCGAGTCCCGCATCGGGCTCCCTGCTCGGCAGGGAGTCTGCTTCTCCCTCTGACCCTCCCCCCTCTCACATACTCACTCTCTCTCATTCTCTCTCTCTCAAATAAATAAATAAAATCTTTAAAAAAAGAAAATAATAATCTATGCGTTTATTTTTCAGACATTATATGCCAGGTATCATTTGGACCCTGAAGATGAAATATAAAGAGATTCTATTTTCTATATCACTTGGAGGTAGTTAAGACAGATGATGTCTCTGATATCAGTGACTTTTTGTCTTCTAGTATGTATTAGTGTACTTTATCAGAAACTTTACATATGAGTCATGGTTTAAGGGATCATAGGGTAACAAAAGACTACTACCAATCTGTATTAATCTATATAAATTTCATTAATGAAACTGGACACATTTTGATCAACTACAGTATTGAATTGTGGGATTATTAGTATATTTAGTTGCTTTAGATACATTCTTTGGTCATAGGTAGAAGAATCAAGTTAGTTATAGTTACATAGCAAAGCATATTTAGTATTTTGTACTCAAATAAAGAAATGTAGAAAAAATGTTACTCTAAATTAATAAGCTGTGTGATGGTCTTAAAAGACTATTACATTTTTAACATATAAACAAATTGTAAACAAAGTCAATATTAGAGTAAGATTTCACAAAACATTGAATTATACTTATTTGCTTTATATCAAAGCTTTGCAAATGTATAAGGCAATTAATTGGAAAACATGGAAAGATATATATTATTTGATGTATTGTTTACATGAAGTGGACTATATAAATCTTAAGTACACACTCAATAAATTTTTATACCTATATAGACACAAAACCAATCAAGGTATAGAATATTTCTACCACTATACTCAGGTTCTCTCCCAGTCAAACCCTTCACAAAGATGTAAGCAAAATTAAAACTCTATCAGTTTGTATCAGTTTTAGTATTTTTGAATTTCATATAAATTCCAGTTAGTTAACATACAATATAATATTAGTTTTAGGTGTACAATTTAGTGATTCAACACTTCCATATAACACCGAGTGCTCATCACAAGTGCCCTCCTTAATCCCTATCACCCATCCCCCTACACACGTCCCCTCTTGAGATGATACAGATTTTATAATCTTGGCGTTGATAACCATGGAATAATAGGAGGAAATACTGTTTCTATAATTTTGGAGGGAAATATATTATACTTCACTAGCCAAATCCTGGTTGAGGCAAATTTATTTTCCTCCTCTCCTGTCCTCTTTTCTCCTCTTATGTATCCTGTGTCTCCTGGCCTTTCTTTCTTTCTTTCTTTCTCTTTCTTTCTTTCTTTCTTTCTTTCTTTCTTTCTTTCTTTCTTTCATGTTTTCTTCTAAATCAATTTTTTATTAAGTGAAACTCTCCCTCTTGTTTGGATCAAGATTTACCTCCTGTTTCTCTCTTGCTAACCTCAAACCTGACCCAACACTGACTATTTTCCAGGGAAGCTATTATTTCAGTTAAAGTTTACCATTCTAGATTCCACCATCTTCCTGTTCATTTGCCTACACTCTTTACTACAGGAATATTAGAGGATGTTCGTTATGTTTAATTCAGTGTTTTAGGTGTTTTGATTGGGGAAGAGTTTTCATTTTATTAAGTAAAAGAAAATGTCCATATCTATAAATGGATTTATAGATACATTTATCCATTTCTAATGTTATAATTTTAGGCATTTGAATTGTCATTGAGGGGGATATTTTTATGCAAAATCATGTTGAATGTGAAAATCTTCTATAAAGCTGAAGACTAGCAGTGTAAATTTTTTCCATAGTTTTCTATGATAAGGAAAGAAAAATTATTTCTAATCTATTTTTTATCTGATTGACATTATATTGCATTCTTTTTTTTTTTTTTAAGATTTTATTTTATTTTTTTGACAGAGAGAGACACAGCGAGAGAGGGAACACAAGCAGGGGGGAGTGAGAGAGGGAGAAGCAGGCTTCCCGCAGAGCAGGGAGCCCGATGTGGGGCTCGATCCCAGGACCCTGGGATCATGACCTGAGCCGAAGGCAGACGTTTAACGACTGAGCCACCCAGGCGCCTCATTATATTGCATTCTTAATGCTCTGTGGAAGCCGGCTAATGTTGGTGAGACATTATTCATATGTAAAATAACATTTCTTCCTTGTTGGAAAATAATTAGATATATTACCCCTTTAAATTCTCTAGCACTTGCTTTCACCATTGTACAGACTGAGAAATCTGGCTAGGTTAAGTAGATTCCATAGAATTTAAACGCAAGCATTTTAAAAGAGCTGACAACGACGTGGATGGAAGTGGAGGGTGTTATGCTGAGCGAAATAAGTCAATCAGAGAAAGACATGTATCATATGACCTCACTGATATGAAGAATTCTTAATCTCAGGAAACAAACTGAGGGTTGCTGGAGTGGTGGGGCATGGGAGGGATGGGGTGGCTGGGTGATAGACATTGGGGAGGGTATGTGCTATGGTGAGCGCTGTGAATTGTGCAAGACTGTTGAATCACAGATTTGTACCTCTGAAACAGATAATGCAATATATGTTAAGAAAAAAAAAAAAGAAGAAGATAGCAGGAGGGGAAGAATCAAGGGGGGGAATCGGAGGGGGAGATGAATGAGAGACTATGGACTCTGAAAAACAAACTGAGGGTTCTAGAGGGGAGGGGGGTGGGAGGATGGGTTAGCCTGGTGATGCGTATTAAAGAGGGCATGTTCTGCATGGAGCACTGGGTGTTACGCACAAACAATGAATCATGGAACACTGCATCAAAAACTAATGATGTAATGTATGGGGATTAACATAACAATTAAAAAATTAAAAAAAATAAAAGAGCTGACAAGATTTTCATCACATTGTACCTTCTGTCCCTTAGTTTCTTCTTCATTGGAAATTTAAAATTTATTCCACCGTTTCTGCATAATAGTGGCACCTGCACCTTATAAATTTAGAAATAGAGTCAAAAAGAAGTTAATTGCCTTGCTCAGGGACACACAGTAAATCAATGGTAGAATCAGTAATAAATGGATTCCTTGGTCACAAATAACCACTCTTTCCTACAAGAACATAAAGCTAATGTAAATTAAACTTTAGTCAGCCTAAATAATAAAAAAGCTCTCAAATCCAATGTGTTTCAAAATAGCTGAGCCAAGTGGAAGAGGCTATTGCAACAAAAATATATTCTCTCTTTTATATTTTATTCCAGGAATATCTACAACATATTTCTCTGGAAAGCACTCCATTTCATTGTAGAAAATAGAAGACAAGAAGTACATCTATTTTACCTGCTTACCAGGGCTAAAAATTTAACTGATTTTAATAACCTCTGTGTAGTTTAAAAAATGTATCTTAATTAAAAAAACCCTTCCCACTGAATTCAGTCAAGTATTTTTTTTTAAATTCTACACTATGATATTTAAAATAAATATTATGTAATTATTGTTTAAGTATTTGTTTACTGTAGAATTATTTAAAATTATATTATTGTGTTTCCAATAGAAATGGATGCAGAAAGTACTACAACTCCAAATTGGGAGCAGAAATACTGGCTAGATATATCAAGTTTATCAACTAATGAATTAGTAATGCTGCATTTTAACAAGTCTATATGAAGGAGACATGCCAAGAAAGACTATTTCTCTTTTACTACATATTTGGTTTTAAACCTCCATGTAAGCAGCCTTTGTGGGTGGCATCGGATAAGCCTTATTGGAATTGAGATGAATCTATTTATGTCATTGAAATAAGAACTTCATTAGGGATTTGTCAATTGCTTATATTATAAATGGTATATGTAGTAACAATGCTTCTCTCAGAAGCCAAAGGAGAGACCCAACTCCTTAGCAGGTGAATTGTTACCTACAACAATCTACAAAAGATTAGAGGGCATAGTCATTTCCATGAAGAGAAGGCCACACCAAACGCTCCACAGGAAAACCTTCTTCCCATACTGTGCTCTCCTTAACTACTACAGTCTTATTCTGGAAAGATTTATGAATAGCTGCACTACGCCAAAAGGAGGGTCTCGGAGGTACAGATTTCTCCTCAGCGGCTAATGGGCAGATGTCATCCCAACAAAATTCTTATAAATGCTCTCTATAACTAGATGGAAGAAAAAGCTGGGTTTCCAAGAGAAACTGGAGATTTCCATGAGCCATAAGAAACAAGGAAAATGTAGCTGTTCATTTATCTCACTTGTTAATTGATCTTATTTGTGAATAATTCATTTTCATCTTTATTCTTTTTTAAAATATAGCTGGTTTATGCATATATATTAAAACCATTTAAAGATACCTGAAAATTCAGCTTTCAAAATTGGCACAAAGTTTCTAGTCCATTAATATTACATATCTGAGTATGGGAGAAATATAACTATCTCTTTGTTAATGATTCTCTTAGACATGATATCCTGGATAAACGTTTTCACCCCTGAATCTTTCTACTTTAAACTTCTTCATGTCAAATTTGCCATAAATTGTCTTCTATGCCACATTTTTAAATTAATTATCAGTATTAACCCAAATATTTTAAACATTTGAATTCTAATGTTTTAGTTATCTGAAGCATAATTATCTTATCTCTACTCTTTTTTTTATTTTTCAAAAGTACTAAAAAGAACAAGAATCATTTTCCTGAAGTAGTATTTTGATTCTGTCAAGATAGTCACTTCTCTGAACTCTCTCATGGTCTTTAATTGCTCTTACATGAAATTACAACTTTTGCTCAAGGACAAAAAATGGCCATTTGTCTCTTTATCTGCTAAAATATTTGTATTCTTGGGGCACCTGGGTGGCTCAAATGGTTAACCGTCTGCCTTCGGCCCAGGTCACAATCCCAGGGTCCTGAGATCGAGTCTCGCATCGGGCTCCCTGCTCAGTGCCGGGGGTCTGCTTCTGCCTCTCTCCCTGCTCATGCTCTCTCTCTCTCTGTACCTCTGTGTCTCAAATGAATAAATAAAATCTTTAAAAAAATATCTGTATTCCTATTTGTTGCTGGCCATATTTCCTTTTTTTAAAAATTTAAATTCAATTAGCCACCACATAGTACATCATTAGTTTCAGATGTAGTGGTCAACAATTCATTAGTTGTGTATAACACCCAGTATTCACCACATCGCTGGCCATATTTCTAATTCCATCTCAATAAATAGCTCATTACTTAAGCACATTTTGTCTTTCCTCTCTATTGAACATTTTCAAAATGTTACTTAAATTTCATTTTATTCAAGAAACTTAAATCCTAACACAATCTTCCTGAAAGCATGCTTCTGTTCCAATAATGTCCTACTTGTCTTTTGTCAGCAAAACTAATTTATCTGGAATTGTATTTTTTCTCAATTCAGACACATAACATCTAGTTAATATTTCATTATATGTAGAACTTCATTTTATTCTCAAGTTCTCAATGTGTTTCAAGAGACAATGTGTTCATTTAGGGAACTCAAAACTCTCTTACCAGTGACATTCTAGAATGAGTAAACACAGTGTCATTTGTTCCTGGCAAGCCTATTTGCCTTTTTAATTTTTTCCTCTTAATTTCAGTGTTCCATAGTATGAATATACTAAAATTGAAAATGTACCAATTTTTTCTATATATTTTTGGCCATGTATCATGGCCAAAGTGGCAATTCATGTTATCTATGTGTCATTTATTCCTTCCTTTTCTTTAGTTTATTCCATCTTTTATTCATCTAAAATACAATCTGTGCCTAATCTTCGATTCCATAATGAGAATTTATTAAATGTTGCAAAGTAGAACTTTTTATTATCCCTGAATGTTTGTGATGACAGTGGGTAGAGATGAACTTAGAGTTGTTGATAGAATTAGGAGAGGAAATTATAGTGTTCTTTTACTCCTCAGATCCTCAGAAACTGATGGAGAATAGAGAATGTGAAGAGGGGCAATTACCAGAGCAAGAATGCAAAAGCCATGTAAGACCTCAAGTTATAATCACAGATATTGGTTTATTAGTTAATTATATCTGAGTCAGTAGGTTTAGAAAGAATTGACAGTTTATATAGTACTGTATCCCTACCAAGTAACTGAAATTTGCTAATATGTAGTGTGACCACATTTAGAGTATACTAAACAAGAAGATACCTTATACACTTTCAGTTAACATATGCCACAGAGAAGTAAGTTGCATACTTTGAATGTTTTTGAACACAAGGGAATCATTGAGTAAACTGAAATTTCAGTTAACTACATAGATTAATACTTACATATATATGACCTATTTAAAAAAAAGAGCTGAATATACTACCCACATATCTATTAAGCAGCTGTGGATAAGAGAGTGAAGTCTGTTGCTGGGATTTTAAATAGGAATTATTTTTCTGATATTAAAAATGAAGAAAATGATCTCAGAAGGGTTACTAAACGATTAATCTAAGTAAGCTTCATGCTCAGTGTGGAGTCCAATGCAGGACTTGAACTCACAACCCTAAGACCAAGACCTGGCTAAGATCAAGATTTGGATGCCTAACTGACTCAGCTTGTTGACAAGCAGCCCACAACTAGTGAGAAGCAGGCAACACACAACTAGTCTTTTTAAAAGTCATTTTATTGAGGTATTATGATTGAAATACCAAAAGCTGTACATATTTAATATATATAACTTGATGAGTTTGGAGATTAACTATAAAACCATGTAACTATCACCTCCAAAAGTTTCCTCCCACCATCTTATTTTTTATTTTTTGTGATAAGAATATTTAACATAAGATTTGCACTCTTAGTAAATTTTTAAATATGCAAGAAATAAATACAAAAATATATACAAGTTTTATAAACACAATAAATTAGTAACTATAGGCACTATGATGTACAGTACATCTCTAGGTCTTTTCACCTTATATAAATGAAACTTTATACCCTTTGACTAATATTTCCTATTTCTGCCTTCCCCCAGCCCCTGGCAACCAGGAGCTTCTATGAATTTGTCTATTTTAAATATTCATATAAAAGGTAACATGTAATATTTGTCCTTCTGCGTCTGGCATATTTATCTTAGCCTGATATCCTCTAGCTTCATCCATGTTGTCACAAATAGTGACGTTTCCTTTATTTTAAGACTAAATAAAACTATATTATGTGTATGTATGTATGTATGTATATATATATATATATATATATATAATACACACCATATTTTGTTTATAAATTCATCCATCATCCATCAATGGACATTTAGGTTGCTCCCATGTCGTGGCTATTGTCAATAATGCTGTAGTGAACACAGGAGTGCAGAAACACAGTAGTGAAAGATCCTGATTTCAATTTCTTTGGATATATACTCAAAAATGGGGATACTAGATGATATGGTAGTATTTTTTTTTTTTTTTTAGGAACTTCCATATTTTTCACAGTGGCTATGCCAATGTACATTCCTAACAGTACACAAGGGTCCCCTTTTCTCCATATCCTGAATGACACTTATCTTGCTTTTCCTTTATTTTTTGATAGCCATTCTAATGGGTGTGAGGTGGTATCTCATTATGGTTTTGAGTTGCATTTCCCTTATTATTAGTGATGTTGAGCACCTTTTCATATATCTGCTGGCTATTCGTATGTCTTTTTGGAAAAATACTTATTTAACTCCTTTGTTTTTATTGTCTTCAGTGTCATATCCAAGAAATCATTATCAAGGCAAATGTCAAGATTTTTCTCTATGTTTTCTTCAAGGAGTTTTATGTTTCCCAGTCTTACATTTAATTCATTAATCCACTTTCTGTTGATTTATATATAGACTGTAAGTAAAGGGTCCAACTTCATTTTTTTTTTTTTTGCATGTGACTGTCCAGTGTTCTCAACATCTTCAATTGAATAGACTCTCCTCTCCTCACTGTGTAAGGCAATATAGCTAGTATTTCTGTAACACTAAAGCTCAGTTACTTTTACAAACATAATTGTGCAAAAAGCAGGGAAAATAGTCATATAGAAAAAATAAATTTCAGCATATGTGATATAAGCCATAAACCATTAGATTAGTCATTTTAGCAAATTTGGCAGGTGTAAATGAGTGTAGAAACTGTAGTTGACAATTACACAAAATATTTACATTTTGAAAATTTCAATACTATTTATATATTTTTCATGTTATATAAAATTTATTTTATGGTTGTCAAAAGATAAAAACTTCTAGTTATAAAATAAGTAATGGGAATGCAATATATACTATGGTGATTATAGTTAGTAATACTGTGTTGTATATTTGAAATTTGCTAAGAGTAAATTGTAAAAGTCCTTATCACAAACATTTTTTGTAACTCTGTATGGTGATAGATGTTAATTAAAATTATTGTGGTGATCATTTCACAATATATACAAATATTAAGTCATGCTGCATATATGAAACTAAGATAATATATGCCAATATAGCTCAATAAAATTAACAAAAGATTTTTTTGAAGTAGTAATACTTAGATATTTCAATATCTAGTTGGCTCTAGCATAGTATTTTTCAAATGTGCACAAGTATAACAGCCTAAAGAAGATTGAAAAATACTTTAAAAATACTGGTCTAACAAAATCTGAAATGACAGCTCAGTTTTAAACAATGTGGGTTTTTTCCAATTTATTTTTTGTGAAAAGTTTCCATAATCAGTGATTATTATTATTTATATCAGGTATCTGCAAATTTTATCTATACAAATAGCAAATAATTTAGATTTTTTGGGACATATAGTTTCTATCACAACATTCAACTATAATGCCATAATGGGAAAGCAGCCATAGGTAATACATAAACAAATAAAGTAGCTATATTCCAATAACATTTTATTTATAAAAACAGGTGGTGGACCAGATTTGACTCATGGGCTTAGCTTATAAACTCCTGATTTAGATTATATTATATACTATATTTTTATACAGACAGTGGTTAAATTTCAGGAATTATTTATAATCCCTCTTTTAGAAACATGCAATACAAAGAATGTTTCCATTAAACCTTTTTACAATAATTTAGGAATGGACTACAAATGATTAAATAAATAAAATTATTTGTGTGACTGGACATTGTCCAAGAGAATAAAATTATATTGAAAACAATGAAGAAAAAATGAACTGAAGAATGTTATTAAATTAAAAATAATGTATTCTTCTTATTATTTTTAGAGGGAGAGAGAGAGAGAGCAGGTCGGGAGGAACAGAGGGAGAGTGGGAGAGAGAGAATATTAAGCAGACTCCATGCCTGGCACAGAGCCTGATGCGGATCTCTATCTCATGACTCGGAGATCAAGACCTGAGCTGATACCAAGAGTCAGACACTTAACCAACTGAGCCACCCAGGCGCCTCCAAAATAAAGTATTTTTCTATCATAAACTAATTAATTTACAAAGAATAATTTTAAAGTATATATTATGAAACAGGAGGATTTTTTAAAATAGAAAACAAGATAAAGTCATATGGGACTTCCGATTTCCATTCTGAGAGGTAAAGAGTTGGAAGCCACCACTCCCATCCTCACAACAAGAAAAAAAACACAAGAAAAAAATTTCACAAAAGTGAAAAATCAACAACTTTTCTTAAATCCATCAGATAATTAAGGTCACAGGGTAAACTGCTGCCCTGAAAACTGGAGAGATGCAGAGACAGGGAACCTCAGTTTCCCTGGAGCAGAAGCTAGAGCTAGTATGACAGGAATACTTGAAGCTGTAATTGCTGAATTATCAAAAGTTCAGTGTAGACTAGTTCGAAATTTAAAAACTCAGCTTTGTGAATTTTACCTCTGGGTGCCATACCAGGTTCTCAGGGTGAACATTGGAGACCTAAGCCAAATGGGAGCAAATTACTTTGAGGATATCAATAAACTTATCCTAACATTTATATGAAAGGCAAGATACCAGAATAGTCATCATAATATTAAAAAAAAAATTCAGAGTTGGAGGACTGACACCACTTCAAGCTACAGTGATGTAGGCAGAGTGGTACGGGCAGAAAAACAGACAAATAGATGAGTGGAACAGAAAAGACAGAAATAGACACACAGAAATATAATAAATTGATCTTTGAGAAAGGAGCAAAGGAAATCCAATGGAGAAAAACTGGCCTTTTCATCAAATGGTGCTGGAACAATGGGCAAAAAAATAAATCTGATGCAAACTTTACATGTTTTATAAAATTTGCCACTAATTTTTAAAGCACAAAACTATAAAAATAGTAGAATATAACTTTAGAGAAAATCTAGATGACTTTGGATATGATGACTCTTAAAATATCAATTAGATAAAACATATGAAAGAAAAATTAGTAAGTTGGACTTCATTAAAGTGAAAATATTTTTATTTCCAACAGACATCGTCCAGAGAATAAAACAAAAACCATAACCTGGTAGAAAATACTTGAAAAACTCATATCTGATAAAGGACTGGTGCTCAAAATATATAAAGAACTCTTACAACTTGACAGTAAGAAAAGAAACAACCCAGTTTAAAAGTGGGCAAAATATCTGAATGTCACAACAAGATAAATAGATTGCATATAAGCACATGAAAAGATGTTCAATATCACGTTATTGAGGAATTGCAAATTAAAATGAGACACCAGTATACATCTATCAAAATGGCTAAAGTTCAAAACACTAACACCAAATATTGATGGGGTATGGACAACAAGGACTCTGATAGATTGCTGGCGGGGATTAACAAATGGTACAGCCACTTTGGAAGACAGTTTGACAGTTTCTTACAAAGCTGAATATAAGTCACACAATATGATCCAGGAATCATGTTCCTGATATTTACACAAATGAGTTGAAAACTTATGTGTATACAACCTCAACAAGACTCTTTTTAGCATCTTCATTTATAACTGCCAACTAGAAATCAGTAAGAAAAAAAGTAAACATCTTAATAATCTATTGGTCAAAGAATAAGTTTCAGTGAAATCAAACAAGACATTAAACTGAATGAAAATAAATATAAAAATATCAAAGGCTATGTGTTACAGCTAAAGCAGTGTTGAGAGGGAAATTTATATCATTAAATGCTTACATTAGGGAAAAAAAATATTAAATCAACAATCTAAATTCCCACTGAGGAAATGAAGGGGGCTGGGGAAGGACAAAATAGATGCAAAGCAAGTAGAATGAAGAAAATAATAAAGACAAAAGCAGAAATAAATGAATTTGATAACAGAAAAAAAAAAAAAAGAGAAAGAACAAAGCAGAAAGTTGGTTCTCTGGGGTGCCTGGGTGGCTCAGTTGGTTAGGTGTCCAACTCTTGGTTTTGGCTCAGGTAATGATCTTAGAGTTGTGAGACTGAGCTCTGTGTCCTGCTCCAGGCTCAGTGAGGAGTCTGAAGATTCTCACCCTTTGCCCCACCCCCACTCATGCACACTCTCTCCCTCTCTCTCTCTAGCTTGCCTTCTCAAATAAATAAATAAATCTTTAAAAAAAAAAGAAAGTTCTCTGAAAAAGTAAAAAAGTTGACAAACATCTAAGAAAGCTAACAAAAAGAGGAAAAAAATTTCTCATATGAGGACTAAAATAGGGGATATCATTATGAACTATACAGACATGGAAAGGGTAATAAGCTAATGCTACAAACAACTCTATACACATAGTAAACTTGACAATTAAGTTAAAAGGCATCAATTCTAAGATCAGTAAATACTGCAAGTCTTTCAGTATGAAATATCTATTTGGAAAAGCCCTGGAACTATTAAGGAAAGTCAATTTGAGATTAAAAATATCCTCCAAAATATTATCTTCAGAAGCAAAGAATTCTATTGAATGTTTGAATAAGTAACACCAACTGCAAGTGGTATAAGGAAAATTAAGCCACCTTTAATAAAACTGATGGTATATACCTGGGCATATATGTTAAAATTAAAAAAAAAATTACAGGTATTTAAAAACCAAAATGATAAAAAGCCTGCAAAAAAAATGCTTGAGCATGCATGTACAATCGTAGGGGAGGAAATACATTCTTAACTGAAAAAAAATATAATTACATTAGTTAAAATGCAGACTTTTACTTACGTTAAAGAAAAAAATCATGATAATAGCTAAAATGAATAAAATTAACCAAAAATATAATTAAAGAAAAGCATTTGCAATACAAAGACAAAGTGTGTCACAAGAACAGGACAGAATCCCTAATAGAAATATAAGCAGGAGTATGAAAATACAAGTCACATTACAACAAATTCAAATGACCAACATCCATAAGAGAAGTTGCTGAAATGTACTGCTAGAAGGAGAAAGGCAGGTGGAAATAAGCATGAGATATCATATTACACATAGCCGACTGACAAGATTAAAATGAGTGATAACATCCATTCTCAAGCCTGAATGAAGGCAAAAAGTAACTCTCCTACATTGCTGGTAGAAATGCAAATTGTTAAAAAAAAATCTTAGAAAGCCATCTGGCAACCTCTACAAAAATTAAAAATACATTTACATTTTGTTCCAACAATTCCATTTCTATGAATCCACTCCTTAGTGTAAAAAATGCACTTGTGCACAAAAAGTTCAAAGATGTTTATTGCCACATACTTTGCAATAGCAAATAAACAAATAAATAAATAAATAAATAAATAACCCATTGGTTAATGTTCTTATAAAACCATTGAGAAGAATGAATTGGACTGATATCAATTTATTAAAAAATAAACCTAGCTTTGAGTGATAAATTCAGAAAAATGTGCACAAGCACTGTGTAAGTTTTAATAAGACTAATGATGACAAACAGTTCCATAAATATGACTAGACAGTAGAAAAATGAAGAGAAAGAACAAAAGCCAATTTAGTTAACATGTGTTGAGGATATTGGGTACATTGATGTGCATGGATGCTGGAGTAAAGAAGGGAGACCTAAGTAATAAAGAGAAAAAATGTATTAAATATGTATGTCTACTTAAAAAAAATTAAAGAAAACAACAAACTACATATAGCTTATAGAAGGCACTGTTTCACAGCTGAAAGAAACTATTTATTTTAGTAGACAAAGTGTCTGCTAACAACAGTCTGGCAGTAAACGCACCATAGAAGAGTTTTCTTTTAGTGCCAGATTTTGGGTTCCCTTGGTGACTATAGCCTTTAAATAGAAAATAACTCTTGAGCAGAAGCTCGTCTTTGAACAAAGATTTAGTGGATTTTCACAAAAGCTTCTAAAGCTAAATCTTTCAGTCTATATCTGCATCATTTTCTTGTTGTTTTTATGATCTCTCCCCTAATCACTATGTTCTGATATCCATAGGAATTGTAGTTTAAGTGAAATGATATAAAGTTCATTAAAAATAAATAACTACAAAGAGAGATTTAGTAGAATTACATGTTTTCTTTAGTTGTATATTTAAATAGTATTTGTATTTAATATTTATTTTTCTATTTGAAATAACTTAAGGCATAACAATTATAAAGGAAATGCCTTAATTTTGTTTAGCTACATAGCTTTAATTTCCTGGTTTAAGAAACTAAAAGGCAAAATGATATTTCAGAGAAAATAATCTATCTTCAGTGGGAATATTAAGACTTTTGTGTGTATGTGTTTACAAGACACAAATGACCCAAGTAATAATCTATTCAGGAATTCTTAGCTGTCCTTTACAAAGAATGCATCTAATGTAATTTGCAGGTATATCAAAATCTCATTTTCTGAAGCACACTTTTGCAGCTCCCATAGTACAGCCTAGGAAAGGCAATAAGCAATATGGGCTTTAAGAAGGAGGTACTGTTACAAATGAGATTCCTATTAAAATATATAACAAAATTACAACAAATATATATGGCACAAGCATAATCAAATGAAACTGTGTGATATATGAGTTTTAAATTATATTTTTAGATAAACCAAATCAGGATTCATCTGTCAACACCTAAAAATTTAGAAAACAAAGACAGTAACACAATATTCCACAACTTTTGAAATAAGGGATTTTATTCAGTAATCTGTTATTAGAATAAACTGATAATAATAAAGTGATAAAAATGCACATGTAAAATGTTGGGTAAGAAGTTTAGCTATAATAGAAGAAAATATAATATGCCAATCCACCCACCACTATGAATATCCAACTAAATGTGGGTGAAGTTTTCAATATTCAAGAAAAACTTGATTACTTTTTTTTCCTGATTCATCCAAGACATTCCCACTGATATCTTTTTTTATATCCATTCCTGAAACTATACTTTCAAGAGGTATAATCTTGATATAGAGTGGATGGATGACGCTGAGTGTTGTATTCTGAATGTAAAAATCATCAAGTAGTAAAGTTCACCATCTTCTGACATTGTGTAAATGAGGTAGTCTGAAGTTTGGAATATTTTATGCATTATTTACAATAATAAGAGATATCTGTATATTTTATGAGCCCTCTACAGAAAGACCTCAGAGTAATAATCTATAGCAATAAGTTAGATGATAAAAGATGTTATCAGGCAAGAAGCAGATTGGGGGGTGTCTATTTTCATTTTTCTTTCTTTCTTTTCTTTCTTTCTTTCTTTCTTTCTTTCTTTCTTTCTTTCTTTTTTTACAAAATGAATGAATGACCTCAAGGAAAAAAAAGTGATGAAATAGTATTTTGTTGTATTTGAAAGAAATATTACAGGTGGAAAAAAACAAACCTATATAGTTAACAAAAGTAAATACAATCATATAGCACACCTACTTTTGTTTATAAAATTCAAAGAAACACATCCTTCATCATTCAAGCACTTCAATACGAGAAAATAATTGTGACCAAAAAAAACGATGATGGAGGAAATGTTAATAAAGTTGGATGCAAAATAAAAAGACAAGTCCACAATCAAATCATTATCAGAAATAGTAGAGTAGGGTTGTTTGGTTGGCTCAATCAGTAGAGCATGCAACTCTTGATCTTGGGGTTGTAAATTGGAGCCCCACCATGGATATAGAGATCACCTAAAAATAAAATCTAAAAAAAAGAAAAGAAATAGAGTGAAAGTGGTCCTGTTGCCCTGCCAGGAGTGAGAAAAACAGAAATATAAAAATAAAGATAAATATGCTATTGTAATAAAGGTATCAGTAGAAAAATGAAACTCAAAGTAGACCAAACAGCAGAGAGAACTAGTGGATAGCAACAACAAAGGGGTAAAGAATGTGATTAAGAAAATATAAAATATTGTAATTAGAATGGGAAATTTTGGGGCTCCTGGGGGGCTCAGTCGGTTAAGCGTCTGCCTTTGGCTCAGGTCATGATCCCAGCATTGGGATCTGTGCTCAGCGGGGAGCCTGCCTCTCCCTCTCCCTCTGCCTGCCTGTCGGCCTACTTGTGATCTCTCTCTCAAATAAATAAATAAAATCTTAAAAAAAAAAAAGAATGGGAAATTTTAAAATATACCTAGTAAGAATTCCAGAAAACAGAATAAGATGAGGGAGAGGCATTATTTGAAATTACTTTTTTAGTATTTTAAAGATTTAAAAAAATATATATACATAAATGAAAAAAAACTAAAAAAAATACATAAATGCATGTATCGAAAAAAATCAGAAAGAGTAAAGGAGTAGGATGAGAAAGAAAGAAAAAAACTAGACTATAATAGTGATATCACAGATTCTCAAATAAAAAACAAAATTAAATCATACAACAGAGCAAACACATATTACTCTGGAGATACATTCTGTATAATGGGACTAACAGGTAACTTATCATAAAGTAGAATAATATATTTAAAATTCTAAAGAAAATTTAATGTGGGATTTTTTACCTAGTTTGAATGTAATTTGTAACACGTAACAATACAAATGATAGATGACAAATAGATTAATAGTTTCTGCCCCAAAGAAGCACAATTAATATAAAACTAAAGGATATTCTTGAACAGAAAAACAATAATAACATATTATCTGAACTCAGGCAGAATTGGAAAGATAGAAGCAATAATTTTGAATAAGAACAACAAAGATAAAATTTTTTGGCAAAGCTAAGGAAGTATTTAAAGAAACTATATATATGTGTGTGTATGTATATATATGGGTTTGGCATCTATCTATTTTATTGCTGTAGAAACAAGTAGGATATAACAAACTAAATATAATATGAAAGACTGAGGGAGGCATTCTTCCAAGGCAATATAAGGAGTCTAAAAAGTATTGCATCATTCAAAAGGAAATTGATATATTCAATATAATTAACATACTTAATAAAATTATAGTAATTATCAATAAAAATAGAATAGAACCCAAAAAAGAAAAGGAAAGATGGATGACACACAGAAAAATTGTTTTTTAAAGATTTATTTATTCAATTGAGAGAGAGACTGAGAGAGGGAGAACATGAACAGGGGGAGGGACAGAGGGAGAGGGAGGTAGAGTCCCAAGCAGACTCTGTGATGAGCTTGGAGCCTGACATGGGGCTCTGAGACCATGACCTGACCTAAAACCAAGACTTGGACACAACCGACTGTGTCACCCAGGTGCGCCCCAAAACTTTTGAGTCAAACACAGTAGGAGGGGAGAAAAAATAACATAATAAAACTTGATAAATAAAACTCCTTGTGAATTAAACAAAAACACAAAATAATACTATGTACAATTCCACATAAATATTATGTGACTTAAGACGTTGAAAAAAACTGGAGAAAAAGAAAAGGGAAAAGGACTGAAGATGATATGTATCTGTAACCATATTTGTAATGTTTTCAATATTGTTTGTAACAACTCTATTGAGTATAATTCACAGATCTCCCTTTCACCCTTTCAAAATGTACAACTCAATAGTTTTTTTGTATATTCACAGAGTTGTAACATAATTATCATTATCTAATTTTAGAACATATTTATCACCTCAAAAAGAAACCTCATACCCATCACCAGTCACTCTGCAGTGTCCTCTGCCTGGTGGTCCATGAGCAACTGTCTCCACGGGTTTCCCTATTCTGTATATTTCATACAAGTGGAATCACGTAAAATGCACCCTTTTGTGTCTAACTTCTTTCGCTTAACTTATTCAAGGTCCATCCATGAAAAAATGATTGATGTGATTACCATTTCTAAATTTTTGGTGGTGAGTTACTGTTTCTCATCTTAAAATAACAATTTTGAAGGAATCATAAAAATTATGCCTATAAAATATTAAGTATAAAACTTACACAGTATTGTGTAGATATTATTTGTAACATAGATTAAATGTTAAATGTAAATGAAAATTTTATTCTTAATAACAAACATCAAACTTAAAATTTAATAGCATATGGAATATTAAATCCCAGGGAATGATAAATAATGGAAAAAGCTAAAGTCCTCTTGCATGTACCTATTCTTTATCTTCTATAGGGAAAGTTACTTGATATTATCACTGGAATAACCTATGATGTTAACAATTACAAAAATTATATGTTAAAAAAAAGTTTATCTGTCGTAGGTGAAAGGACATGTGTTCAATGTATATTAAATTGCATTAATTAATGGCATATATCTCTGGAGAGGAGATGAAGAGCAAAATGAAGAAAAAATTAAAGAAAATTAGAATAATGGAAAACATTAAATACTTAATTAGAAAAGCTAAAAGATTTCGGTAATCCTGACAAACTTTTTCCATAATAAAATAAAATGATTTCTGGATAAAAACAAAACAATATAAAAGTTAAAAAGTCCACCAAAAGAAAACAAAAATTCCAACCCCAAGTCACCTAACATAATTTTTGTATGTCCAAATTGAACATCAATATCCATGTGTCCAAACTTGACTCATACTTGTCTTCCAAAATATGCTCTGATTTAGTGAGAAGTTCCAGCTTTTGCCCCGTTACCAACAAATCATTAGACCCATTCTTGGTGCCATCTCATTATGTATTCCCAAGTCAATATATCACCAAATCCTCCTTAAGATATCTCAAATTTGTCTATTATTTCCATGTACACATTTCCCAAATTTAGGCTCTCATCATCTGTCACCTGAAGTACTGCAAAATGCCAATTTGTCTTTTTGCCTTTGAGCTTCTTCCACTTTAATCATTTCATCGAAGTAAGTCTGGCGAATTTAATCAAATTTAATAACTTCTCCTACTACATTAACTCATAATTCTCGTTCTTTATTGACTTTATGTTGTTCTAAACTGTTAAAACAATTTGTAACAACATTTATTTGCTTACGTTTTCAGCTGTCAGTCTAACAGTGTTCCACAACACATGCACATATGCATACAGTTTTGTTTCCTCTCTTTTTTCCCTCTTTTCCTTCTTGCATCAAGCTTAACATTTTTGGTCACCTCTGGTACTTCACACATTTTTCTTTTCCTCCCTCCCTCCCTTCCTTCCTTTTTTTCCTCTTTCTTTTCTTTCCTTTCCTTACCTTTGCTTTCCTTTCCTTTTTTTGCTTTCCTTTCCCTTCCTTCCTCTTTCTTTCTGTATGTCTGTATTTCTCTTTCTTTCTTTCACTCCAGATTCCTCTAGCTAAATACCATATATTTTCCACCACTCAAGTTAGACTTTCCAGTGTAGGCACTGATCCACTTTTCTTCTTTCCTACCAAATAACTTTTAAATTCTCAGATCACAGTGCATGTCTTCCATTAAAGTTCATCTTTGGACTCAAATTATGCAGTTATGAAGTTCAGAGACTTCCATCTATGTTGTGTATCAATATGTCACTTTGGGGACTTGCATAGTGTTTGGTATATGGGGCTTTGGTAAATATTTGTCCGTTGTATCTCCACTTTATAATTCTTATAGTCAATTTCTCTCTATTTACACACAATTATTATTTTAAATATTTTCAATTATATTCAAAACTAAGATTTTTCTCATGAGCCCAATAATTCTCAAGAGAGCAGTAACTTTAACTTCATGTGGAACTACACACTAGAATTAAACTCCTAATGGTTCCTACAATCAAACATCTCAATTTCTATGGATACCCACACTTTCCTTCCCCTCTCCTATAACAACATATGTGTTTCTTAGTTCCTATGCTTATTCTCTTCTCCTAGGCTTGGTATCACTTCTCATCTCATCCCCTCAGAACCTGTTCTTTATTTATTTTCTCCTTTTTCATTAATATCCTAAGTCAATCTCTCTTTCACAATCATAATTTCATCTGAATGACATAATCTTCTATGCCATTTATACATCTTATTTTGACTTTAGTCTCCCTATAGCATCTGTTATTTCTGATCTTTCCTTTTCACAAACTTTCAGAAAGAATTGCCTGTAGACAGAAGCCACCATTCTGTGCCTTTTACTATTTACTATTCAACATTCCATATGTGCCCCTCCACTAAAATTTCAATGAGCTTTTAGCAGTAAAATCTTAGCAAACATTTTTTAGTCTTTGTATCTGATCTGTAGGAGAATGTTACACTGATCTCTCTCTTCTGAAATATGTTCTACCCAATTTCCATGTGAATATATTCATTGCAGTCATCTGGAAGTTCTAATTATCTTTATTCTATATTTAGTTTCTCCTATTCTGCCCTCTTAGAAATTTTAGTGTTTTCCTAGAATTCCTTTTCTTCTTCAAAACATTCGCCTTCAGTCTTCTTAATTTCCATGGCTTTATTTACAATCTTTATGCTGATAAATTGTCAAGTTGACATCGCTACTACAATAGATGCAAGAAGATTTTAAAGGCATATATTAATTAGTTTCTGGTCAACTATCTCCCCCAGGATAAATTCCAGTTTATATCAAGATGGTTTATGTCAATGTGGTTTATATAAAATAGTTCCACTATTGATGGACAAATCTTGGATCTGAAATTTGTCCTTCCTAAGCACATCTCATTGGACTGTTAATGGATTTACTTCCACCCAGTTGCTCAATCTTTTCTGTGTGCGACTCTATTTCTCATTGTTTACATTCCATCATCTATGGCATCTCCTCGATTTTAATTTTAAATGTCCATTTATCTGACCATTTCTCTCATCTCTATTATTCATGTACCAGATCAAGAGCAATCATCTTTGAATTGGATTATTGAAAGAGTCATCCTGACATCCCTACCAGTGACCTACCTCAATAGTTTTCCAAATGTTTTAATTGCATTGATAAAATTATTTTTCTTACTACTGTAATGGATATTTGGTATCTATCTATTAATATATTGAAACATAAGCATACAAACTCAAATGTAGCAAATTCAAAACATGAGTTCCAAAGTTATCTATTTTTCTTACTATATTCCTCTCACATCAGGAATTTGACAATGGTGTAATTGCTGCTTGTTAATCATAACACACTTTTTAAAAAGACTTAATAAGAACATATATTAAAATACTTCTTAAAAAACGTAAAATCTTTCACAGAATATACTGTTTTAACTTAGAGCAAAAAATGTAAAACCTATACCACAGTTTAATTTTATAAACATGAACTTTGTGTTCTATTTTCATAACAGTCTAATCTGCATCAAACACTTGATTTATATATATTTTATATAAAATATAATCACTTGTAGGCAGGACTCCGGAACATTATTTAATATCTGCATCACTTGGGGTAGGCATTCTATTTCTGCTTATGATCAGAGAGATTTTGTCTGGGGTGTCCTGTACATATAAAAGTACAAATCCTGATGGAGGCTCATCCTAACAGCTATCTCTCAATGTAAAAGTAGAGACATACCACCTGAAACACTGTTGTCAGTTGTTGTATTGCTAAATTTGCTATCTATAGCTCAAAATGTACCTCTCTAATGTGGAATTTTATATCAGGAAAAGCTTTTAATTCTTAGATATTATGAATTATAAAACATTCCCTAAACTTGAAATATAAAATAAAATACAGCTACATTAGGATAACATAGTGTTAAAAGATCATAATTAAAAAAAATATGTTCATGAATTTGAATAAGGAAGTAAAGGCTCAGAGGAATGGCTAATAAGGGGTGAGTTATTAGTATTAAAAAAAGTTTACAGGGGCGCCTGGGTGGCTCAGTCTTTGGGCGCCTGCCTTCGGCTCAGGTCATGATCCCAGGGTCCTGGGATTGAGCCCCGCCTCGGGCTCCCTTCTCTGCGGGAAGCCTGCTTATTCTCCCTCTCCCTCTGCTGCTCCCCCTGCTTGTGCTCTCTCTCTCATTGTCTCTCTCTCTGTCAAATAAATAGATAAAATCTTAAAAAAAAAAAGTTTACAAACATGATACAATAGGGGGTAAATATGTTATATAAGTTAACATGTAATATAAAACATGTTTTCATTTCCAAGTAGTAGAATTTAGGAAACCCTATTCCTCATGAAATATTTTTGCATAAAAAGGATAATGTGAATTGACAAATATAAGCACATCTCTTTTTGTAAGCATGCCCATTTTTGTATCATAAAAAATCTCCTCAGAGTTCACCCTGATTTGACAACCTTCAAAAAATCTATATCCTGAGAGCTGTTCCAGCAATGAAGAAGCCTTTTAGCATGGGACTGTTAGCTCAGCTCACACTGCTGTTAGCTCTGCTTGCAATGAAAAGCTACTGCTGGGAAAAACCATGTCGTGGCCTTGAGGTTTAAATCCCATTGGCAAATAGAAGCCTATTTTTTGAGAAGGCCTTGGGAGAAAAGATTCCAGGCAAGGGGTAAGAAATGTCTTACTGTCATACAAGTACATTTTACAGGGAGAACATACAAAAACAAACAAACAAACACCCCAAAACAAAACAAAACCACACACACACACACACACACACACACACACTACAAACAAATAAACAAAAAACTATAGTATATTATTCTTTAGTTGCATCTCTGGATGGAAAAATCTTAACTAACCACATAAAATTATACCTTTAGTAGATTGACAGTATTATTGTTTGAATATTCTGACAATATTTTTATGGCTACTTCTTCTGAGATGCACACAAAAACTATGCAGGACTCCTTGCTGCTGATTAATGGCACACATTCTTATTAAGAGTTCTGAAGGAAGAAATTAAAAAGAATGTCAAATGATTCATCATCACATTATCAGCCAACTGTCTATCACTTATGCTCAAGGGCACTATTTTTGTCTCCCAACTTTTGGAACTTCTAAAAGAGAACTGAAATTCTGTTCCCAAGTGTGTAAAAGCACCTAAAAAAACTTGTCATGTATTATCATCTATTCATTCTCTCTGACCGTTTTAATAAACCCATCAATATTTATTGAGCACATATTTTGAGTCTAGTCTTGACCTAGAAACCATTAGAGACTCATAAAAAGCATAGTACTGTGTCCCTGATTTAAAGAACTTAAATCTAATAATAAGGACAATGTGAGTCACTGAGCAATAGAAGATAATGTATAAATTCTAAGCATTAGAATGTTTGAAATAGATATGTCTAAGATGTAGGGAAACATCAAGGAAGACTGGAATAGTACCTTGAAGTGGTCAGTGATGAAGGGAAATGTGAGCATGCACTTGAAGAATGGATGAATATAAATAAGAATGTATCATATGTGTACATATTTTAAGTTGGGAGAACATGAGAAGCAAGGAGCTTAGCATAAATGCAGATAATAATTAACTACTTCTTGGGTGAATGCTATGTGCAGGTTCTAAGATACAAAACAAAGAGGCACAGGCCCTACGTATTGATAATCTAGTGGAAAACATGTCATAATATAAGAACTACTTTATAGTTCTCTGATTATAATAAGTAAAATGCATTATAAAACACTATATGGGAATTAACAGAGTGGGAAAGAAAAGGAAAGCTTCCAGGAGTTTAAGACATAAGATGTAAGTTTTATATGATGAATAAATGTTCCCTCAAAAAAAAAAAAAAAAATCCTTGGTGTCAGTCAATTCCAGGCAATAAACACAACTACAAAGGTAGAGTGATATACCAGAGTGTGAGACATGAAGGCATTAATAAGGCAAGAGCAGATCTTCGACTACTATCGGTGTCAAAGTAATGAAGCACTCAGTAAAGGCTAACCGCTAGTGACCAGGTGATAAAATTATTTACACTTATTCTAAAGGTTTTGAATTTGAATTTAAATACACTTGAGAGCCCGTCAAGGATTTTTTTATGAGAGGAGTGATATTTTCACACTGGAGAGGAATAACTCTTTCTTCCTTTGCATCTCTATTCTGAGAATTATTTTCTCATACTCTAAAAACGCATATTCTCTAATAGATACAGATATCTAATTGGCATTGTAAAAGTTCTTTGATTATATCTGACAATGCTGATTGCAAAGTGAGTAGGAAGGAGGGATCTAAACTTCTTTTTTGGAAAAGTAACAAACAGAGAAAATAAAATACAAAAAGGAAGCATTGAAGAATTTTTAAGATGATTTCGAATAAAGATGAGACAGTGTCCAGTAGATTGTGAAATAAAAATGTGAAAAAAATGACATAAAAAAAGATGGAGGTAAACATTTAGAATGGTTATTTCTTCATAAATTTCACTAGAGTCTACCCAATTCAAAAGTTAACTATTAAAATGAGCCTATTAGCAACTATATTCATATGATTCTTCTTTACCCTGTGCATAAACTTTCTTCAATGAAAACCCATTTGGGAAATATATGTAAATCAGTACTGTATTTTCTTTAACAATAAATTATTCTAAAAAACAATTAGCGCTTATTTTGGTGCAGGTGTAAGAGTTTCCCAGTTGTTGACAATAATTTACAGTGCTTAAATACTAATTTTTTTTTTGAGAAAAAGATTAAGTTTACCATCAGTTTAGTTTTGGTATTTCTCCAAAAATATTTTTATCTGTTTTTCAACAATTCTGACTTTGATATTTCAGCCCATAATTTTCCTGCAGTTCTGAAGCTATGTAAATAGGAAGCTGAGGAAAAAGTTGATGCAAACAATGTAAAAATCACTGGTTACTAGGCACGCACTTACTTCTTATAGTAATTTCTAGAAACTGAACTGGAGCTGGTGCAAAAGATAAGGAACATGTCCATATTGCTTCAGAGAAGTAAAAAAGATTTGGCAAAAGAATACACTGATGCAAATGATATGTAAATTAGCACTAGCTTTTCACATACTTTGTACTTACTAGTAGAGATAAGAAATTGAATCTGGGCATGCAGAAGTAGAGATTTCATGTCAAGATAACTGCAGAAGGAAAAACAAAACACAGGGTTTTGTTTATCTATGTTCTACCTGCAAGATCCAGACTGCCAACTATGAGCCTCATGGGCTAGTTAGCTGGGTAAATGACAAATGTGCTTTGCTGTGATAATAGTTTTATAATTAAACATACCAATACATAGTGTTATATCTATTGTTATTCCTTGCTTCTCATCAGAAAAGATAATGGAATATTTATTGCCTTAACTTATTGGGAATTATTATTATTTTAAAAATTATTAAAATATATTTTTTAGAATTTTTTTATTTAGAAAACAGAAGCTGAATTAAAAACTACACATTTCTGTATATAGATAGATGCATATTTAGAAATAATGAATGGTTAATTTAAAATTATTTCAGGATAATGTTTTAGGGAACTTATTTCAATTATGGAAAATCAATTGGTATAAAAAGTTATATACGGAAAACTACCTGTAATATATCATAGATTAAAATAAAATTTTAACAATAGAGATTTACCATCTGTAATTCCCATATATTGAAGATGATATATAAAGCTTTTTTTCCTATTTTATAGAATTCAATTCATTCACATCGAAACATATTTTTCATTTGAAAGTAAATATCTCCCTCTTCAGGAATTTTTATTAAATTCAGGAATCTGAAGATTTCACTGAAAAAGCTGAACAATTTCATTTCACATGTGGATATATGTGAAAACTTATCAATATGTTTTAAATATAGGGGCGCCTGGGTGGCTCAGTCGTTAAGCGTCTGCCTTCAGCTCAGGTCATGATCCCAGGGTCCTGGGATCGAGCCCCACATCGGGCTCCCTGCTCCGCGGGAAGCCTGCTTCTCCCTCTCCCACTCCCCCTGCTTGTGTTCCCTCTCTCGCTGTGTCTCTCTCTGTCAAATAAATAAATAAAATCTTAAAAAAAAAAAATGTTTTAAATATAACTCATCATGGCTTTGAAATTCTATGCAATACAGATCTAATTAATTTTACATTTTGTGTCCACTACTTATAATTTTACTGTTTTAATATTAGAATATATTTAAAATGAGCAATCACATTATTTGCTAATAAGTAGAAATATATATTGATGATTAGTACACATTTATTTTATTTTTATATCTAGTATTGTGTGCGCATTTTAAAGTTTGCTCACTTTCATGGTCTTTATTTTGTTCCCAAGATTTCCTAGTTATATTTATTTGGATAAAGCTCATCCATTTCCACACTACTCTTTACTAAGATCCAAGTCATAATGAAAAACAAATACAGAAGTAATGTTTTAAGTAAACTCTGTACAAATTAATGAAAATACTAAGAACTTTCATTCTCCAACATAAAACTTCAAGACATCTAAAAAACAATATATTAAAAAAGTGGCTTTGAGACCTAAGTTTTTCATAATTTGGAAGAAGACTTTTTTCCTTAACCAAAAGCTACATGTGTTAACATGAACAAATAAACCTTTTAAAAATAAAAATCTACAAAACCATATTTAGAACCTTACAAAATTATTTCTGATATATATGCAGTTTAGATCATTTAAATAAATGTGTTTGTTAATAAAATCCCAAATAAAGTTTAAAAATTTAAAAAGTCATTTTAGAAAAAAATATTGGTTGCTCCCATATCAACAATGCCATATGATGATTTGAATCAAAATCATAGGTTTTGTAAAAATTTACATTTATTTTTGTTTTATTTATTCATTAAACATTTTATTTATTTATTTGAGAGAGAAAGCCAGAGGGAGAACATGAGTGGGGGGGGGGAATACGGGCGGTGTGGGTGGGACAGAAGAAGAGGGAGAAGCAGACCACCCTCTGAGCAGCGTGCCCCACTGGGGGTGAGGTGGGCTGGATCCCAAGACCACAGGATCATGACCTGAGCCAAAGGCAGATGCTTAACCTACTGAGCCACTCAGGAGCCCCAATATACATTTATTTTTAATCTATAAAACACTGGCATATGAACTTGAAAATAAAGGTTATACAAAACACCTGATATGTCAGTAAAAGAGAGTACAAATATCTACACACTCATTGCCCAAGTTAAGAAATAAAACTTTATCAGCTTTGAATCTCTTTATGTATTCCCTTTCCAATTAGTTCTCTTTCTCCCAGAAAAACATACACCCTATACTTATTTTTTAAATTATTTTGTTTATTTTCATTATAGCTTCATAATTCTACTCTTCAGCATGCATAAAAATGTGTCACCACTGTCACCCCATATTTAATAATAATGACTTCTAAAAACTCATCTTGGAAAATACATGATTCTGCTGTCCATTTATCATTCTCTGTTATAATTTTTTTATTTAGTTAATATATAATGCCGTTATATATTCCTGTCCCATTAATATATATTCCAGTTATATTTTTATTTTATTTTTCTATTAAAAATAATGTTGTCTAACAAATCCCTTTAGAGATACCCTAGGACATGTGAAAGATTAAATTCAAGATGATTTGTTTTCCTAAGAAATTGTGTCAATTTTTATTCCAACTACTAGTCATAATATATCTGATGACTCATTGTTAGTGCTGACACTATAAATGATCAAATGTTCTAGTTTTGATACTCTGAATTACATTTGAAGTTCTATATAAAACTAGTTCTTTTGTTAAGACAGTTTTTCTTCATAAACTTAATAATATCACAACATTCTTTAGAATCTTTAGGGTTTTCCACTTTTTCATACTTGTCATTCATGCCTTCTTTCTCAGTTAACAATCCTGGGAGAACATCAATTTTATTACTTTTCTTTTTTTTTTTTTTTTTAATTTTATTTATTTATTTGAGACAGAGAGAATGAGAGAGAGAGAGCACATGAGAGGGGTGAGGGTCATAGGGAGAAGCAGGCTCCCTGCCGAGCAGGGAGCCCGATGCGGGACTCGATCCAGGGACTCCAGGATCATGACCTGAGTCGAAGGCAGTCGCTTAACCAACTGAGCCACCCAGGCGCCCGCTGAGCCACCCAGGCGCCCCAATTTTATTACTTTTCAAAAAAACAAATTACACTTTTTAATCCTCCATACTAAATTATTTACTTTACTAATTTAATTCTCTATATTCTTCCTTACATATTTGGGTCTAATTGGCTTCCCCCCCCCCAAATTCCTGAGAGGGGTGCTTACTGGTTTTAATTTCATTTGTAATAGATAAGTTAAAGCTATAAAGATTAAAGCAATATGACTTTAATTGCATCCCCCACTCTTTTAGGTGCTTTATTTTCATTTATATAGTCCAAAATGTTTCTATGTTATTTATTTCTAGTTTGACTAGAATCTGTAAAGTTCTAATTCCTTGAATTTTGATCTTGCTCTATTGCCAATAATTGGATAAATTTTTGAAAATGTTCCATGGACACTTAAAAGTAATATGTATTCAAATGCAGTGATCAGAAGGGGTACGTGCACCCCAATGTTTATAGCAGCAATGTCCACAATAGCCAAACTATGGAAAGAGACAAGATGTCCATCACAGACTAATGGATAAAGAAGATATGGTATATATATACAATGGAATATCATGCAGCCATCAAAAAACCGAAATCTTGCCATTTGCAACAACGTGGATGGAACTAGAGGGTATTATGCTAAGCGAAATAAGTCAATCAGAGAAAGACATGTATCATATGATCTCACTGATATGAGGAATTCTTAATCTCAGGAAATAAACTGAAGGTTGCTGGAGTGGTGGGGGGTGGAAGGGATGGGGTGGCTGGGTGATAGACATTGGGGAGGGTATGTGCTATGGTGAGTGCTGTGAATTGTGCAAGACTGTTGAATCACAGATCTGTACCTCTGAAACAAATAATACATTTTATGTTAAGAAAAAAAAGAAAAGAAAAGAAAAGAAGAGAGTAGGAAGGGGAAAATGAAGGGGGGAAATCGGAGCGGGAGACGAACCATGAGAGACTATGGACTCTGAGTAACAAACTGAGGGTTCTAGAGGGGAGGGGGGTGGGGGCACGGGTTAGCCTGGTGATGGGTACTAAAGAGGGCATGTATTGAATGGAGCACTGGGTGTTATACGCAAACAATGAATCATGGAACACTACATCAAAAACTAATGGTGTAATGTATGGTGATTAACATAACATAATAATATTAAATTTAAAAAACTAATGATGTACTATATGTTGGCTAACTGAACATAATAAAAAATAGCAAATTTAAACAATCAAAAAAATAATATGTATTCTATAACACATTGATGAAAGAAATTGAACATGACACAAGCAAATTTTCACAGAACTAGAACAACCCTAAAATTTGTATGGAAACACAAAGGACCCCAAAAAACCAAGGAAACCTTGAAGAAGAAAAACAAAGCTAGAGGCATCAAAATTCTGGACTTCAAACTATATTACAAAGCTGTAGTGATCAAGACAGTATGGTGTTGGCATAACAGCAGACACATACATCAGTGTGACAGAATAGAAAGCCCCCAAATAAACCCACAATTATATGTCAATTAATCTTTGACAAAAGAGGCAAGAATATACAATGGGAAAAAGACAGGCTCTTCAATAAATAATGTTGGGAAAACTGGACAGCTACATGCAAAATAATGAAACTGGACCACTTTCTTAAACAATACACAAAAATAAACTCAAAATGGATTAAAGATCTAAATATGAGAATTGAAACCATAAAAATCCTAGAAGAGAGCACAGGCTGTAATTTCTCTGATACTGGCTGTAGTAACATCTTTCTAGGTATGTCTCCCGAGGCAAGGGAAATAAAAGAAAAAAATAAACTATTGGGACTACATCAAAATAAAAAACTTCAGCCCAGGAAAGGAAACAACCAACAAAACTAAAAGAAAATTAATTTGTATGGGAAATAATCACTTTATTTTATTTTTATGGCTTTTCATATTCATACTTAGTGGTGAATTCTGATAATATCAAGAACTGCTTTGTACTTTTTATTGACTCTTGTTTCCTCAAAGTTAGGGAAGCCATTCACATTTTTTCCTTTTGAAATTAAAAAAAAAAAAAGGCAAATGGAACAGTATAGAAACAGACTCTTTCCTCAGTGAGATAAAAAAAAATAGTGGGAAAAATAAAGCTACAAGAAAAACTGTCTCTAGTCATTAAGTGGGACTGCTGTAGTACACATTCTGCTTGTGGGTGACACAGGTGAAATCTGTACTTGGAGCCTGGTAGGAAACAAGATTCAATGAAGATAGTTTTCATAATATTTCATCATTATAATTTGCACCAATCCAACAGTAAGATGGCCATCTACATGGGTATGCACAATGTTAGAAATGGGATTTTGAGAAAGACACATTAATTTATTTTTGACATTTTTTATTCCCTCAAGATATAGAAATCATTTTTTTCTTTTTTTTTTAATTTTTCTTCTTTTTAAAGGTTTTATTTATTTGACAGAGAGAAAGACAGCCAGAGAGGGAACACAAGCAGGGGGAGTGGGAGAGGGAGAAGCAGGCTTCCCGCGGAGCAGGGAGCCTGATGTGGGGCTCGATCCCAGGACTCTGGGATCATGACCTGAGCCGAAGGCAGACGCTTAACAACTGAGCCACCCAGGCGCCCCCATTTTTTTCTTTTGATAGCCATGATTGAGATATCAGCATTTGAATCATCAGTACTGTAAATTATAGAATTTTGGGATAAATTGACAACCTCACTCATATTCTGTAATATTTTAATTAACTTAGGCACATTTAAACAAGTTCCCAAGAAATATCTGAGGGAAACTGTGACATGCTTTGACTGAAAACATTAGAAAGATTTTTGTTATGTTTTGTCTTGCTTTGTTTGGGTTTTTTTGAAGATTTTATTTATTTATTTATTTAGAGAGTGGGGTGGGGGAGGGGCAGAGGGAGAGGGAGAGAGAGAATCTTCAGCAGGCTCTACACTCAAAGCCATACTGGGGCTCCATCTCATGAACCTGAGATCATGACCTGAGCCAAAATCAAGATTCAGACGCTTAACCGACTGAGCCACCTAGGCGCCCCTGTCTTGCTTTGTTTTTAATCATTTTATAATCAAGTGATGAATTCTCTTGCTATCAATGTCCAGAAACTGATTTTAATTAGAGTAATTTGATAACAGGAAGAAGCACCTTATTTACAGATGTACAACACCAATGTGATGGAGATATGCTTTCTTGGAAATGAAGAACCTGATCAAAATAATATTGTTCCTAAAGCAAATTGTTTACAGACTTTGCAATTTTTATTTTTGCAAATCATAGTAGATATGTGTACACGGATTGACAAAGAATTCTGAATGGAGATGGTATTTATTGTTACAATAAGTTTTAACTCCCTTTGTTCAGGTGAGATCACTTTGTTCTGTTCTTTCATAGAAATCATTGCCAGTGGTCACAATTGATCTTTCAGATTGTAGTTATTTAGGAGATGTCTGTATCTCTTGTTGGAGCATGATTTCTTTAAAGTCAGAGACTTAGTTTTATCCATCTTACATCTCTATCAGTTAACACAATGTACATCAGATTTTTGGAGATCAAAATATTAAATTAATTAATTTATCCCATCTTTATATTACTCTTAAAAATGATGCATAAGCAAAGTGTAATTATTAAGATGAGGTTAGTCCATACACTAGTAAACAGAAGTTGAACAGTACATCCTATCTAATCTGCACTGCAATGTTCCTGAGGGGATTTCCTCCAGAAAAGATTGCTGTAGTACCTTTAATGATGAATTCCCAAAATTGAATCCATAATCTAAACAACACAAAATGTTAAAGTCAATGACTTGGGAGTGGATTTTCCAGACCATAAAAACATTCCAAATTCAGTGCTATGATGATTCAGCTTTGACCAGTAGATTCTTCTCTCTGGTCATGCTTCCAAGATGCATGTTCACCTGGGTGGCTGCAGTTCCACATGCAGGTCCACCTTGACCCAAGGCTAATATATTTTCCATTTTGATCCAATGCACAAGTCCAATAATGTCCTACCCCCAAGGTCATCTGTTCCACAGTGGGGGACCCACTCAGCCTGCAACCACTTTCATCTCAACTTTCTGACCCCCCTATAAATACTGTTCTACTTTCTACTGTCTGGGAACCCATCTAATTGCTCCTGGCCATAGGAAGCTTATAAAATAAAACAGATACTTTTGATTTAAATATATATATATATATATTTATATATATCTATATAAAATACATATATATGTATTTTATATATATCTATATAAAATACATAATATATACACACACACACACACACACACACACATTAAATAAATAAATAAAGGCAGAATAGAGTATAGACTAATCATGTCCTATCTACTAAAAAATATAAGTTTATTTTAATAAGTGCATATAACCTATTACAACAGTGTATGCTTCATGTAAGAAACCATACTTCCCATAAAATTATAAAGAAGCATTTGATGTAGAATGTAGACATGAAACAGAGAGGAGTTTTCTACAAATTCTAATCAATTGGCCTCATAACAACTTCTCTTATATCCATTTCCAGGGGCACCTGGGTGGCTCAGTCATTAAGCATCTGCCTTCCGCTCAGGTCATGATCCCAGGGTCCTGGGATTAAGCCCCACATCGGGCTCCCTGCTCCACGGGAAGCCTGCTTCTCCCTATCCCACTTTCCCTGTTTGTGTTCCCTCTCTAGCTGTGTCTCTCTCTCTCAAATAAATAAAATAAAATAAAATAAAATAAAATAAAATAAATCCAATTCCATTGTATGTACTTTTTGGAAACATCACACAATGCACACTCTCTGTAGTTTTACTCATTTGTCTATGCCATCATGAAGCAAATTTTTGCTATTACTTTGCTTATCTAAGTTATCCTACTTTTCCAAAACACCTGAAAAAGTATTTTTTGACATATCCTATGTATAATAATATAATCATCTGACATGGCATCAAAAATAAAATTTTAAACTAGACATAATCTCAATTTCAATGGGTTATAATTCAGTTTTCCAGAGAATCTGGACTATAACTATTATCTAATCTTCAGCAATTTCTTAAATCATTTCCAAGTTTTGCTTATATTTCATACCAGCACATGTTACTTTTATCTTTACTTATTTTATGTAATTTTCCCATTCTCCACAGAGTTTCTCATGAGAAAAGAAATTATTATCTAAAGTATTTTGTGCCCCTCAATCGAGAATCGCATCAAAGAACTTGCCATTTTCTTTACTGCACTAGCTGGGCAGGCCATAATTTGTGTTAACTCTATAGAAATTGTTTTAATTTGGGAAAAACTATTCTACAAATATTCAGAGAAAGAAAATATGATTTACTGAGTCATTAATTTGGAATTGTAATATATGTTTTAGGGAAGGATTATATTTCTGTATGATTTTTTTTTTATTTTTTAATTGTTCCCTTTGATTTAGATTTTAATGGTTTGAACTAAAAGACAAGGCAAATAGGGATTTTTCAATAACAGTTTAAAATGATGTATCAGGCAAGGCAAAAGCAAATATAGGAAAAACTAATGCATTATACAAAATTAACGTCTCAGTTTTCGATTATATGAACTTTCTGGGCCTCACATACCTACCTTCAAAAAACAAAAGAACTAAAAAAATAAGCAAGTAAATACAGGAGGTAACACAACATTTCTAAAGTCAAATACATCTCTAATATTTATAGATCCAACATTTAAAATTTTATTCATTTTTAATATTCATTTCTGATAACGCCACTCTATTTAAGGACTTATAATAATTCCTTAGGAGAAAGTTTTGATAGACTAATTCAAAATTTAAAAAATAATTAGCAAGAAATATCAAATAATATTTATGGGGATTTTGTAAGTATATTTGTATTAAGGTATTGCGATTAAGATTGCTTATTTTAGCAATGGGAATGAATAGCTACAGAAACATGAGTATGTTCCTTTAAATCAGGAAGACTATAGATTTTAGAGAATGATTATAATTTGATAAATAGATTGATCCAGAGTATTGATAATTTCCTAAAACATTTTTATATTCACTATAAACCAAAATGGATAGATTAAAGTAATGTTGAGAGGCAATTCTAAATTTAAGAGTTTAAAAAAATAAATTAGAAAATGTTTCTTTGCACTATCTTAAAATTCATGCCTGTACAAAGAACCTGTCTACCTCCTGTGGTGGTATTTATTTTCTATAGTTATTGCACAATGAGTTTGCTCTTATAAGCAAATGTTTACTTATAAAATAACACTGAAATCTAAAGTATTAAATACAAAGAATTTTGCTATATGAGGGGGTAAGATTTTAAAACTGACATATAACCAAAGGCACTTTTCAGATACTCTTTACCAGAGTTTGAAACAATACCTTGAACTTCATGTGTAGACTGACCAACCACTTCTAGATTTTGAGGATGAACTATTTCAAATTGGTTACAACACGGGAAAAGCCAGTATATTTAAAAATTATCAGTTAGTGACACTGAGTAGGGATATGAACTTTCATTTGCCATTTGTCTCCTCTAATTCTTCAGTGTCAAGAAGAGAGGAGGAGGAGTCTTAAAACAGTTTCTTTTTTAGCTTTCCTTTCTGGTATATGAAAAAAATGACAGTCCTATGAGTAACAGCAGATTCCAAATAATTGGCCCATTTTAATTTTCCACACCAACAGCAAGAAAGAATAAGGATGTACAAAGAAGATCATAGTATAAAATTTGTTCTAGATTAAACTGTACTATTATACATTGAAGCTTCTATGCCCCTGTAGACCATTTGAATGTACCAAATTATATTGAATTAAGATGTTAATAATTTTAAGTTTTTATAATTAAACATTTAATGTCCCATACATTTAATAAAATTAATCAATCATAACAAGAGCAAAATCTTAGAGACTAAATTGTTATGACATAATCTGTTAATATCTGTTAACAGATAAATGTATTTAACATGTATGTGAATATATCCAGACATTGAAATAACAATAAAATCAGCACTATTACTATTTTGTTGATCTTACATATACAATACACTGTACTAATCTCATATAAAAATATTATTTCTATAGAAGTTTCATAGAATTTATCTCATTAATTGTAGTTACACCATTCATATTTGAGGATTCATGGGTAACGTTAGCTCCTTGTGGGTAATTATCAACAGAGATTTTCTGTTCATATGAAATATTTTGTGCAGAGTAACCAGAACTTCATTAATTTAAATGATAACAAAAAAATGTCTGGCTTGTAGCTAAAGTGAAGTATTTTTCTCTGTTTCTAAAATTAGAATTTATTTTTATGTTACTCAATTTTATTTTGTTTTATTTTATTTGGTACTTCAAAGACTAGTGAAATGTGTGTGGGAGTATGTGATTTGATGTGAGCACATAAGTAGAAGGAAATGGATTGGGTAATGGGGCTGATTATGGGGACTTGAAGAGATATAAAAAGAATGATGATCCATTATCCACTTGAAGAACTGAGTTGTATTTGGATATTTTTCCTAGTCTCAGATAGAGAAACAGGTTGTTTTGTTCTTCAAGAATAAAAAGTATAACAAATGCAATTATGAAACTACTGGGTAAGGCTATAGCCCAATCATTGACAGGATATGTTAAATGGACGAGTCACTTAAATTTTCTGAGCTTAATTCCTTCATCAGTACATGAAATTATTTGTTTCGGGGTTCTTGAAATAACACCATGGACTAATCTTCTCAGTATGCCTCATGTTACATACAATTGGATCATATAATTGGTATTCCTATAAGATTCAATCAGCATCTTAAAAAAAAATAAAAAGATTTTGTAGAGGCCACAGATTTTCATGTGAGAACAAAAGAGGACAAAAAATGAATAGTGCTAGCTACATGCATCAATAACAAATTCATAAATTAAGTGGTGTTTAAATTACTTTTGCAGATTATATAGAAATTAAAAAAAAAAGGGGGAAAACAAATGAGACCATAATGAAGAAGGAAACCATGTTCTGACAAACCAGGTGGTAATGATTCTCTCTCTCTCAAATAAATACATAAAATCTTTAAAAAAAAAAGATTAGTACATAATCAAAAGTTATTATATATTTAAGGAAACCATACATAAGGAAATTTATCAGAGCAAGTAGTAGGAAAAGGAAATCTTTGGAATAAGCACTGCCATCATTGTCAAGAGAATTTTGAGCAAATAGTATGTCTATAAAGAAGGAACCAAAAACAGTCTTGGCAATTAAAGACATGATTACTGAAATCAAAACAATTTAAACAAATTAGAAGAAACATAGAATAGAATTAATTGAAATATAATTTTACATACATTATTTAATAACTTTGATTAAATTAACAGTTCTTAAGGAAAAGTAATATTCAACTTATATTCCAGAAGTGACAGATAACACAAATAAACAAAGAAACATGAGGAAAATTGAAAATGTATTAAAAAATCTTCTCAAAAAAGGACAAGGTTTAGATTGTTTTACCAACTACTCATGGAATAAATTTTTCTAAATGTATACTTTTAATCATATGAAAGGGGAGGAGTAAGAGGAGGACCTTAAGCTTGCCTCCTCTCTCCAACACAGCTAAATAATTATTAAATCATTCTGAACAACAAGGAAATTGATCTGAAGACTGAGGGAACAAACTGCACAAGTAGAGGAAGAAAGGAGGCCACATCATAGAAAGTAGGAGGTGTGGTGATGCGGTGTGGTGGAGAAAAGAATCATGGGTCCTGCAGAGGGGAGGGAGCCCTGATCACCTACAGGGAGAGAGGGAGAGAGAGTGTATGAGAGAGAGAAAAAGAGAGGAAGCAGCACACAGGGGTTTGCACAAGAAAAACACTTCCCCAAAACCATTGACTAGGAAAATGAGAGTGGCTGATTATTGAAAGTTTTTACAAGCAATGGAGCTGAAAGTCTAAAGTTTTAGAAGTCTACACTATTGCCAGTGTCGAGCCTGGCAGGCATACTGGTGCTCCTGTGAAGAAGAGCAGAAGCTGGTAGGGGACAGGCCTTCTCTGAGGATCCCCTGGGTTGCACTGGGAAAGAAAGTTCCCCTTCTTGGAGTGCATTTGAGAGAGGCAGTACTGCCTTTCAGGGGACAAAAGAGCCAATGGGCACCACTGAGCTGCCCTGTTAATTAGCAGAGGAGCAGAGACACCTGCTGAGGGCAGCTAATCTGAATGACAGCTTTTTGCTATGCTTCATCATAAAATTCAAGCTCCTGGGTGGACATGTGACTGCTTTTCTGGGACAAACTGGTACCAGCCACAGTGCAACAAGACCTTCCCTGAGAGGGTCAGAGTGGGTTGATACCATGCCAGGTCCCTAAAATTTGGAGTTTTGAAACCCAGCCATGTGCCTGAGATAAAACACAAGAGCATTGTGCTGCCAGGCAGGGAGATGGCTCAGACATAGACAGGGAGAAGGCAAGGATCTGACAGAAGCCTGGGTCACAAGAGGGGAGATTATTTGCTCTTCTATGAGGGCTTCCTGAACAGCAGCAGATGTGGACTCCCCTCTCCGGGGAAGAGAGCAGGAAGACACCATTTTTCACCCCTCCCCTCACATAGACGGACTTCAGCGAGTGGGCCTCTTAAACCAAGCCTGGCTCCCCTCTGCTCTGCTGGTGCCTTTTTAAAGGGCAAGTGTAACTGAGAGCCAGAGCAGCAGCAGACCCCTCCCCTAGAAGACCAGCCAAATCCTCCCCACCCCCCAACACACACACACACACACACACACACACACACACACACACACACCAGGTTACTGATCATAGAATGCTGCAAAGCTTCAGCTCTAGTGGAAAAGACACAGGCTTTCCTAACACACAAAAGACAAAGGCCTAGACAAAATGCCAAGAAGGAGGAATTCATCCCAAAAATAAGAACAAGCAGTGGCCACGGCCAGGAAGCTAATCAAAATAGACATAAGTAATATGCCTATACCAGAATTAAAAAAAAAAAAAAATCATAAGGATACTAGTTGGGCTTGAGAAAAGCATAGAAGAAATCAGAGAGACATTTACCACAGATACAAAAAACTAGTTGGGCTGAAATAAAAAATGCGATAACTAGGATGCAAAACCAACTGGATGTAATGACCAGAAGGATGGAGGAAACAAAGGAATGAATAAGTGATATAGAAGATAGAATGGAAAACAATGAAGTTGAAAAGAAGAGGGAAAGAAAAATATCTGATCATGAATGTAGACTTAGGGAACTCAGTGAATCCATAAAACAATAACATTCATATCATAGGAGTCCCACAAGGAGAAGAGAGGGAAACGGGGAGAAGATTTATTTGAATAAATTATAGCTGAAAACTTCCCTAATCTGAGAAAAGGAGCAGACATCCAAATCCAAGAGGCACAGAGAATTCCCATCAAAATCAATAAAAGGCAACCAACACCTAGACATAGCCTAAGAAAACTTGTAAAATACAGAGATAAGGAAAGAATCCTGAAAGCAGCAAGGGGAAATAAATTCCTAACCTACAAGGGAAGACAAATCAGGTTAGCAGCAGTTCTATTCACAGAAATTTGGGAGGAAAGAAGAGAGTGGAATGATATATTCGACGTGCTGACTGGGGAAAATATGCAGCCAAGAATAATATATCCAGCAAGGCTGTTATTCAGAATAGAAGGAGACATGATGAGTTTCCAAACAAACAAAACCTAAAGGGTTTGAGACCACTAAACCAGCCCTGCAAGAAATATTAAGGGGGACCCTTTGAGTGGGGAGGAAAGCAACAGAGACTAGAAAGCAACAGAGAAAATCTCCAGAAACAGTTACTTTACAGGTAATACAATGGTGCTAAATTCATATCTGTAAATAATCACTCTGAATGTAAATGGACTAAATGCTCCAATCAAAACACATAGGGTATCAGAATAGATAAAAAACAAGACCCATCTATATGCTGCTACAAGAGACTCATTCTAGACCTAAAGACATCTGCAGATTAAAAGTAAGGAGATGAAGAACAATCTATCATGCTAATGGACATCAAAAGAAAGCCAAAATAGCCATACTTATATCAGACAAACTAGATTTTAAACCATAGACTGTGACAAGAGATGAAGAAAGGAACTATATTGTAATTAAGGGATCTATCCAATAAGAAGATCTACCGATTGTAAATACTTATGCCCTCAACTTGGGAGCAGCCAAATATATAAAACAATAATGAATGTAAAGGAACTAATTGATAATAATACAATAATAGTAATGGACATTAACACTCCCACCCATATCAATGGTCAGATCATCTAAGCAGAAAATCAACAAGGAAACAATGGCTTTGAATGATATACCGGGCCAGATGGAATTAACAGATATATTCAGAACATTTCATCCTAAAGCAGCAACATACACATTCGTTTTGAGAACACATGGAACATTCTCCAGAATAGATTGATATTGGGTCACAAATGAGGCTTCAAAAAAGTGCAAAAAGATTGAGATCATACCATGCATATTTTCAGACCACAACACTAGAAAACTTGAAGTCAACCACAAGAAAAAATTTGAAAGATCACAAATACATGGAGATTAAAGAACATCCTACTAAACAATAAATGAATAAAGCAGTAAATTAAAGAAAAAATATAAAAAATACGTGGAAGCAAATGCAAATGAAAACACAATAGTCCAGAACTTATGGGATGCAGGACAGTTGTCTTAAGAAGGAAGTATATAGCAATACAGGCCTACCTCAAGAAGCAAGAACAGTCTCAAATACACACCTTAATCTTATACCTAAAGGAACTAGAAAAGGAACAGCAAATAAAACCTAAAGCCAACAGAAGAAGGGAAATAATAAATATTAGAGCAGAAGTAAATGATATAGAAATAACAACAACAACAACAACAACAAAACCAGTAGAACATATCAATGAAACTAAGAGCTGGTTCTTTGTAAGAATTCATAAAATTGATAAACCCCTAGCCAGACAGGCCCAAACAAATAAAATCATGAATGAAAGAAAAGAGATTATGACCTACACCACACAGATTTAAACAATTAGAATATTATGAAAAATTATATGCCAACAAATTGGGCAATCTGGAGGAAATGGATAAATTCCTAGAAATATACAAAGTACCAAAACTGAAAGAGGAAGAAATAGAAAATTTAAACAGACCCATAACCAGCAAAGAAATTGAATCAGTAATCGGGGCACCTGAGTGGCTCAGTTGGTTAAGAATCTGACTTTGGCTCAGGTCCTGATCGCAGGATCCTGGGATCGAGCCCCATGTCAGGCTCCCTGCTCCACAGGGAGTCTGCTTCTCCCTCTCCCTCTGTTCTCTCTCTCTCTCACTCTTGCTCTCTCTCAAATAAATAAATAAAATCTTAAAAAAAAAAAATTGAATCAGTAATCAAAAATGTCCCAACAAACAAAATTCCCAGAACTAGATGCCTTCCAAGGGGGTTCTACAAGACATTAAAATAAGAGTAAATGCTTATTCTTCTGAAACTATTCCAAAACATAGAAATGGAAG
Source organism: Halichoerus grypus (assembly GCF_964656455.1). Lineage (NCBI taxonomy): Eukaryota > Metazoa > Chordata > Mammalia > Carnivora > Phocidae > Halichoerus > Halichoerus grypus. The sequence continues at coordinate 22,886,490 of NC_135715.1, forward strand.
GAAAATTTCCAAAGTCATTCTACAAGGCGAGCATTACTTGAGTCCAAAACCAGACAAAGATCTCACTAAAAAGGAGAATTACAGGCCAATATCCTGATGAACATGGATGCAAAAATTCTCAACAAAATACTAGCAAATTGAATCCAGCAGTACACTAAAAGAATATTCACCACAATCAAGTGGGATTTATTCCTGGGATGCAGGGGTGGTTTGATATTCACAAATCAATCAATGTGATACACCACATCAATAAAAGAAAGGATAAGAACCATATGATCATCTCAACAAATGCAGAAAAAGCATTTGACAAAATACAGCATCCTTTCTTGATAAAAACCCTCAATAAAGTGGGGATAGAGGAAACATACCTCAACATCATAAAGGCCATATATGAAAGACCCACAGCTAATATCATCCTCAGTGTGGACAAACTGAAAGCTTTTCCTCGATGGTCAGGAACAAGACAGGGATGTCCACTCTCACCACTGTTATTTAACATAGTACTGGAAGTCCTAGTTTCAGCAATCAGACAACAGAAAGAAATAAAAGGCATCCAAATCAGCAAGGAAGTCATGATACTTTATGTAAACAATCTGAAAGACTCCATAAAATATTGCTAGAACTGATACACAAATTCAGCAAAGTCACAGGATATAAAATCAATGTACAGAATCTGTTGCATTTTTATACACCAGTAATGAAGCAGCAGAAAGAGAAATCAAGGAATCCATCCTATTTACAATTGCACCAAGACCCATAAGATACCTAGGAATAAACCTAATCAAAACTATAGGACACTCATGAAAGAAATTGAAGAGGACACAAAGAAATAGAAAAACATTCCATGCTCTTGGATTGGAAGAATAAATATTGTTAAAATATCTATATTACCCAAAGCAATCTACACATTTAATGTAATCCCTATCAAAATACCACTAGCATTTTAACAGAGCTAGAACAAACAATCCTAAAATTTGTATGGAACCAGAAAAGACCCCAAATAGCCAAAGCAATCTTCAAAAAGAAAAACAAAAGTGAAGGCATCACAATTCCAGATTTCAAACTCTATTATAAAGGTGTAGTGATGAAGACAGTATGGTACTGGCACAAAAACAGACACATAGATCAATGGAACAGGATAGAGAGCCCAGAAATGGACCCACAACTATATGGTCAACTAATCTTTGACAAAGCAGGAAATAATATCCAATGGTAAAAAGACAGTATCTTCAACAAATGGTGTTGAGAAAACTTGACAGCCACATGCAGAAGAATGAAACTGGACAACTTGCTTTTACACCATACACAAGAATAAATTCAAAATGGATGAAAGACCTAAATGTGAGACAGGAATCCATCAAAATCCTAGAGGAGAACACAGGCAGCAACCTCTTTGACCTCAGCCACAGCAATTTCTTACTAGCCATGGTAAACAAAAGCAAAAATGAACTACTGGGGCTTTGCCAAGATAAAAACCTTTAGCACAGTGAAGTAAACAATCAACAAAACTAAAAGGCAGCTTATAGAATGGGAAAAGATATTGACATATTTTATAAAGGGTTGGTATCCAAAATTCATAAAGAACTTAAATGTGACATCCAAAAAGCAAATAATCCAGTCAAGAAATGGGCAGAAGACATGAAGAGACATTTTTCCAAAGAAGACATCCTAATGGCCAATAGACACATGAAAAGATATTCAACATCACTCATCATCAGGGAAATGCAAATCAAACCCATGATGAGATACCACTTCATACCTGCCAGAATGGCTAAAATTAACAACACAGGAAACAAGAGATGTTGGCCAGGCTGCGGAGAAAGGGGAAAACTTTTGCACTGTTGGTGGGAATGCAAACTGGTGCAGTTACTGTAGAAAACAGTATGGAGGTTCCTCAAAAAGTGAAAAAGAGAACCACCCTATGATCCAGCAATTGCATTTTTAGGTATTTAACCAGGGGATACAAAAATACTGATTTGAAAGGACACATGCACCCTGATGATTATAGCATCATTATCAACAACAGCCAAACTATGGAAAGAGCCCAGATGTCCATCCACTGATGAATGGATAAAGAAGTGGTGTATATATATGCAAGGAATATTACTCAGCCATCAAAAAGTATGAAATCTTGCCATTGGCAATGACGTGGATGGAACTAAGTGTATTATTCTCAGAGAAATAAGTCAATAGAGACAGACAAATACCATATGATTTCACTCATATGTGGAATTTAAGAAAAAAAACAGATGAACATGCAGGGGGGGAAAAAAAGAGAGGGAAGCAAACCATAAGAGACTCTGAAATACAGAGAACAACCTAAGGGTTGATGGAGGGGAGGTGGACAATGGATGGGCTAAATGGGTGATAGGTATTAAGGAGGGCACTTGTGTTGAGCACTGGGTGTTATATGTAAGTGATGAATAACTAAACTCTAGATCTGAATCTAATATTACAGTATATGTTAACTAGAATTTAATAAAAATTTGAAAAAAAAAATCATATAAATACAAAATCTACACAACTCACTTTCCAAGGTAACCATGAGTACTCTAGTCCTTTTCCTGACCATACAGGATGTATTAGTCTTCCCTGGCTTCCATAATAAAATACCACAGAGTGCATGGCTTAAATAACAAAAATTTATTTCTTCACAGTTCTGGAAGCTGAAAGTCTGAGATAAGGGTACCAGCTTGGTCAGTTCCTGGTAAGAGATCTCTTCCTGGTTTATAGATGTTTCCATCTGCTTGTGTCCTAACATGGCAGGGAGAGAAAGAGAAAGCAAGGTTCTTCGGCTCTTCTTATAAGGTCATTAATCCCATCATGAGGGCCCCTATTCTCTTGACCTCATCTTACCCTAATGACCTACCTGAAGGCTTATTTCCAAATACCATCATGTTAGCGGTTAGGGCTTCAATACTGAATTTGGAGGGAGAAGCACAAACATTTAGTCCATGTTGTAGAGCATTTGACTCTATTGTAGGTGCTTTGAAGAATGCATATATGTATAGAACGAACTATATATCTTTAATTTTTTAAGCATGTTTCAGGTAAAGCAATGTAAGTCTATATCATTTATGGGCTCTTATGTAAATTTTTAGGTAAAATAATAAAAATTAAAATCTAGCATTCTAATAAAAAATAGTAAGCTATGACCAAGTTAGATTTATCCATAAAACCCGAAGTTAGATACCAATAATTATATCAATTAAATCTTACTGTATTAAAATATTAAATGATAAAAATATAATGGTAAACTCAAAAGAATTTACTAGCTTACTTTTCTAATTCTCTGAAAAATTCTGATCTTTCTTGACTACATCTTAACTGAACAGCTGGTTCCATGTCTTGATATTGGGATTAGGCAGATGCTAGGCAGTTCATGACAGGAGCTTGAATCAGGGTCCTTGGCTTCTACAATCTGTGATTTAAATTTCTGTCTTTTTATCTATATTGATATAATCTACAACTGAGCCAATCTTTTCCTTCTTGTTCTCCACCTTTATTGAGGTACAATTGACAAATACATGTATACATAAAGTGTACAACATGATTTGATATATATATACACACACACACATATATAGTGAAATATTTACCATACTCAAATTAATTAACCATCCATCACTTTACATAATTCCTTTTTTATGTGTGGTTAAGATGTGTTTTATATGTGCTTAAGATCTACTCCATTAGCAAATTTCAAATGTACAATAAACTGTTACACAGTATTGTCACCATGCTCTACATTAGTTCCTTAGAATATATTTAGCTTATAATTGACAGTTTGTACCCTTTGACCAATATCTTTCCATTTCCCATACTTCCTAGCACATTAGTTCAACTTTTTTGGGGGGGTGGGGGTCCACATGTAAGTGATACTATACAGTATTTGTGTTTCTTTGTCTTATTTCATTTAGCATTATGTTCTCCATATCACTGATGTAGTCACAAATGTCAGAATTTCCTTCTTTTAAATTGTGTGTTTCTGTGTGTGATTCACATTTCAGTTAGGTTCCGATTTCATTTTGAATCGCTCATTAAAAAAATTCACTGACTCTGACATTTGAGATTAAAAAAAAAATAAGTCATGGTCATATTTCCCCCTTAATAATGCCAGCTTTGTTTAGCACATTCAAAGTTGACTTAATTTTACCCTGACACTCATGTGGCCAAATCAGGGGGAAAAAAATGTTTCTAAATAGTCCAACACTGTTTCTTTAATTTCTCCCACCTCCATCCAAAACTCATTTTCTACCCCTATGTGTGACAGTGTGGTGTTCTATTGACTTACTTGTAAGCATGTGCTGCAATCAGCCACACATGAGCACCACAAGTTTGAGGCTGTTTGGGAATAGTGCTTTGATTATCCATGATTTCAGCACTGCTTTATGTTCATGATCTCTCATCCCAGATTTTTTCAATTTAGTTAAGCAAAGTCTCTCCATTTTTACAAGTGAGGGCTAAGGGTTTCACATGAATATATATGCTATCTTTGTTGCATACTGGATTTATGTGTATTCTTTTTTTTTTTTTTAAGATTTTATTTATTTGTGAGAGAGAGAATGAGAGACAGAGAGCATGAGAGGGAGGAGGGTCAGAGGGAGAAGCAGACTCCCTGCTGAGCAGGGAGCCCGATGTGGGACTCGATCCCGGGACTCCAGGATCATGACCTGAGCCGAAGGCAGTCGCTTAACCAACTGAGCCACCCAGGCGCCCTATTCTTTATTTTTTTATTTCTTGTTTAATTTTTAAATTGTGTACCAGAAGAGTGAAGTGAGTTTATAAGTCTTCAATTTACTGGATATTATTAATATAAATCTAATCCCTCCTTGTGTTGGCTACTTGAACTCCGGAAACATTTTATGCTTGAACATGTTTAAATAAATATTGAGAAGTTATTAATCAACTCATTTTTGTTATTACCAATAGTGTAATATGTAAAATCAAACTGAATTTCTAAGGACATTAACATATACAACTTTATGTATAAATAATAAAATCATATATAAAAATCTACGTTCTCCTTTGTGATACAGGTTAACAGAAGACAATCCAGTATAGCAAAACTCACTAAAAGAATTAAAGTAAAATTACAGTAAATTAAAACTAGAAATTCATGGCTATTATATAAGGCATATATATACTTATCATGCATAATCAATACAATTAAAATTAACCTGGGGATATAACAAGTAGAGTATTCTGGAACTGAGTTCCTATACAACAACTCCAAATATGTTCTGTTGAATTTTTTGTGTTGTATCTAATTTAAAACTTATTACTAATGTCCCAGCAGAAAGAGGAATCATTGATGAATCTGTGAATATTTGAATATTTCTGAATAATTTGAGGAACACTCAATAAAAAGACCACTTACAAAAATGTGGACATTTTACAGTGGATTATTGTTGTGCATGCCTGATGTTATGGTTTGGTGAACCAGATGAGAGCTGGTTCGTGATAGGGATATCTGGGAACATAGTCACTTTGTGCTTCATGGCCACGATTTTAATTTCTCACAAAGCTTAGTAGCAAAGCAGGTAAAACTTTTAAATTTTAGAATATTTAGTGGCAGAGGAGAGCATAGCCTTTTTCTTAAAACCACAAGTTTCCCTGTGATTTTCTGAGGGGCTTTGCAGAATCCCTGTATATATTTCTATTTGCCTATAAGCATTTTTAAATACAATTAGATGTGTCTCTCAAAATTCACATATTGAAACCTAATCCTCAAAATGATGGTATTTGGATATGGGGCCTTTAGAAGGTGATTAGATCAGAGGGTGGAACCCAAATGCAAGGGATTATTGCCCTTATAAGAGAGATCCCAGAGAGCTCCCTCACCCTTTTGCCATGTGAGGAGACAGCAAGAAGACAGCCATTGCCAACTGGGAACCAGGAAGATACACAATCTTCCAGCTCCTTACTCCTGGATTTCCCTGCCTCAAGAACTGTGAGAAACAAATTTCTATTGTTTATAAGTCACTGGTCTATGGTATTCTTGTTATAGCAGCCCCAACAGATTAAGACAGGATCTCAGTGTGTACATATGCAATTACAACATTTCACACACGGGATGGCATACGAGCTAGAAAGTATAAGAAGACTGCAAAGCCTTGTAAGGAAAAATAGAAAGTATACCAGGCTAGTGATTTCCTTCCCATCTCAACAAAAAAGGTGAAAGAAGGCTGAAAGAAGGTAAATGAGATGGAAAATTCGGGGATAGAATTATTTATTTATTTGATCCCACTGACTGATTATTTTTCTTAAAATGCTAAATCCTTTTTGATATTGAGCAATAAGCTTTTAGAAATTGACACGTCATTTCTAGATGCTAACCAGAAATAGCACCTGTCAGATTTCCTTTCCAAAGTGATTATACTTCACCCAGCAATTGGGAACAGGTCTCTATATTCTCTCTAATTACTTTGTGACAGTGTTATATTCAAATATTTGAAAATTTAAGGAAACAAAATAACAAACTGAGTTAATTAACAACACATTTACTTTGGTGTTTTGACTGCTTTTGTTACTAAAGTAACACTTTCAGCATGTTACACAAAGGATTAGAGGAAATGATTCAATTAACATTAATGTCAACCTCATAAGGGGCATTTCCTATAATATAAAACTGGGTTGTATATGTAATAAAGCACACAAAAGGAAAATAATAAGACTCGGATTTAAATGCACTTAAAATATATATTAATAAATTTTCTAATAAAATAAAAATCAAATCATATTATCAGAGAATTAGCTGAATAAATAATTGAATCACTATATTAATTAATTAAACCTCATTGGTCATTACTAACAATAGGGACCATAGTTGTAATGATTTGTCATATGAGGACATTGAGAACTTGGCATTGTCACCATGATCAGATTGGAAATGTCAGGCATCATTTTAATCCAAGTCAAACAGAGATAGAAAGGATATGCTATTATCGCTTTTGCTGAGGAAATTCCTCTTCTATGCATTTCACTGTCTCAACTGCCTTGTATATAAGCTGGCACGCTTATAAGTAAATACAATTTAATATTTTTCTGAAATTTATGAGGAAAATTCATGCTTTTACAGTAGGTGAGATGTATGATATATTCTAATATTTGCTTAGTTTAAACTGAGGGCAAATATTTGAAACTAATTTTATATACTATTAAACCAATAAAATGTAGCTTGCTTTTCAGAAGTAATCTTTTGAGTCACTCCATCACTCTACTAAAACATTGAACTGATCAAATATAGTGTTCTGTTTTGATTCCATCAGTTGTCATAATGTATCTTATCTCTAATACAGAGAACTCTGAAAAGCTAGGTATTTAACTTTTATCTATGACTTAGTTCCATGACACAATATCTGACCTTGAGTCTTTACTGCTACAGTGATGTATTTAAAATTACTCAGTCAAAGGAAAAACAAAACATAGTCTGTAAAAATATTTCAAACATAACATACTGGGAGGAACAGTGGAATAAATATGATCATGAGAAGAGATATATAAGTATATACACTAAATTAAATAGGAAAGTGTTTACTTCAAGAATATTGCTCTCATAAATATTCTTTGCAGGATTATTTTGAAATTATTACTGTAATAAAGTTTGGAGTTATCACATTGGATCCTACACTCTTTAATACACTATTTTATAAGGTGACTCCTGAAATCATCCTTATGTAAAAAAACCCAAAAAACAAAAAAGCCGAAACTGCATCATAGTATACTTTTTAGCTGTAAAAACTGTATGTAAGATGTTATTATCAATTCAGAGAATTTAGATATTATAGCACAATATGGAGAATCTTGCATCAAAAGATAAGCTCTATTATGTTTTAAAAAGAACAATTAACCAAATTTTTCAGGATCATTTTGAATATCTCCTTTATTTATATTTTCCCCTGTGACATGGGTCATTAAAAAGTCCCACTGGCAAGAATAAAATATATATATGAAAATATTTTATTTTATTTTAAAGATTTATTCGTTTATTTTAGAGAGAGAGGGAGACAGCACGAGTGGGAGGTGCAGAGGGAAAGGAAGAGAGAATCTCAAGCCGACTCCACCCCTGTGCACAGAGCCTGACTCAGGGCTACATCTCATGACCCTGAGATCATGACCTGAGCTGAAACCAAGAGTTGGACGCTTAACCAACTCTGCCACCCAGGTATCCCACATATGAAAATATTTTAAATTATTATATTATAGCAATGTATGCTTATTGCATGCTCTGTTACTTCATTAAGTAATTTTATTTGAGAAAGCTGAGGGAAAAAGAAAATTGCTTTTCTATTCTAATCTACAATTCTCTCATGTCCTTACCTCATTTATTATCATCCTTACTTTGACAGATTAAATTTTGGAGTTGAAAAGAAATTAGAAAAGTTAACGTTTATAAAAAATACCAAAAAAAAAAAAAAAAAGACATACTCTTTTTTAGCTCTTTAATCTTACCCCAATTATTATTTTTTTCTTTCTCCAGTGTCGATTGTTTGATGTATGTCCTTCTATAAAAGTAAGCACAATGTCTCTAGACTAGAAAGCCATGGGCATAATTCAGGACAATAGGAAGGCAGATGGGTGCTTGATGGGAGGATAGAACAGTGGAATTTTTGGTCGCAGTGACACCCAGAGAACACATTGTTTAAAACTGCACTATGAGTACATTCAGTTTTTCAATAAATATTTATTAACTTCTTGTTAGACCCTCATATGAACTGGAGTTCCTCAGACAGAAAAGAAAGAAAAATCTCTGCCTTTCTGAATCTTGCTTTCAGATCACTTTGAGGAAAGGCTGTATCACTCTAGTTTGTGTGGACAACAGAAGAGGAAGGGTAAGAGTGAGGCACAGAGACTTATCAGTCACTATTGGAGTAGTTTTGGTGAGAGATGATGATAAACGATACAACTGTGGAGGTAGTTTTGCAATATGTAGTCATGAAAATTGGTTAGATATGGACTCCATTTGAGTAGCTGCTGAAAAATGCAAGCTCATAAATATATGTGTAAGTACTGAAGGTATAACTTGTAAGAGATAATGTATTTATCAAATTGTTGGAAAGCAAAATTATTAAGAAATCCATTGTTAAAATTTTCATGCAGTCATTTATTTAAATTTTTCTGAAGAGCTGTATATATTTTCAATGGTTTGAAATGTATTGGAATTAAATTTTTCTTACCATTTTTTTAAAAACTTTATTGTAGATTTCTTTTTTCTAGCATTTAAATAATTACATAACCTGAATATCTTCCTGTATAAAATACCTAGAAACAATAGAAAATATAACTTATGTTGTAACATAAAATTAAATTCCTTGAAAGTAATCAATTACTCCAAGAACAAACAAAAAACTTTTTTAAATCCAGATAATCCTGTGTTGAAGCAATAGCTCATTTATGTAGACAGAGGAAGGATATTCCTGGGATTATTTACAAAAACAAAAACCCACACCCAAAACCCCCATAAATTCTAAAGCCTAACTGTGGGTAAAAGACTTCGCCTTGGGCTGTCTCTGGGATGAAACTGAGATACCCAGATAATCCATATGGTTCAAGAGTTCTACCCTCAAATACAAGGATATTTTAAAAAAGAGAAAAAAAAAGAAAAACAGTTAAAAAATAAATACTTGAATGACAGTATCTTGTCAGAGAGGATAAGTCTTCAGGATTTCTTTTCAGGGAAGTATGTACATAAAACTATTAAGATTATCGTAAGACTAGTAATAAAATTACTCTCTAACTTTTAGTAGGGAAATAAATCAAACATAAATAGTGACAAGCAAGAGATTTTTAAAAAATGAAAATAGAAACTAGAGGTTTACTATCATACACAAAATGAAATGCTAGAAATAAACCTAAATATAAAAGATTCACAGAATTAGCTCCTAAATTAGAATGCTTTAGTGTAAATTCCCCTTATTCAACACACCTCATGTTTACTTAAAATTCAATAAAATTCTCAAAATAATTCAACAAAATTCTGTTTCTCGATATGTAAAGTAAGTATTTAAAGGAGTACACACATCAAGGAGTTTGTTTAAAACAATGCCAGGGGCGCCTGGGTGGCTCAGTCGTTAAGCGTCTGCCTTCAGCTCAGGTCATGGTCCCAGGGTCCTGGGATCGAGTCCCGCATCGGGCTTCCTGCTCGGCGGGAAGCCTGCTTCTCCCTCTCCCACTCCCCCTGCTGGTGTTCCCTCTCTCGCTGTGTCTCTCTCTGTCAAATAAATAAATAAAATCTTTAAAAAAATAAAAATAAAAATAAAACAATGCCAAACTCTAATAACTGATACAAGATAGATAAATGTATTATAATATTTTATTTATTTTTTTAAAGATTTTATATATTCATTTGAGAGAGAGAGCACAAGTGGAGGGGATTGGCAGAAGGAGAGGGAGAAGCAGACTTCCCACTGGGCAGGGAGTCCAAGATGGGGCTTGATCCCAGGACCCTGAGATCATGACTTGATCTGAAGGCAGACACTTAACCAACTGAGCCACCCAGGCACCCCATTTTATATTTTCAGTGTTATTATATCTATCAGTATGGGTTTAATCTGGACAGAGTAACTGCATAGTAATTTAAATATAGAAAGTATAAAAATAAATTAACTATATCAGGAAATTAGAGTAACAAGGGATTGACTAAAAAGAGTAAGTATAACTCTAAAAAATGCAGGAATAGAAGGTATAAGCAGTAGCCGCTACTATTACAGGGCTGAGATAAGCACTGAAGAGAGACATCTCTGACTCCCCCCCTCCCCAAACTGAAATCCAGATCGTTGCTGGAGAAGGTGTGGCCTTGAATCTGAATGCTGAGAAAACATTGTGTTGGTAGAATCTGCTAGTAACCTGCCTTCCAGAACCTGCCAGAAAACCATCCTATAGGAAAGAGTGGAGAGGTGATTTCATCAGAAAACCACTTAAGGGCTGCCAGTAGAAACTGCTAGCTCCCAGGTAAAATAAGAGCTGGAGACAGGAAAAGCAGATGCCCAAGTAACCTGGGACTAGAGAAGCTACATTCACCACAGGAGGTAAGTGCTGGGGAAGTCACACACTGAAGGAACCTGCTGAGCAAACACTGGAGCCAGGGAAAAAAAAAAAAAAACACCTTATCTACTGCCAGGTTTCTCTAGTGCTTTCTATTGATAAAGGAAAAAATATTTAATGGATTTGATCGATTTTCACAGAATAGGTGAAAAGAGAGAATTTGGAGTTGAGAGATAATAAATTGATAACTGATGATGTCAAGTTGGGTACAAATGTCATTAGATAGAGCTTATCCAAATTTCCTTAAGAATTCATGTTATAGGGGAACCTGGGTGGCTCAGTGGGTTAAGCGTCCAACTGTTGGTTTTGGCTCAGGTCACAGTCCCACGGTTGTGAGATGGAGCCCCACGTTGGGCCTTGTGCTCAGTGCGGAGTCTGCTTGGAATTCCCTCCCTTCCCCTTTCCCTCCCCCTCTGTCCCTCTCCCTGTTTGCACTCTCTGTCTCTCAAATAAATAAATAAATAAATAAATCTTTAAAAGAATTCAAGTTATATGCTATTAAAAAGACATAGCCAAACTATGGAAAGAGCCAAGACGTCCATCAACAGATGAATGGATTAAGAAGATGTGGTATATATATATGCAATGGAATATTATGCAGCCATCAAAAAAAACATGAAATCTTGCCATTTACAATGACATGGATGGAACTAGAGGGTATTATGCTAAGCGAAATAAGTCAATCAGAGAAAGACATGTATCATATGATCTCGCTGATATGAGGAATTCTTAATCTCAGGAAACAAACTGAGGGTTGCTGGAGTGGTGGGGAGTAGGAGGGATGGGGTGGCTGGGTGATAGACATTGGGGAGGGTATGTGCTATGGTGAGTGCTGTGAATTGTGTAAGACTGTTGAATCAGAGACCTGTACCCCTGAAACAAATAATACATTATATGTTAAAACGAGAAGATAAGAGGAACAGAAAAATGAAGCAGGTGAAATCGGAGGGGGAGACGAACCATGAGAGACTATGGACACTGAGAAACAAACTGAGGGTTTCAGAGGGGAAGGGGGTGGGGGTATGGGTTAGCCTGGTGATGGCTATTAAAGAGGGCACATATTAGGGGGGGAGGAGCAAGATAGCGGAGGAGTAGGAGACCTAAATTTCGTCTGCTCCCAGGAATACAGCTAGATAGAGATCAAACCATTCTGAACACCTTTGAACTCACAGGAGATTGAAGAAAAGAACAGCAGCGACTTTCCGAACAGAAAAGCGACCACTTTCTGGAAGGTCTCTTCTGATTTGTTTAGTGTATATTTTTCTGTGGTCATTGTTACCCTGTTAGCATTTTGTTCTCTCATTCCTCTATTCTCCTCTGGACAAAATGGCAAGACGGAAAAAAATCACCTCAAAAAAAGAAAAGAACAAGAGGCAGTACTGACTGCCAGGGACCTAATTAATACGGACATTAGTAAGATGTTGGAACTAGAGTTCAGAATGACAATTATAAAGATACTAGCTGGGCTTGAAAAAAACATGGAAGATATTCGAGAAACCCTTTCTGGAGAAATAAAAGAACTAAAATCTAACCAAGTTGAAACCAAAAAGGCTACTAATGAGGTGCAATAAAAAATGGAGTCTCTAACTGCTAGGATAAATGAGGCAGAAGAGAGATTAAGTGATATAGAAGACCAAATGATGGAAAATAAAGAAGCTGAGAAAAAGAGAGATAAACAACGACTGGATCACGAAGGCAGAATTCGAGAGATCAGTGATACCATAAGACGAAACAATATTAGAATAATTGGGATCCCAGAAGAAAAAGAATCACAGGTCTGTCCATTCATCTGTTGATGGACATCTTGGCTCTTTCCATAGTTTGGCTATGTCTTTTTAATACCATATAACTTGAATTCTTTTTAAGATTTATTTATTTATTTATTTATTTATTTATTTATTTATTTGAGAGAGAGAGAGTGCAAATAGGGAGAGGGACAGACGGGGAGGGAAAGGGAAAGGGAGAGAATTCCAAGCAGACTCCACAGAAGGTATATTGGAGCAAATTATAGCAGAGAACTTCCCTAATTTGGGGAAAGAAGCAGGCATCAAAATCCATAAGGCACAGAGAACTCCCCCTCAAAATGAACAAAAATAGGTCAACACCCTGACATCTAATAGTAAAACTTACGAGTCTCAGAGACAAAGAGAAAATCCTGAAAGCAGCTCAGGACAAGAGATCTGTAACGTACAATGGTAGAAACATTACATTGGTAACAGACCTATCCACAGGGACCTGGCAGGCCAGAAAGGACTGGCATGATATATTCAGAGCACTAAATGAGAAAAATATGCACCCAAGAATACTATATCCAGCTAGGCTCTCACTGATAATAGAAGGAGAGATAAAAAGCTTCCAAGACAAACAAAAAAATAAAGGAATTTGCAAACACAAAACCAGCCCTACAAGAAATAGTGAAAGGGGTCCTCTAAGCAAAGAGAGAGCCTAAAAGTAACATAGACCAGAAAAGAACACAGACAATATACAGTAACAGTCACCTTACAGGCAATACAATGGCACTAAATTCAAATCTTCCAATAGTTATCCTGAATGTAAATGGGCTAAATGCCCCAATCAAAAGACACAGGCTATCAAATTGGATAAAAAAACAAGACCCACCGATATGCTGTCTGCAAAAGACTCATTTTAGACCCAAAGACGCCCCCAGATTGAAAGTGAGGGGGTGGAAAATGATTTACCATGCTAATGGACACCAAAAGAAAGCTGGGGTGGCAATCCTTATATCAGACAAATTAGATTTAAAACCAAAGACTATAATAAGAGATGAGGAAGGACACTATATCATACTTAAAGGGTCTATCCAACAAGAAGATCTAACAATTATAAGTATCTATGCCCCTAATAAGGGAGCAGCCAATTATATAAGCCAATTAATAACAAAAGCAAAGAAGCACATCGACAACAATACAATAATAGTGGGGGACTTTAACAACCCCCCTCCCTGAAATGGACAGATCATCTAAGCAAAAGATCAACAAGGAAATAAAGACTTTAAATGACACACTGGACCAGATGGACTTCACAGATATATTCAGAATATTCCGTCCCAAAGCAACGGAATACACATTCTTCTCTAGTGCCCATGGAACATTCTCCAGAATAGATCACATCCTAGGTCATAAATCAGGTATCAACTGGTACCAAAAGATTGGGGTCATTCCCTGCATATTTTCAGACCACAATGCTTTGAAACTAGAACTCAATCACAAGAGGAAAGTCGGAAAGAACTCAAATACATGGAGGCTAAAGAGCATCCTACTAAAGAATGAATGGGTCAACCAGGAAATTAAAGAAGAATTAAAATTTCATGGAAATAAATGAAAATGAAAACACAACTGTCCAAAATCTTTGGGATGCAGCAAAGGCAGTCCTAAGAGGTAAGTATATAGCAATACAAGCCTTTCTCAAGAAACAAGAAAGGTCTCAAATATACAACCTAACCCTACACCTAAAGGAGCTGGAGAAAAAACAGTAAATAAAGCCCAAACCCAGCAGGAGAAGAGAAATAATAGAGATCAGAGCAGAAATCAATGAAATAGAAACCAAAACAACAGTAGAACAGATCAATGAAACCAGGAGCTTGTTCTTCGAAAGAATTAACAAGATTGATAAACCCCTGGCCAGACCTATCAAAAAGAAAAGAGAAAAGACCCAAATAAATAAAATCATGAATGAAAGAGGAGAGATCACAACCAACACCAAAGAAATACAAACAATTATAAGAACATATTATGAGCAACTATATGCCAGCAAATTAGATAATCTGGAAGAAATGGATGCATTCTTAGAGATGTATAAACTACCAAAACTGAACCAGGAAGAAACAGAAAACCTGAACAGACTTATAACCACTAAAGAAATTGAAGCAGTCATCAAAAAGCTCCCAAGAAACAAAAGCCCAGGGCCAGATGGCTTCCCAGGGGAATTCTACCAAACATTTAAAGAAGAATTAATACCTATTCTTCTGAAACTCTTCCAAAAAATAGAAATGGAAGGAAAACTTCCAAACTCATTTTATGAGGCCACCATTACCTTGATCCCAAAACCAGACAAAGACCCCATCAAAAAGGAGAATTACAAACCAATATCATTGATGAACATGGATGCAAAAATTCTCACCAACATACTAGCCAATATGATACAACAGTACATTAAAAGGATTGTTCACCACAACCAAGTGGGATTTATCCCTGAGCTGCAAGGTTGGTTCAACATCTGCAAATCGATCAATGTGATACAATACATTAATAAAAGAAAGAACAAGAACCATATGATCCTCTCAATAGATGCAGAAAAAGCATTTGACAAAGTACAGCATCCTTTCTTGATCAAAACTCTTCAGAGTATAGGGATAGAGGGTACATACCTCAATATCATAAAAGCCATCAAGAAAAACTCACAGGGAATATCATTCTCAATGGGGAAAAACTGAGAGCTTTCCCCCTAAGGTCAGGAACATGGCAGGAATGTCCACTATCACCACTGCTATTCAACATAGTATTAGAAGTCCCAGCCACAGCAATCAGACAACAAAAAGAAATACAGTCATCCGAATTGGCAAGAAGAAGTCAAACGCTCACTCTTTGCAGATGATATACTTTATGTGGAAAACCCAAAAGACTCCACCCCAAAACTGCTAGAACTCATACAGGAATTCAATAAAGTGGCAGAATATAAAATCAATGCACAGAAATCAGTGGCATTCCTATACACCAACAACAAGACAGAAGAAAGAGAAGTTAAGGAGTCAATCCCATTTACAATTGCACCCAAAACCATAAGATACCTAAGAATAAATCTAACCAAAGAGGCAAAGAATCTGTACACAGAAAACTATAAAATACTCATGAAAGAAAGAAACACAAAGAAATGGAAAAACGTTCCATGCTCATGGATTGGAAGAACAAATATTGTGAAGATGTCAATGCTACCTAGAGCAATCTACACATTCAATGCAATCCCTATCACTACCATCCACTTTTTTCAAAGAAATGGAACAAATAATTCTAAAATCTGTATGAAACCAGAAAAGACCCCAAATAGCCAGAGGAATGTTGAAAAAAGAAAAGCAGAGCTGGTGGCATCACAATTCCGGACTTCAAGCTCTATTACAAAGCTGTCATCATCAAGACAGTATGGTACTGGCACAAAAACAGACACATAGATCAATGGAACAGGCTAGAGAGCCCAGAAATGGACCCTCAACTCTATGGTCAACTAATCTTCAACAAAGCAGGAAAGAATATCCAATGGAAAAAAGACAGTCTCTTCAACAAATGGTGTTGGGAAAATTGGACAGCCACATGCAGAAGAATGAAACTGGACCATTTCCTTACACCACACACAAAAATAGACTCAAAATGGTTGAAAGACCTAAATATGAGACAGGAGTCCCATCAAAATCCTTGAGGAGAACACAGGAAGCAACCTCTTCGACCTCAGCCTCAGCAACTTCTTCCTAGAAACATCACCAAAGGCAAGGGAAGCAAAGGCAAAAATGAACTATTGGGACTTCATCAAGATAAAAAGCTTTTGCACAGCAAAGGAAACAGTCAACAAAACCAAAAGACAACCAACAGAATGGGAGAAGATGTTTGTAAATGACATATCAGATAAGGGGCTAGTATCCAATATCTATTAAAGAACTTATAAAACTCAACACCCAAAGAACAAATGATCCAATCAAGAAATGGGCAGAAGACATGAACAGACATTTCTGCAAAGAAGACATCCAAATGGCCAACAGACACATGAAAAAGTGCTCAACACCACTCGGCATCAGGGACATCCAAATCAAAACCTCAATGAGATACTACCTCACACCAGTCAGAATGGCTAAAATTAACAAGTCAGGAAACGACAGATGTTGGCAGGGATGCGGAGAAAGGGGAACCCTCCTACACTGTTGGTGGAATTCAAGCTGGTGCAGCCACTCTGGAAAACAGTATGGAAGTTCCTCAAAAAGTTGAAAATAGAGCTGTCCTACGACCCAGCAATTGCACTACTGGGTATTTACCCCAAAGATACAAATGTAGGGATCCGGAGGTGTACGTGCACTCCGATGTTTATAGCAACAATGTCCACAATAGCCAAACTATGGAAAGAGCCAAGATGTCCATCGACAGATGAATGGATAAAGAAGAAGAGGTATATATATACAATGGAATATTATGCAGCCACCAAAAGGAATGAAATCTTGTCATTTGCAACGATGTGGATGCAACTGGAGGGTATTATGCTGAGCCAAATAAGTCAATCAGAGAAAGACATGTATCATATGATCTCACTGATATGAGGAATTCTTAACCTCAGGAAACAAACTGAAGGTTGCTGTAGTGGTGGCAGTTGGGAGGGATGGGGTGGCTGGGTGATAGACATTGGGGAGGGTATGTGCTATGGTGAGCACTCTGAATTGTGTAAGACTGATGAATCACAGACCTGTACTTCTGAAGGAAAGAATACATTATATGTTAAAAAAAAAAAAAAGAAGAAGATAGCAGGAAGGAAAAAATGAAGGGGGGGAAATCGGAGGGGAAGACGAACCATGAGAGACTATGGACTCTGAGAAACAAACTGAGGGTTCTAGTGGGGAGGGGGATGGGGGGATGGGTTAGCCTGGTGATGGGTATTAAAGAGGGCACGTACTGAATGGAGCACTGTGTGTTATATGCAAACAATGAATCAAGGAACAGTACATCAAAAACTAATGATGTAATGTATGGTGTTTAACATAATAATAAATAAATAAATAAATAAAGAGGGCATGTATTAAATGGAACACTGGATGTTATATGAAAACAATGAATCATGGAACACTACATCAAAAACTAATGAAGTAATGTATGGTGATTAACATAACATAATAAAATAAAATTTAAAAAAAAGACATCTCCGAATTATAAGACATCTAAAGCATATTGAGCAGAATCCTAAAAGTACTTCCCAAGATTTCTCAACAGAATCTCCAGGACTATGAACTTGATGAAATAGCATGTCTGTGATTATGTTATATTTCATGGAAAATAAGATTTTTATGGATGCCATCAATGTTACTATTCAGTTGACTTTGAGTTAATTAAAATAGTTTATCAACATGGAACTAATCTATTCACATAACGCTGACAGAGCCAGTGCAGAAGACAGAGAGATTCAAAACATGAGAAGGCCTTATATCTGGTGGGGATGAAGAGAACATATGAATAGGAATACAAGAGTCCTTTCAATCTCCTGACAGCAAAGAACCAGGCAGTGGTCATGTTATAAAAACTTGTAACTAAATTGTGGCATCAACCTGAATGAGTTTGGAAATGGATTATTTCCCAAAACCTCTAAATAAGAATCCAGCCTGGCCAACACCTTGATTGTGGACTTCGGAGAACTTGAACAGAGAACCCAGTGAGTGCATTTGTAATTTTTTAAAAATACACTTTAGTTTTAGGGGCACCTGGGTGGCTCAGTCGGTTAAGCATGTGATTCTTGATTTCAGCTCAGGTCATGATCTCAGAGTTGTGAGATTGGCTCCCCCACCCACCCCGGTCAGGCTCCATGCTTAGCAGAGAGTCTGCTTGAGATTCTCTCTCTCTCTCTCTCTCCCTCTTCCCCTCCTGCCCTGCTCACACACATGCTCTCTCTCTCTTTCAAATAAATAAATAAATCTTTTTTAAAAATATGCTTTATTTTAGAGCAGTTTTAGGTTAATGAAATATTGAACAGAAGGCACAGAGATTTCCCATATACCTACTGCCTCCACATGTGCATATAGACTCCTTCATTATCAAAGTCCCCCACCAAAGTTGTGCGTTTGTTAGAATTGATGAATCCAAACTGACATAACATTATCACCCAAAGTCCACAGTTTACATTAGGGTTCACTCTTGGTGTACATTCTATAGGTTTAGACTAATGTATAATGACATATATCCACCACTATCATAACATTGAGAGTAATTTCACAAAAGACAATGTCTTCCGCAGAGAAAAAAATTTTCATTTTAGTAAAGTACAGCTGATTAATTCTCTAATTCATGGATTGTAGCTTTGGTGTTATAGTTATAAAGTCATCACCAAACAAAAGGTCATCTAGATTTTCTCTGTGTTATCCTCTAGGAGTTTTATACTTTAGTGTTTTATATTTAAGTTTGTGGTCCACTTTGAGTTAATTTCTGTGAAGGATATAAGGGCTGTGTCTAGATTCTTTTTGTTTTTTTGTTTTGTTTTGTTTTGTTCATTTGGCATTTGAATATTCAGTAGTTCTAGCATCATTTGTTAAAGGACAATCTTTGCTCCATTGCAATGACTTTGCTCCTTGTCAAAGATCAGTTGACTATATTTACATGAATCTGTTTCTGGGCTCTATCTTCTGTTCTATTGATCTGTTTGTCTATTCTTGTGCCAATATCACACTGACTTTATTACTTTCACTTTATATTTAGTCTTGAAGTTGGGTAGTGTCAGTTCCCCCCAACTCTGTTCTTCTTCAATATTGTGTTGGTTATTCTGGGTCTTTTGTCTCTCTCTATAAATCTTGGTGTCAGTTTATTGATATCAGCAATTTTTTTTTTTTGCTAAGATTATTATTGCAATTGCATCGAATCTATAAATCAAGTTGGGAAAAACTGACATCTTGACAATATTAAGTCTTCCTATCCAAGAACGTAGAATATCTCTCCATTTATTTAGTTCTTTGATTTTGTTTAGTCTTTTACATCTAGATCTTTAACATATTTTGTTAGATTTATATCTAAGTACTTTATTTGGGGGGTGCCAAAATAAATGGTTGTGTTTTAATTTCAAATTCCACTTGTTCATTGTTGGCATATAGGAAAACATTTGATGTGTGAATATCTATGTATTCTGCAAACTTGTTGTAATTACTTATTTATTTTAGGTCTTTTTGTGGATTTTTTTTCTGATTTTCTACATAGATAACCATGTCTTCTATGTAAAAACACAGTATACTTTTTATTTTCTTTGTATGATTCCACAACTAGGACTTCTAGCATGATGCTGAAAAGCAGTAGTGAAAGAGGACATCCTTGGCTTATTCCTAATCTTAATCAGAAAGCTTCCAGTTTCTCAACCTTAAGTTTGATTTTAGCTGTAGGTTTTTTGTAATTAGTCTTTCTCAAGTTGAGGAAAGTTCCTTCTATTCCTAGGGTATTGGATTGTATCAACTGCTTTTTCTGCATTCTTTTAATATCCATGGGATCTGTGATAATGTCCAGTCTTTTATTTCTGTAGTAACTAGTAATTTCTATCCTCTCTTTTTTTTCTTAGTTATCTTGGTTAGAGGCTTATTGATTTTATATATCTTTTCATAGAACTAGTTTTTGGTTTTGCTGATCTTGACCCACAAAACTGTGAGATATTAAATGGGTGTTGCTTCAAACTGTTATTTTTGGGGTAATTTGTTTCATTGTTTTCTGTTAAATTTTTATTGATTTCTTGTTTTCAATTTCATTGATTTCTACTCTAAGTTTTACTATTTCCTTCCTTATGCTTAATTTGAATTTAATTTCCTCTTCCAAATTTCTGATAATGAAAGCTTAGATTATTGATTTTAGATAATTCCTCTTTTCTAACATATGACCTTAATGCTATAAATTTCTCTCTAAACAATGTTTGTTGCATCCCCCCAAAATTTGATAAGTTATGTTTTAATTATCTCTCAGAGTTGTTCACACTGAGCTTCCAGTAATTCTTAATTATAATTTATCTTTCCTTACTTCAGCACTGGCTCCTGTAAAGGTTTCAACTCATGGACTTCTATTCTGTTAAGTTGTAATTCTCTATATTTGCCTATCTGTTGATCCAATTTAAGGGGAGTGTTTTTTCCTGTGACTTCAATTTTCTTATGGATTTAAGAAGAGTAGTTATATTTTTTGGTTCCAATTTATGCTTGTTTGGACAGAATGGCAACTTCTAAGCTTCTAACATGCTGAACCACAAATCCCCACCTGGATTTTTTTTAATTATCTATTTATTATCTTTATTTATTTATTTATTTATTTATCTTTATTTAATTATCTATTTATTTTAATTTTCTAGCCAATGTTTGCATGGAGATGTTAAGAAAGTTATAGGTAGATTTATCAGGAGTTCTAGGGAAAAAGCTGAAATGGAGTTATTTTTTTAAAATTATCAGTTTAACAATATCCCCTAAAATCCACACAGATAAGATCATCTAGGACAAACAATAGATGAAGAATATGAGTTCCCAACAGCGACTCCTGTAATGTTCCAAAAATCTTTTTTAAAGATTTTATTTATTTATTTGAGAAACAGAGAGAGAGAGAGGGAGACAGTGCTCAAGCAGGGGGAGGGGCAGGCGGAGAGGGAGAAGCAGACACCCCGCTGAGCAGGGAGCCTGATGTGGAGCTCATTCCAGGACTCTGGGATCTTGACCTGAGCCAAAGGCAGCTGCTTAACCAACTGAACCACCCAGGTGCCCTTGTGATGTCCCAAATTTTAAGTGGTCAGTTGGAAGAGAGCCATCAAAATATGAGATGCTTTAACGGAAAGAGGAAAAAAAAAAATTTAATAGAAGAAATCCGAGAGAGAAGAAGAAGGCTTCAAAAGATTTCAAATGCTATTGGGTAACAAGATAACAGAGAAATACTCATTGGATTTGGTCATATGAAATCATTGGTTTTAGCACATGGAGATTTAAGGGAGTGATGGGGATAGAGAATGGGGTAACTTGGTGGGTACTGGAAATTGCAGTCAGTAAAGACAGTAAAGACTGACTGTTACTTCAAAAATTACTTTCTAAAATGAAGGAAAGTAATGGGAGAGGTGAAGTTACGGTGCACATTTTGTTTATTTTTAAGATGGGAGAATTTCACGCTTTTGCACAGCAAAGGACACAGTCAACAAAACTAAAAGGCAATCCATGGAATGGGAGAAGATATTTACAACTGACATTTTTGGATAAAGGGCTGATATCCAAGATCTATAAAGAACTTATCAAACTCAGCACCCAAAACCCAAATAATCCAGTCAAAAATGGGCAGAAGATATGAACAGACACTTCTCCAAAGAAGACGTACAAATGGCTAACAGACACATGAAAAAATGTTCATCATCACTATCCATCAGGGAAATACAAATCAATATCACAACGAGATACCACCTTACACCAGTTAGAATGGCCAAAATTAACAAGTCAGGAAACAACAAGTGTTGACAAGGTTGTGGAGAAAGGGGAACCCTCTTACACTGTTGGTGGGAATGCAAGCTAGTACAGCCACTCTGGAAAACAGTATGGAGTTTCCTCAAGATGTTAAAAATAGAGCTACACTATGACCCAAAGATTGCACTACTAGGTATTTACCCCAAAGATACAGATGTAGTAAAAAGAAGGGGCACATGCACCCCAATGTTCATAGCAGCAATGTCCACAATAGCCAAACTGTGGAGGGAAACAAGATGCCCTTCAACAGATGAATGGATAAAGATGTGTACATATATACAATGGAATATTACTCAGCCATCAGAAAGGATGAATAACTACCATTTGCATCGACATGGATGGAACCGAAGGGGATTATGCTAAGTGAAATAAGTCAAGCAGAGAAAGACAATTATCACATGGTTTCATAAGGAATAGAGTGGAGGACCACAGAGGAAGGGAGGGAAAACTGAATGGGAAAAAATCAGAGAGGGAGACAAACCATGCAAGACTCTGGACTCTGGGAAACAAACTGAGGGTTACAGAAAGGAGGGGGGCTGGAGGGATGGGGTAACGGGGTGATGGGTATTAAGGAGGGCATGTGTCGGGATTAGAACTGGGTGTTATATGCAACTAATGAATCACTGAACACTACAACAAAAACTTATGATGTACTATGTGCTGGCTAACTGAACATAATAATAAAAAAAAGATGGGAGAATTTCAATCATGATCATATACTAATCAAAATTATTAAAAAAACAAGAAGGGGCGCCTGGGTGGCTCAGTCGTTAAGCATCTGCCTTCAGCTCAGGTCATGATCTCGGGGTCCTGGGATCGAGCCCCACATCGGGCTCCCTGCTCCGCAGGAGGCCTGCTTCTCCCTCTCCCACTCCCCCTGCTTGTGTTCCCTCTCTCGCTGTGTCTCTCTCTGTCAAATAAATAAATAAAATCTTTAAAAAATAAATAAATAAATAAATAAATAAATAAATAAATAAACAAGAAAAACTGATGATGCACAGGGAACTAAACATAAATGGAGATGCAAGGATTTTGAGATGGTTAGGGAACACATGATACAAAAAATAACTATATAACTTAAAAAGAATAACATCTCCCATTTTAACAGAGGGAAAAACAGCAAATATCAGTCTGGTTCAGATAGGTTTATAAATATTTCTGGTGGAAAGACGAAGGTTTTACCTTTGATAAATTGCAAGTGATTCAACATATGAATAGTTTTCCTGACATAGAGGAGGCGGCATATACAGCAGAAGCAAAAATTCAAGGTCCCACTAACTAAATCCTTTTTTTGTGAATTAGAGACAGAAATATGTGTTCAAATTATAATAGTTTATCATTTTTAGAAAAGAATAACAATATAGGGTGACACTTGGAATTTAGCAATACTTTGCATTGTCATTGCAGGAATACAAAAAATCAATAAAACATAAAAATCACAACCAAAAATAAAAATGAAATTCATGAATAGTTTTGCATAAAAATAATATTATAGTATTTTGCAGTAATGTAACTGTTATTTATAATGTATTTTGCAATAATATAACTTTTACTTAGAACAGATAGTAACGTATTTTGAAAACCTAAAATCCATTTCACCAAAGATGGTTGAGAAGAAAAAACATGAAAATTCTCATGCACGTAAATGAAATAGTAAATTCTGAGATTAAGCAAGGCTCAGAATACATGCCATTCTTATGTTATTTTAAAATATATTTCTTGAAGTATATGTACTTTCTGAATAATAGATTACGCAAAAATACACAAAGCAAATATTTTAAAGTAGTAGTATAAAAATATGGCTGGGATTTTAAGCAGTTAAGATGAAGATGGCTTAAATATATAGGAAGACTTATACTGTAAAAGTGTAAATGCAGCCCAGTGATTAATGACACAGGTTTTGCAATCAAATAGATTTCAGTTTAAATAAAGCAAATAGCCTCTGCTAGTTATGTCACCTTGGGCTAAGTTTTTAAACTGTCTTAGCAATGATGTCCTAATTTGTAAGATGGGAATCACATCATCTGTCCCGTATGTAATGGTAAAATTTAAATGACAGAGTATATGTGAATGCTTAATCACACATCCTCTCTCACTGATTAAAGGCTTAGGAAAAGCAGCTAGCAGAGACCGAAAGTAGAAATGACACTACTATAAAATTGTAAATCTGTTTCTAACAGATTTTTAAGAGTGTACTGGCCACATGAATACCGCAGCATGAGAGCTATGCAGTACATGGTTTCACATAGAAAGTATGAGCTCAGAAATAATAGCGCCTCTCCAAATATGTCCTCTAAAAATCTCTGTGAAAACCCATGTCAATAATGGAGGGCTGAAAAACCTTATCAGAAGGAAAAAAAGAGTTTGCTGATATCACCTTCACTATTTTTTTCGGGGATTTTTTTTTTTATCACTTTCCTTACTACACACTTTCCTTATCACTTTTATCACTTTCCTTACTACACTTAAGCACAAAAATATTAAATCCTAGATTGTATATAAAAAATAGTAGAAAACCTATTATTTATCATTTTGACCTTACTCCTGTTAAGGCAATATAAATGAATACAAATTTTAGAGTTTTGTGTATTTTAAACAAAGTCTCCTAACTCAACTAGATAAAACTAAAAATGCTTAAGAATATCTATTATGTTTCCAGACATCCATTTAAAATTACCTTGACTGTGGGCTCCTGGGTTGCTCAGTTGGTTAAGCATCCAACTCTTCATTTGGGCTCAGGTCACGATCTCAGGGTGGTGAGACTAAGCCCCGCCTCTGGCTCCTTGCTGGGCATGGAACCTGCTTAAGATTCTCTCTCTCTCTCTCTCTGCCCCTCCCCTCCTTGCTCTCACTCTCTCTCTCTAAATAATAATAATAATAATAATAATAAAAATAAAATCACCTTGACTGGAAGAATTTAGGCAGAATTTTAGCTATTCATTCTTTATTCTTTTAAATTTGTTTTAGAGAAAGAGAGAGAGAGAGACAGCATGAGCACATGGGGGGAGGGGCAGAGGGAGAGGGAGAGAGAATCACAAGCAGACTTCATGCTGAGTGTGGAGCCCCACGCAGGGCTTGATTCCATGACCCTGAGATCACAGCCTGAGCCTAAACCAAGAGTCAGATACTTAACAGACTGGCACTACCCAGGTGTCCCTAGGTATTCATCCTTTAAAAAGTATTTGATAATATACTCTGCAAATTTTACAATTACTGGAGATGCAGTAATAAACAATAGACACTGTGCCCCCTCACTCCTGGACTGGTATCAGAATGGTCTTAAAAAATGACAATCCAATTAACATCATGAAATTGAGATCTGTAGATTTATCTCATGTTTGACAAATTCAGAAGTCATTAGCATCAGTCATTATACAGGGCATACCACCAGCACCAGCAGGAATATAGATTAATTTAGTAATGCCCATGAGGTCATTCAGAATTTAGCCTTCCTAGATAGATGTTCAGCACTTACACAGACTGTTCAGTAATATTTGTAGAAGAAACCATGTCTCTGGGCAACTTGTCAGTAACCCATCTAGGAGCATTCCCACATCTAGAGTACCCAAACAAATTGCAGAAGTAATCTGCCACAGATGGAAATTATTGCAGAAAACCTTCATTCTTGCATAGTCTTCTGAAGAAGGTAGTCCTTGACTAAAAAGCTCCAGTAAATCTACATTAATTTGGAGGATAATTGCCTTTATGAGCACCTTTATAATTTTGAAACTTGAGCATTTAAAATCTGAATTAACTAAAGCCATTTTTAAAAGACCTTATTTTTTGGCTACTGTTGATAATACTGCTATAAACATTGGGGTGCATGTATCCCTTCAAATCAATAAATAAATATCTAGCCTTTTAACTATAGAGAATCCACTGAGGGTTGCTGGAGGGGAGGTGGGCAGGGAGATGGGTTAAATTATGATGGGGATTAAGGAGGGCACTTGTGATGAGCACTGGGTGTTGGATGTAAGTGATGAATCACTAAATCCTACACCTGAAACTAATATCACACTGTATGTTAACTAACTGGAATTTAAATAAAAACTTGGAGGAAAAAAAATAAAAGACCTTATTTTATAGAGGAGTTTTAGGTTCATCTCAACATTGATCAGAAGGTACAGAGATTTCCCATATAACTCCTATCTCCATACATGCAGAGCTTTCCCCACTGTTAACATCTCCCACCAGAGTGATGCATTTGTTACAACTGATGAACATACATTGACACATAATAGTCACCTAGTGTCCATAGTTTATTTTAGAGTTTACTATTGGTGTTGAACATTCTATGGGTTTGGTCAAAGGAATAATGACCCATTATTATGGTATCATACAGAGTGCATTCACTGTCCTAAGAATCCTCTATGCTCCATTTATTCATCCCCTCCTCCTCCCTTACTCCTACCAACTACATACTTGATGTTCAGAGGTTGTCTGTCCTAAAGACTGTTAGTGCTGCCTAA
Organism: Halichoerus grypus; assembly: GCF_964656455.1. NCBI lineage: Eukaryota > Metazoa > Chordata > Mammalia > Carnivora > Phocidae > Halichoerus > Halichoerus grypus. The sequence continues at coordinate 22,913,217 of NC_135715.1, forward strand.
TGGTGGTATAAATGGGTGACTACTATTATTTTAAAAATGTATTCTGAATTATCAAAACACAAGGAATAATATGGCTGCTTAACATCTTATTTTCCAATTCATATCATTTATTCTTTTTCTAAAATGTTTTTTTCCTAAATTCTGCTTGTCTTTATATATATATATATATATAATAGAAAGAGAGGGAGAGAGAGAACACAAGCAGGGGGGAGTGGCAGGCAGAGGGAGAGGGAGAGGCAGACTCCCCGCTAAGCAGACAGCCAGACACAGGGCTTCATCCCAGGACCCTGGGATATTGACCTGAGCCAAAGGCGGCTGCTTAACTGACTGAGCCATCCAGGCACTCCTCAATTTTGCTTGCTTTAATCAAGAGTTGAATTCCTGGCCAAAAGAATGGAGACAACTTTGAGCTTATAAGGGGATTTCATGCTGCATGAAATTCTATTGTGAGTATGATTATAAATTAATACCAATATATTGGGAAAACCGACAGTTACATGTAAAAAAATGAAACTGGACCACTTTCTAACACAATATACACAAAGAAAACTCAGAATGAATTAAAGGACTAAATGTGAGATCTGAAACCATAAAAATTCTAGAAGAGAGCACAGGCAGTAATTCTGACATCAGCCATAGTAACATTTTTCTACATATGTCTCCTAAGGCAAGTGAAACAAATGCAAAAATAAAGTATTGGAAGGACATAAAAATAAGAAGCGTTTGCACAATGAGAAACCATCAACAAAACAAAATGGAAACCTACTGGGGGGGAAAGTATTTGTAAATTATATATTCGATAAGGGGTTATTATCTAAAATATATAAAGAACTTACACAACTCAAAAACAAAAAAAAAATAAATCTGATTAAAAAATAAGCAGAAAGCCTGAATAGACATTTTTTTTTCCAAAGAAGACATGCAGATGGCCAAAAGACACATGAAAAGATGTTCAATGTCACTAATTATTAGGAAGATTCAAATCAAAACCACAGAGATACCACCTTACACCTGTCAGAATAGCAAAAATTAAAAAGAGTAGAAATAACAAATGTTGGCAAAGATATGGAAAAAAGGAATCCTCATGCACTGTTGGTAGGAACGCAAACTGGTGCAGCCACTGTGGAAGAAAATATGTAGTTTCCACAAAAAATTTAAAATAGAAATACCATATAATCAAATAAATCCACTTCTGAGTATTTACCTAAGGGAATAAAAACACTAATTCAGAAAGATATATGCACCCCAATGTTTATTGCTGCGTTATTTACAATAGCCAAACTTTGGGAGCAACCTAAGTGTCCATCAATAGACAAATGGATAAACAACATGTGATATACATATGCAATGAAATATTACACAAACATAAAATTGGTCAAAATTGTTCTTTATACAAAAATTGGGGTTGTGACTTCATATTTTAGTGAGAGCTTGAATTGATTTTCTTTCTTTTAAGCAATATCAATAAATTTTGATGGATGATATCTCCATTCTCATTTCCTTGTTTTAAATCTTTATTTTCCACAACACATATCACTCTTTTCTTAAGTTTTAGCTGAAAATATGTAAATCTAGAAGGATGTACAAAAACAGAAAGAAGAAATCTGAAGGAATAAAGTAAGAAAAAATGCTTAAAGTTTTTCAGTTTTTGTTTTTTCTTTAGTCTGTCAAAAGACCTCTAAAAAAAAAAAAAAAGAAGAAGATAGCAGGAGGGGAAGAATGAAGGTGGGGGGGAAATCGGACGGGGAGACGAACCATGAGAGATGATGGACTCTGAGAAACAAACTGAGGGTTCTAGAGGGGAGGGGGTGGAGGGATGGGTTAGCCTGGTGATGGGTATTAAAGAGGGCACGTTCTGCATGGAGCACTGGGTGTTGTATACAAACAATGAATCATGGAACACTACATCAAAAACCAATGATATAATGTATGGTGATTAACATAACATAATAATAAAAAATAAATAAATAAATATTGGTAAGAACAGAAAAAAAAAAGACCTCTACTTTTTGTAGAATACTGGTAAAGGTAGTAATAGCAAATGAAATGATAACTAGTATTCATTGAAAATCTGCTCTTTGTAAGAGTCTGTGCTAGGAGTACTACACATTTCAGGCTTGTGGATTTCATATTTTTCCACAATCTGCAAATAAGGAAAGAGTTATGAAGAAATTTAACTAATTTGGACAGTTAAATACTCAGAATTGTAAATATACATCTCCCAATTCAACTATAATTTTACATCCCTCTTTATAGTTTCACTTTCCTCTTTTATGAAATTGCTAGAGAAACAGCATGGTGCAGTAAAAAAGAGCACTAGAAATGGAGTTAAGTAGTCTAAGTGCTAATCTCAGCACTCCCAATTACTACTAGTGTAGTTTTGGGAAAATTGTTTAAATATGCCTATCATCGTTTTTCTCATTTCAACAGGCACAGTACATGCACAGATGTTGTACAATCACATAAGGTAGTGGAAGTGAAAGTACGTTTCCCAAAATGAAAATTGCAGCATAATTCTATAATGTGGTAATGATGGTATGAGATATACACAATTAAAACAAGACACAAGCTGGCATCTCTCAGTTACCACTCCCCATTCACCACAAGTAGGTAATAAAATCTCCCCTCTTCTTTGTTATCTTAAGGAGGAAAAATACGATTCTCTCTATCAACATTTTATTTATTATTTAAATAGCAAGTATAAGGGAAGTTGAAAAATGATAAGGAAAGCATAAAGTAAATGAAAGAATATTCAATTTAGACCAGCAAATCTGAGTTTGAGTTCTTCCTCCACCAATGAATATTTATTTGACCCTCTGTATATCATCTCCTTGCGTTGGGGTGCCTGGGTGGAGGAGTTGGTTAAAGTTTCAGCTCAGGTCTGATCTCGGAGTTATGGGATTGAATCCAAGGCAGGCTCCACACTCAGTGAGGAATCTGCTTGAGCTCTCCCTTTCCCTCTGTCCCTCCCACCTTCTCTCTCTCTCTCTCTCTCAAATAAATAAATAGATCTTTTAAAAAAAATCATCTACTTGCACTGAACCTGATTTCCTTCGTATATAAAACAAATACAATTACAATATTTTTTCTTCTACCTGAAAATCTTTTCATGGATCTTAAATACTGTAATAAGAAATGTGGGCACCTGGGTGGCTCAGTTGGTTAAGTATCTGCCTTCGGCTCAGGTCATGATCCCAGGGCCCTGGGATCAAGTCCCGCATCAGGTTCCCTGCTCCACGGGGAGCCTGCTTCTCCCTTTGCCCCCCCACCTCTGTCTCTCATGAATAAACAAATAAAAATTTTAAAAAGAAATGTAATACCAGTTGGCATACTATATGATAAGACAGTATAATAGTGATGATACATTATTAAAAAAAAACTATACAATAGTACAGTATGAGAATGATACACTATTACATTTTATAATGATACATTAATATATTATTAGGAACTTATTTATAAAATACAACCTGGAAAACATATAGGAAATACAGAAATATAGAGTAAATCAATATTGGATTATTATTTTACACAAAGATATGTATAAATATGGTTTAAGAAGATGAATGAGACGAACTCTAGCAAAAAGCAAAACATATGGGAAACCGGAGGGAATGGTAATATAGCTGTGTAATTTATATGATTTGCTTTTTTATATGGAAAAAAGAATAGTAAGCAAGCTCACATCTTCTATTGGAGGTAGGGAGAAAAAGAGAGAGAGATGCACCATGAAATTACAATATAATTCTCCATGTGCAATTTAGAGAAATAGAAAATATTAAAAACGAAATGGATAAGATTCTAAGCCAGACCAGTAAGACTAGCTTTCTAGGCAAGTAACTTCTAAACTGAGACCTGAAAGATTAAAGGGTGTGAATTAAGTGAAGAAAGGTGAAGGGAAAAAAAAATAATCTCAGTAGATGGAACAGAATGTTTGATAGCCTAAGAGCAAATCAAACCATTGTATGATTGAAGATTCAAAGGAAATTTGGTATCAGATTTGGCTCTAAGGATAAGGATGATGAGAATAAAAAGATAAGCAGTGGGAAGTTATTATAGGACCCCAATACCTTCTATTTAAGTATTTGGGCTGTATCATATAAAGAGAGAGTTTAAAACCAAGTAGGCAAATAAAACAATCAAATTTTTCTTACAAAGTGTATATAATCTGAGTGACATCAAGACCGTAGACTGAAAAACAAGTTGGGAGGCTGATGAAGTAACTCAGAGGACAAATAATGGTAAGCTAGAAGTGGGAAAAGATTGAATAATTCAAGAGTTATTTAGCATAACAAATAGACAATATGTGCTTTTTGATTAAATGAGATAATCAGGCACTGGGAGCCCAGATTATATAACATATAATATGTAAGGGATAGTAAACCAATATAAATTTGTCCTCAGTAACTCTTACTCCTGGTTTTCAGTAAGCTCCCATGTCAAGAGCAAAGTCTACTAATATCAGATCATAGTGCTACTTCCATAGTGCTTTGAGGATACTCCTTTCTATTATGATTTACATGTCACAAAGTATTCTTATCTTAAAGGGAAAAACATCATACCAAATGAGATTCATCTGTAGCAAGAAGAAGAGGAAGTATTCTGCTCTAATATGAGCAGAAATAGAACGCATGAGAATAATAGAAGAGAGACAGAGTTAGCATGCAAGCATATTTGAATTGCCTTTCATCTGCCAGAAAAACTATTGCAGGAGATGTTAGATGTAGATGCAGAACATTTTTCATTACTTTGCTGCTGGGGTGGTGTAAGGAGATGCTTCAGAAGGGTCCCTTTGATAACATAGGGAAGCCATTAACAAGTAAAAACTGCATGAAGCAGTAGAGCAGAAGTAGGTCCTGAACTTGTGCCCTTGAGTGTCTTTTGACTACTTCTGTGGTATGGGATGACTTGAAAAGATTGTGTAAGCCCATCGAGGCACATGGAAATAGCTGTTCAGAGAGCCAGTGGAATTGCCACTGGGCAGTCATGATGAGAAACAAAACCACCCTATCACAAAAGCCGTATGGTAAACAGAAAAACCAGGGGGTAAATAGCTGGAAGACTTGGCATCTGCTGTGCCTGGAGTAGATGGCTGAGGCAGCATCAGCAAAGAAGGACCAGGTCCTTAGTTAGTCAGAGCAAGACAGCACAATTCCACCAGCTACCTGTCAGAAGTCAAGAACACATGATGGCAAGGGATTATCTTAGGACACTCATCCCTAGAAGAGTCTAGGGATGTCCTAGAAGGCAGCTTGATGATCTTCCTGCAGCTTTGAACCCCCAAGTTGATACAAGCCCCTACCTCAGTCCCAAATATATACAAGCAGCATTTAGGAAAGGAGTAGGGGAGAAGTAAAAATAAGAAATACTAAGAGTGTGTACTGAGAAGACTGAGTTTTTCAAAACTCACTATTGAAACTTAATAATTGGCAAATATTTCCATACACTACCTTCTGATGTTTACGTCCCTTTGGTGAAAGTGATTATCTAGAAAATAAAGACACTGTATTCTCTCTGCACATCTCCTAAATAGAATGGAAATTGATGAATAAACCACAACTGACTACAAGAATATAGGCTAGAGCAAAAACAAGCGGATCGTTTCACTAGCCATTAAAAATAATTTATATGTGTATCTCTGATGGAACCTGATATACAAGTTTGAAGACCCAGAGAGAGTTTAGCTAGCATCAGCATTTAAACATTCATCGGTAACATGAGAATAGATTAAACTACAAGGAGAAGGATATAAAGTTAGGAGAGAGGCAGAACTAAACTGAAACTAACACATACATAACTGAAAGATAGACCCTGAAGAGAAGTACACAAACAAGATTTAGTAAAGCACTTCCTAAATATATCCTGATATATCCAGAGATATAGCAAGCATTAAGATAATTTCCCACTCAAACTTTCTGGGATGTTAAATGCATACAAGGTTATGGAGTTTATTTATGGATGAATTAGTGAGTAGGCCACCAGACCCCAGAGTTCATACAGTATGGTGGATTTAGTAACCTATCCCTGGAATCCCAGAAATGATTTGAGCTGGAAAGTGTCGTAAATAAATAAATAAATAAATAAATAAGGACAGGAAGAATATTTAAAGAACTGATAGGAGCTAATGTCCCAGTAGGGGAAGCACAATTTTTCAGATGTGCAGGAGTATCTAAGTGTATGCATGAAGAGTGCAAGGAAATCCACATGAAGTCACAGCCTCATGAAAATTCAAAAATCTGAGGTCATAAAGAAGGACACTTGCAAAGAAATGTGACCAAGCCTCGGCATGAATCATTTCATCAGCAAATATGATTTCCAGAAATCATGAGGAAAGTCTCCACTGTGCTTAGAGAAAAATATCTGGGAGCCGAATGATCAATGAAGCAGGAGGGAAGGACAGACATTTTTCAGATATTCATGGATTCAGAAAGTTTACATGTAACACTCTTTCTGCCTATGGGAAACTGACATGTCTACCAAAGTAGGGGAGGATTTAAGATGGAGGAATTATTGCATCTTTTCCACAAATGTGGTGATACCTGGTTGACTGGTGGGAAACAAGCTTAAAACTAGTAGTCAGGACTGGAGAATTGAGGCAGAGGCATGGGTGAATGTGAGAGAAGGGACTGAGTGTCCTCAGAAAAATGCATTCTTTCCTCTTCTCCTTTAAGATAGAGGAAAGCATTTGTATGTTAGGAAAAGAATGGAAATTATAGAATCTGCATATAAAGTATAAAATTATGGTTCAAAAGTGAAGCAAAGTAAAATCTAGCAAATTTTGAGCAAAAGATGTAATTCATTTCACTTTAATTTTAAGAGAAATCTCAAGGGTTCAGATACAAGGAATGAACCACTAGAAATAGAAATGAATTCTAGCAGTAAGATAAGATTATTGTTCCTGTAATTAACAATATTCATGCATTTATAATGAATATATGCCAATTAAATCTCTTTAGATGATTTCCTAATTTTAAAACAACTTTTAAGATGGTGAAAAAAATTTTACTTGAGAATAGGATGGAAACATTTTCAATTTTGATGGGGAAGAGAAATAAGAAAAGAGTGGGATTGTGATAATAATCTAATTTTGTAATAAGCTCTGAATAGATCTGTCTAAATTAAACTGAACAACAAATAGACTTTGAAACTGTCATTTAAATAAACTGATGTAAGAAGAGAAAACAATATAAAAATTAATACTAAACATGAAAAGAGGATATCAAGAATGGAGAAGAAATTCTGTAATGCACCTAAATCTTTATTTTCTTATAGCTAAGGGATAACAGATAATGTAAAAAAATAATATGAATAGTAGAGATAATAATGGAGTGACTATAAGAAGATCTACAAATAGAAGTATGCAAATAAAGTTACATTTCAAGTGAATGGGTTGAGGGTTGATAGCGAGGTAAAGCTTAACTTACGATGTCAACTCACTTGCACTTTTGAATTTTATAATGTACATCAAGTGTTACTTAAAAAACAATGTCTAAAAAAGAAAATGAGAGTTTGATAAAGTATGAATATATATCCTTAAAGGTGAAAAAGAGGAAGCAACACATAAGAAGTAGCAAAAGAGAAGGATTCATGGAAGATGTGGTATTTCCACCGTGCCTGAGACACTTGAGGGGTCCTGCAGTGATTGTTAAAGAACCAAAGAGACACAGGTACATTGATATTCATGAGGCAATGAACATTGACAAGAAGGCTTAAGTTTCAACGGAACTTGACCCTAAGGTGGCAAATTTGCCAGGGTTAACAGCAACACAAAAGAACACATATTAAACAGGACTTGGATCCAAAGCATGGGAGTGTGTCTTTAAGCCTATAGCTTGGACAGTGCCATTTCCACATCATAAGACACACCTGTGGGTTTCATAAGCTATTAAGAATCTTTCTTCTTCCCAGGAGAGTTCAGCCAAGTTCTGAGCTAAATTTTAATTCTTCTATTTAAACATAAGTGAAGTAAAAAACTAACTGACTGACTAAATAAATAAATAAAAGAGAAGTAGATTTTTTTTTATTATTTATATAATGCTCACTACTTACCAGTTACTGTTTTAACTATTCTAGGATGGGAAATCAGTAAAAAGGGCACTCATTGACTATCCTTAAACTTTTTACTAATTTATTCCATTCTCCTGATTTAGTTTGTTCCTTAAAAGAAAACTAAAGTTGTAGTGTAACTTTTTGACCAGCATAACTATAATTAGATGCAGTGGGGTTTAAATAGAATTGTTTGTTGTTATATATGAATAAAAACTTATCACAAATAAATGGACCCCACATCCATTATGTTATAATCACTTATCCTAATGCCAATGTAGATGTTTCAGAAAAAAAGTTTGCTACTACATATATATATGTAGTATATATATAGTTAGCTTGCATATGGAGGTATGTGATATTAGAATTGATAAGTAAAAGTGATTTAAGATGAACATTGTCTCTACTCTTATCCAGAAATAAAAATATACTGAAAATTTGTATTTGTTAAAAATATTCATTTTTATGTAGTAATGTAATGAAAAAAGGTTACTAAGGCAATTCTATTACAACTTACTATTTCTCCATGAATATTTTAAGGCTTAATTTTTAATAATAAAAATATGTCGACTTCTATTAAAGAAAACCTAATACAAAATAATACTTTATTCATTTTTAGATCAGTGAGCATCTTTTATTTTATTTTTATTCAATTATTTAAATAAAAATGAAACCAGTTCATCCATTTCTCCCCCCACTCTGAAATCTGCCATTGGCAACCACAAATCCGGTCTCTGTTTCTATGAGCTTGGTTGGTTGTTTAATTATTTGTTTACTTATTTATTTATTCATTTACTTATCATTCCACATATAAAAGAGAACACATGATATTTTTCTTTCTCTCTCTCTTATTCACTTCACATGATGTCCTCAAGGTCCAGGGTGTCACAAATAGCAAGTTTTCATTGTTTTTTATGACTGAATAATATTCTTGTGTGTGTGTGTGTGTGTGTGTATGTGTGTGTGTGTATGTGTGACAATTTCTTTAACCATTCATCCATGGATGGACACTTACGAATGCAGAAATCAGTATTTCGTCAAAACTAGCTTTTGGATGTGTGACATTCCTAAACTTTGGAAAATGAAATAGCATTACTCAACAGTTTGGCACCCAGATGGATAAATAGCCTTTGGGCATGTATTCATTTAATTTTTATATTTTATTTTAATATGGTATGAATTTTTCCACACCTTATTACATTAACATATTTTGGCAGCAATATGAACTGCTTATAAAAGCACCATGTTTTATTTTTTTTTTTGTAATTGAACGCAAATAAAAGTATATTTTATTCCACTAACAGATTTAATAGAACATGTTTTTAGTAAGTAGTGATGGTAATATTTTTGATATATCAAGTTTATGCTTTACATACTCAGAGAAATGGTCTTTTGAATAGGCTGTTTGCTAGTTTGAACAGCATGTGTGAGAACATTACAAGGCATACACTCTTAATAATTACTGAGCAATACGTTCAATATAAGCAAGTATTATTGGTTGCTTTGGGAAAACACTGTGCCCTCCCTGGACATATAAATTATGCTTATAATGTTATTTGAAAATATTTCCAATATAAATAATATATGCACAACTGTTAAACATTTAAATAGCTAATAATGCTGTTTATTTTTCTTCATTTTAAATCAGTTTGCACCTGTGAGCCTTGTCTGGCCTTTGAATGGTCTTATAGGTGTTTCAGAGTTAGAATATTATATCAAAATTTAATTTATAATACTTAGCTTTGTATCAAAATTTAATTTATAATACTTAGCTTTGTAACAAAATCAGGAATGTTTTAGTTTTTTTAAACTACTCAAGTACTTTAAGGAACATTTGTATCCTTTTTGTAGGTGAGTGAGTGCATTTTGTGAACCAAACCAGTTAAGTTGTAAGCTTTTATTTGGTTCTATTAGCCCATACTAGACATTTGAAAGACTTCAAAAGATTTGCATTAACCTAATATATTTTTTTTTTTTTTGTCATACAAGAAAGTGAGAAAAAAGGGGCGCCTGGGTGGCTCAGTCGTTAAGCGTCTGCCTTCGGCTCAGGTCGTGGTCCCAGGGTCCTGGGATCAAGCCCCGCATCGGGCTCCCTGCTTCGTGGGAAGCCTGCTTCTCCCTCTCCCATTCCCCCTGCTTGTATTCCCTCTCTCGCTGTGTCTCTCTCTGTCAAATAAATAAATAAAATCTTTAAAAAAAAATAAAAAAAAAAAAAAAAAGAAAGTGAGAAAAATACTGGCTTTGTTATTAGCATCATTCCTCCTATCTGAGTACAACACCCAATGACCTGCCTGTTTACTAGACTTTTAGAATATCAGTAGTACTCACTAATTAATTAGATTCAGTAAAAGCTATTTATTGTAACAAAATTTAGGACATAAAATAGCTATTTGTCTCTTAGCTCTTTGAAGAATTTCAGTGGCTATCAGAAAGTAGCTCTCTGAATATTTTCAATGAAACTGGTGGCTTTTTGTGAGATATCATCCTGATGCCTTGTGATTATTAAAAAATTAGAAAAGAAACAGAAATTAACAGAAAGAGAGCAGGAAATTCTAAAAATCCTGATGAGACACACACCCCCATGTAAAAAGGACACATTGAAAATTTTTGTGCATCCTTTAGGTCCAACTGGATGACAGTTTTGTTTTGCTTTGTTGTGTTTTAAGATTTATTTATTTATTTCAGAGAGATAGAGAGCATGACCAGAGGGGCAGAGGGAGAGGAAGAGAGAGAATCTCGAGCCGACTCCACCCCGAGCACAGAGCCTGACCTGGATCTCCTGAGCCTGAGATCAGGACCTGAGCAGAAATCAGGAGTCTGACACTCAACCTAACGTGCCACCCAGGAGCCCCTGGATGACAGGTTTTATTGTATTTTTCACTTTTCACATTTTTCTGAGTTGTGATTTTATGTCCTTATGATATGGAAATTACTCCTAAATATTTTTGCCAAAGTGGAATTAGTCTGAATGTATAGAATGCATTCATTCTTTTTTTTTTTTTAAGATTTTATTTATTTATTTGACAGAGAGAGACACAGCTAGAGAGGGAACACTACCAGGGGGAGTGGGAGAGGGAGAAGCAGGCCTCCCTCAGAGCAGGGAGCCCAATACAGGGCTCCATCCCAGGACTCTGGGATCATGACCTGAGCCGAAGGCAGACGCTTAATGACTGAGCCACCCAGGCACCCCTAGAATGCACTCATTCTTTACCAAGACTTTTACTCACCCAAAAATTAGATTTGGCATTTTTTATAGCTCTACCACTTGTCTTCATAACTAATAATTTTGTCACTACATGTGGGTTAAAATATTGCCTCTGAAGTGAAAAGGTGTTATAAATACATATTTAGAGTCACTAAAAATTAAGTAAAATTGTTCTTTCTTTCTTTCCATACATATGGAATATGTGTCTTCTATAAAATGTTTTAATCAAAACAGTACAAAGAAATATATATATATGCAATCATTAGTATAAATTTGTGACAATGGCCCATATAAATAATAATAATGATGATAATAATAGTATCTAACATGTATTAGTATACTGAGTGATAAAAATTTAAACATTCAATAAGAATTTAGTTTATTGCATGCATTCTCAAAGGCACAAGAGGCAGAAATTGGTTCTGGGGTGGAAGGAGAGAATATCTTCGCTATTACGGTAATTTCCGACCCTCCAAAGGGCCACAGTGCATAAGGCAATATACAATACATCCGTGGTATAAAAATTTAATGGTGAGGAGTTAGGATAAAAAAGTACCCAAAAAGTTTCTTTAATGGGACAGTAAAGAAAAAAGAAAGGTTCAAAAAAACTGGCTCATTTAATCTTCACAGAGAACCTATGACAGATAATGATACTATCCTAATTAATAGAGCCAAACCCAGAGACTTCTGCCCAAAGTTATAGATCTGGTCAGTGGTAAAACAGGAATGTAAATGCAGGTTTGGATTGTAGTCCACTGTCTAGGACTCCTAACCAGCATGTATACTGCCTCTTTACACAAAGACGGAACTCAATGTATGAATTGTATTTGTTAAACAAATTTTAAAGACTGTCAAAATATATAATAAATTTATCTCATGTAAAATTCATTATTATTAATAATTAGTTATAAAATAACACCCTTATAAAATTTTAAGCTAATTTAAGATACTTGGTTGCATAACTAATAGCAACATAACATACATTGCCTTTACTATATTATATTTGCTTGTCAATTAACTGTTTAATTTTTCATTGGTGATTTTGGGAATTAACAGTAGCTCCAGCTAATAGAATAATGATAACTTTGACTGTACATTTCCTATTTCTTTGAAAATATAAGCTTCATATTTTGTACTTTACCCTTCACTCATTTGATAAATTTTAACAAGAAAACTCACCTGGACTTGGACATTATTTACATGTTAAATGTTAAAAAAAAAAAAAGAGTCTGTTTTCTCACTCACAATTTATGCTTATCCATCCCGTCATTGCGGTAAATACTGTCACTCTTTCATTCACATTTTCTGGCAGACAGCAGTTTAGGCTCATTAGTCTTTCTGCTGCAAGGTAAAGATTAAATTTTTATTAAGTAAAGCATGTATTAAGTAAGCATCAAGATGATATAATAATCTCTTCCACCTTCATGAAAAGTGATCTACAAAAACCAAAGAAAAAATGGCTTAAAAAACCCAGACAACACATTTCAAGGCAATTAGAATAATATGAAAACAATATACATTAGATGTGAACAAATGAATGTAAAAACATTTTCATTTTTGGACATCTTTTTAAAATATTCTGTGGCCATATCAAAGTATCAAAACAAACACAAAGGATCAAAAATAAATACAGAAAAAAGTATCTAAAAATAAATACAGAAAAATAAATACAAATACTAGCCAACAAATGATAGTTTCATTGAAAACTTAATATTCAGGATCTACTATCCAACAGAAAATTTTAGCCCACTTCTCTGTGACTCAGCTCCCAGGTCACTATAAACAATAGTATGGTTGGAAGTATTTTTCCTAAACAAAAATGTACATAGTTATTATTTGGTGAAAAAAATGAATATTTAAGAGTTAATTTTTCATTGATATCAAATTATATGTATATATTTCTACAAGTACAGTGTCAAATAAATACCAGCAAATCCTTAAGGAATCATGCATATGAAGTGAAAAGGCCAGTCATACATAAGAAATATTGGAGCAGATAACAATTTGTATGCCATATTTAATTTTAAGCAAATTTAATATTTCTGATCAATTTAATTGTATTGATTACATGTGCATTAATTAGAAATAAAAATTTAATAGTGTCATACTCATTTATTTTCAAAATCTAATACCACCTTCTAAAACTACTTAAGTACTAAAACTCAATTTTAAAATATGCAATAAAGACAATTCTGGCGAAATATATATTTTAAGATTTTTCATATTGAAATTTGTTTAAGGTAGTATCTTAAATAATACTATTTATTATTATTATTGTAAGTATTGACTATATTCCATTTTTTTTAAATTTGTCTACAGGTGCTCTCTGGGGATATTCTGGTGGATTCTACAAAATGAATTGCCAGGTCAAACAGCCACTGCAATTAACCAGAGCAATCTGTCACTTCTGGTTTGGCTATGGGATACAGCCCAGGGCAATTTCCCAGCTTTATGAATGACTCAGAACTGGAATGAGTAACGGAAGAGAAATCTCTTTGGCCTTAGCACCATCACAGAATTGTTTTTGTCTGTTGCTCATTTTGCATTTTTTTGGTATCAGAGACTAGATTCCAAGTGTGTATAAAGTTGTAATATATAGTTTTCAAAGCCTATACCAAAACATGTTGTTTTTGTATGTGAAAAAGGAATGGTGTGTAGGACTCTATATGTGTGACATTAACAACAGAAAACAAATTTGATGAAAACAGCAAATGATCCCTCCATTCATTCCATGTGGCCGATATCTTTATGGAGTGGGATAATGCAGAATTAGCAGTTCTATGGTTTATATGTAATTGAAGCATTCACATTGTCAAGACAATTGACAGGAAGTCAGATTAAGACTACTGACACATGAGTCAAAAATGTATAAGCATAAATAAACATAAAAACCCTCACACCTAGATTGGTTCTGTATCACATCTCTAAATAATAAAAATCACATTATTCATTTTCACATAAATGAAGATGATTCATGAGTTTTATATTTGATTAATTGAAGATAGGAAGTATTAAACTACATATTGTAATGAAAAGAATTAAAATATATAATTGGATGATAAAATATATCATTCTGGAACTAACAAAGAATATATTTGTCTTCTGTATATATTATTTAATAAAGTTCTCATATTCTAAAATTATTTTCTCTTTATATTACACTTTTTCCTTCCAATATGTATGAATAAAAATTATTGGCATTATCTGATCTGAACAGCTATATGTCATTGTGTATAAGGAAACTGAACAATGATAAATGAGATAATATGAAATATCAGTATAGACTGACAGTAAACCATATTGTTCTAATAAATATTCAGTTCAATGATCCATGGCAAGAAAAATAATATATATATAGTTTAAACATACTTTGGAATGCACATAGAGTAAATGAGCTAAAATTATGTAGAAATGTAATGTCCTTTCAAAGATGTCCACTGAGTCATGTGATATCTTTTATAATAATATATAGTATTATGCAATCAAGTTAGAAATTAATACAAATGAAAGAAAGAGAATTTTTTTTTTTTTTAAAGATTTTATTTATTTATTTGACAGAGAGAGAGATAGCGAGAGCAGGAACACAGCAGGGGGAGTGGGAGAGGGAGAAGCAGGCTTCCCGCAGAGCAGGAGCTCGATGCGGGGCTCGATCCCAGGACCCTGGGATCATGACCTGAGCCGAAGGCAGACGCTTAACGACTGAGCCACCCAGGCGCCCCAGAAAGAGAAAATTTATGTTAAGGATCTGGCGATTTCTCAGCATCACAAACACAGTGAAAAATAAAATAATTTCTCTTTTTAGTCTGCATGCTGAGAAAAGTCATATACAGTATTCAAGAAATAAGATGAAAATTATGAAAATATATATGTATATAAGCCAGAACAACACATTGCACATTGTAAAGTAACTTTTATCCTCAGCTATACTGTAAAATGATAAAAAATATTCAGCTCCTAAGTGTTATCTAAAGTACTTCAGGTGGGGCGCCTGGGTGGCTCAGTCGTTAAGGGGCTGCCTTCGGCTCAGGTCATGATCCCAGAGTCCTGGGATCGAGTCCCACATCAGGCTCCCTGCTCAGCGGGAAGCCTGCTTCTCCCTCTCCCACTCCCCCTGCTTGTGTTCCTGCTCTCGCTGTCTCTGTCAAATAAATAAATAAAATCTTAAAAAAAAAAAAAAAATCTTTAAAGTACTTCAGGTGGGGTGCCTCGGTGGCTCAGTTGGTTAAGTGTCCAATTCTTGATTTTGGCTCATGTCAGAAACTGGAGATTTAGATGATATAGGGAATGAAATATACACGTTGGAATGAGACAATACAAATAAGTACTAGAGTCACCAGGACTTTGCCATGATAGACTCAGCTGCCAAATAACAAAAGTACCAAGATTTTTCAGTTCTATGTTATTATTATTGAAAGCATTGGGAGAAAAAAAAGTAAGCATAGTTTGAACCAGAGAAAAGCCAAACTATAATTAGTACGTGTATGATTAAAACAAATTGCCAACTTCAAAACTCAGTTCTTTCTTCTGTAAAATGCAAAATACTATCTCATACAAGTTGATTATGCTGGGCTTTGTTTATGTTGCTTTTTGAAAGGAGCTATTTTGGCCCTGTCATACATACTTCCAAGCTTTTAATTGCCAGGCTAACATTTCGGGCTAACACTATAAATTCTAACTCAAATTGGCTTTAATGAAAATGAATTATATTATCTTATTTAATTGAAAGTCTCAAAGTAGAGCTATGCCTAAACTAGGGCATATGTGTGTCGATACGAATGGCAAGGGCAAATCCACGCACTGATAAGGATTTCAATATTATAAAATGTGTGCCCCTATCCCCACTTTGTCATCCTTAACAGCGGCATTTAACCTGGGTTCCATAGATAAGCAACATCCATGTGCTCACTGATTTAAAAATTGTGATGACAAGAAGTCATATGCCCAGGAGAAGTCATCCAGAAGTCATTTTGAGAGACATGTAAGTTTCAGAGGCCGTAGTGGGAGAAATTCTGAAGACAACCTATATACCAAGAGCCTGCAATGCTGAGTGTAGAGCCCTTACCAAACCACGTTGGTGTCAGGTTCTCCACACCAGCTATTAGATACTGTAATTTGGGTAGTGCTGTTGGCTACGATGCTTCTAAACCTGATTTCCTACCATCAAACGTCCCAGAAAATCCTATGGGCTAATAGCCTTTAATGAATTATTCTGCTAAATCAGAGAGCATCTTAGAACATTAACTGATATAGATTGAAAATCTGTTCAGTTAGGCTAATACTAATACATTAAGGCTGTTTTAACCCCTGAACTTATTGTTATGAAGGTAAACCATGCAGTAATTTGCTTGGAATAATCCATAGATATTCTGAAATAGGAGATAATATCATTTCACCCCTAATCAGGTGAGAGAAGAGTGAATAGCTCAAGAAAATTTCATTTTATAAAGAAAAAAGGAGAGTTAAGGGATATTTGAAAAGCAAATAGTGGGTCAACTGCAAATGAGTTACTGCAAGAACTAAGCAGAAATAAAAGTTTTAATGTTTCTTGAGTCATTCCCGATTCCTTAAAACCATATGCATTGTCGTAAAGACACTCAAAAGTGCTAATATCCTTTACCACTTTCCTTTTTATAATGAGGCTTCAAATTAACAAGAATTGTTGGTAAACTTCATTGAAAATAATATTGAAAATAATGAAGAAGGCAGTGATGATGATAGGAAAAGGAAGGAGTAAATAATTTACATGAAAAACTTCTATTTAATTCCTGTTTTATATAATGCACTTGAGAAGCTGTTGGAGGTTCCCATGATGGAAGTAATATAAAAGGTAATTTTTAACAGCTTTATTGAGATATAATTTTTATATCACGCAATTACCCAGTTATGGTATATAATCCAAGGAGTTTTGTATATTCACAGAACTATGCATCCGTCATCACAATAAATTCTAGAATATTGTCATTCCCTCCAAATTGAAAACATGTACTGTTCAATTGCCATTCCTTCAATCCCCAGGCCTAGGCAACCATAAATACAGTTTCTGTCTCTATCCATTTGCTTATTCTGGACATTCTATGTAAATAGAATCATATAACATGTACTTAACATAAGTTTTATAAGATTCATCCATGGGACTGTTAGGTAAAAAAACTACTTATTTTTATACATTTAATATTATGATTACACAATTAGCAATAAGCAAAATAAAATATTAAAAATATTAGGGCTGCGTTATTCTAGTGATATTCTACTTAAGACATTTAATTGAATATTGCTCACCATTCACCACGGTCACTGACTGCTTGCCACGGTCAATATTACAAAGGAAACAAGAGGAGGAGAAAGGCAGTGAAAATGAGGTGGACATCCTGAGTCTATGACTGCTTATGGTCTCTCAGATATTGGAAAATATTTTCCAATAATCTTTGTCTCAGGTGGTTAACAATTTACAAGTTTGATAAATTGAATACTTTAGAGAATGTGTTTGGGGGTTCCTTAATAGATCGTGATTTCTTAAAAAGAAGATATTATGTCTTATTCCGATTTTTTACTCTCAAGGTACGTGGAATTATGCTTTGTTCAAAATGAACACTTAACAAATGTTTATAGTTTTGCTCAATATATTAATGCAATTACCTATAATATATATATAATATATATATATTATAAGTAATCATATATATATATGTAGGTATCTCCGACTTTTCAAAGCCACTTCGCTTTTATGAAAGACCTACGTTAGTACTTGTTTTCGCTAACCTAAAACAATTCAAAAAGGATTGTCACCTTTATAAAAAAGGTGAAAAGCCAAAAGAGTGTTCAGCGTTTGTTTTTCAGGGATCCATCAGAGGCAGTGGGCACCCTCAGCAGTGAGAGTGGCAACACCAAGCTCCTTCCCCAGAACTACACTCAGCATCTCAGCATCAAGCTGCCGTAGCTTTGAACTGTCTCTCAGCATCTGTGCTTTATCTCAATTTATTTTGTGCATCTGTTAGCAAGATGTGTCCTAGGGTATCAGAAAAGCCTAAGAGATGCTATTTTTTGAGTCTGGGAAAGTTCAAAAAAAAATTTTTATGTAAATTAATTGTAATTGCTTCTTTGTTTTACACCATTTTGGCTTACAGTTTCATAGGATCACTAACTTTTGGAGGGCAGGAAAAACCTGAACTGTTAATCAAAAAACACTTTTAGAAGTCATAATTCTCCAACATTAAGTATATTGTCTTGCTTCAGAAAAAAACAACATGTTCTATATTTCCCTTAGAAATATACCATCTGCAACATTTTGTAAAGTAAGATTTTTTTTCCAAACTAGTAATGGCATCCACAGGAGACACTCAGATGCTCATGAGGTATCTTACAGGGCAACACTGGGCAGGGTAATAGTAGCTTTGGTGAAAGGAAATTTAACAGTAATTCCCCAGCAAGTGCTTTTCTCAGCATGATGATCACGTAATTGTGAGAAAATAAGTGAAACCCAGAGTTTGGCATAATTAATCTGGTTCTTCCTGTCACTGACTGCTTGCAAGGGTGAATATTACAAAGGAAACGAGAGGAGGAGAAAGGCAGTAAAAATGAGGTGGGCATTCTGAGTCTATGACTGCTTATGGTCTCTCAAATCAACTGCTACTTTTTGAAATTTAACAATGAATCTCTCAACACTATAATAAAAGAAAAATGAATCCAATAGTACAGAAACACTGCCTACCTAATGTCTGCTTATTCTTTTAAACAAAAAGAGTACTAATGTCATTACGTAGAACTACTGCTTTGTACTACTCCATGAAAGCAAAAGAATTTATTGGAGAGGACAGTAAAATTAGATAAGTACTATAATTTTCTCTAACATTTAATATGTATTTATAAGGCTTTTGTGTGAAATTGCTATCCATTAACAAATGACCTATTATGTATTTTTTAAAAGATTTATTTCTTTATATTTGAAAGAGAGAAAGAGAGAGAGTAGTGGGTGGGGAGAGGGAGAGAATCCCAAGCAGACTCCCGCTGAGCCGCTGAGCGCAGATCCGATGGGGAACTTGATCTCACCACCCATGAGATCACGACCCGAGCCAAAACCAAGAGTCAGACGCCCAACTGACTGAGCCACCCAAGTGCCCTGATCTATTGCATATTATTGAAAAGGTGCTATGTTAAGGTACAAATTCAATCATGCCATTAGAAGCAGAGGTAATGGACGCCCTTGATTAAAAAAAAAAAAGTTTAAAAATGTTCTGAAACTTTAAATGTTTTTTAGTTGTTATTAACATTAAAAAAATCACAATTATAGAGACATATTCATGGTATATAGAATTGATATTTTTAGGATCTAAAATACATATATTTTAGAAAATTGTGCCAAATTTTATACTGGTTCATATCCGTTGTTCTTTATTTTTTTTTTTTAAAGATTTTATTTATTTATTTGAGAGAGAGAGAATGAGAGAGAGCGAGTACATGAGAGGGGGGAGGGTCAGAGGGAGAAGCAGACTCCCTGCCGAGCAGGGAGCCCGATGCGGGACTCGATCCAGGGACTCCAGGATCATGACCTGAGCCGAAGGCAGTCGCTTAACCAACTGAGCCACCCAGGCGCCCTCTGTTGTTCTTTAAAGCAATGTAATTTCAAATTCTGTTCAGGGATTACTTCTAGCAACTGTTTAGCTGTGTTGCCCTGATATGGCTTCCAAAGAAATAGAAACTTTGTTTTCCTCCTGATTCCCTCATGGAGTCTATAGCACACAACATGAGCCCTATAATCTGCTATAAAGCAATATTGTATAAATGATGTTTACCCGCATACATTTTTTATAGCCATTTGGAGGCTTCGATTCTGCAGGGAACCCATTTCCCTTTTACCCTGGGATCCTTTCTCATCACGATTAAACAAAGGCCCTCTCACTAACACAGCTGAGATAAAAGGATTTGTTGGGCCTCTATCACATCAGGCAGGTGATGACAGAGTCCCATCTATTTCAGGAACAAACTTCAGACTAGCCACAGGTGATTTCCTTTCCATGCTGAATGGCACAGCAGACATTATGTTTCCCACCACAGCAATTTCTAGCTTAATATTACTTAGCTCTATGACAGAAAAGTAAAAACTCAAGGTTTTAAAATATGAGCTGACACATTTAAAAAAAGGAAATTCATATAGTTCTCTTTAATCTTCAAAGAGTCCTTCAACAAGCTTTCTAACTTATAATATTAATTTTTCAAAGACATTTCAATTGCTTACTCATCTGTATTATAAAAATGAAAGGGATAGATAAGGTAGATGATATAGATGGATGGATGGATGGATGGATGGATGGATGGATGGATGATAGACACAAAGCAATATGTATCTGCATACAATATTAGAAAGATGAATTTCTAAACTTTATTAAAATATGAATCTACCTATTCTGCACTTAGCAAAGAAGAATAACATTTAAAATGAGCTTATGAGGGCACCTGGGTGGCTCAGTCGTTAAGCGTCTGCCTTCGGCTCAGGTCAGGATCCCAGGGTCCTGGGATCGAGCCCCGCATCAGGCTCCTTGCTCCTGCTTCTCCCTCTCCCACTCCCCCTGCTTGTGTTCCCTCTCTCACTGTGTCTCTCTCTGTCAAATAAATAAATAAAATCTTTAAAAATAAAATAAAATAAAATAAAATGAGCTTATGTAGAATTTAATAAATCTTATGTGCATTCAAGATCCCAAGAGAACATAAAAGAAATAATTATATTTCAGAATTCTATCCATCATCATCATCATCATCATCATCATCATAGTAAAACTTCACTAGATTCACAATGTGTGGCCATGCTTCTATTTTTTTTTTTTTTTGCATTCACTCTGGCATTTGCCCTGTTTCATAGCTCTTTGAGGTAGGAGCAAACAGAGGGTAGAGATGTTAAATAACTGGCTAAAGGTCACAGAGCTGGAATATGTGATTTGTAATAAAACATCATTTTGTTTCCTTGTGAACAAGAGCATCACTTATGATTTATATCACTACAGCTACCTGGCAGGATTGTTTATCTATTAAATTAGTTTTAAAATTCTTGTATTGTTTCTGACAATATCCAATATTTGTCCTCAAATTCTGCCTTCATTAATTCTTTTTTTTTAAAGATTTTTTATTTATTTATTTGACAGAGAGAGACACAGTGAGAGAGGGAACACAAGCAGGGGGAGTGGGAGAGGGAGAAGCAGGCTTCCCGCAGAGCAGGGAGCCCGATGTAGGGCTCGATCCCCATGACCTGAGCCGAAGGCAGACGCTTAACAACTGAGCCACAAAAGTGCCCCTAAAACATTAATTCTAACAGTTAATAATAGCCATTACATAATCAGTAATTTTGAGAAACACTGCAGTAAGGAAATTTAAGCATATCTATTTATTACCAGAATTATCTGAAATATTCAATTGCTAACATGTTTTGTGATTCACAAAGAGGGACATGTAGTCTCCAAACATCTGACCATGGCAACACTTTTGTTGTTTAAATAAAACAGATTATTTTCTTGAGGAGTCAGTGTTAAACAGTTTAATAACCTTATAAAACATTTTCTAAGATATTGGCAAAATGGCAGAAGGATGTAGGAGGACTCTCCTCTGTATGTCACTTAACTTCACCTAAAGTATGGCCACAGATAATATACAAAGCCAAACAACGTGTTCACTTAGTACATACATACCACAAAAAATGTGGGTCAATATACTGAACTGGGGGGGTGGGAATCTATCAGTATATGAGAAAAATTCATTCAAGGGACTTTCTCTAAAAGGTATGTTAATTCATATATCCTATTATGACTTACTCTTGAAGATGACATAAGATGTATCATTCAGTTCTCACATACTTCTTCTATGTTATAGTGAAACACGTAGCCTGAACATACTATGATGATAATTCCAAGAAAAATTATATATAATTCTGTAACTACATGTTTCAAAAGTTGTTTACTTATTTGGGTATTCATCCACTTAATCCTTTACCTAGTAAATATGTTTGGTCATTTATGCTATAGTCTAGGCTTGTACAATGATGCAAAAATGAGAGATGAACAATTAATTAAAATAATAATAATTCAAAAACAGAAATTTTAGTCTTATAATTAACAGTTTTTTAGATGTCACACTTCTATTCATACAATTACTACTATTACTAATGATTAAAATAATGGTTACCATTTACATAGCACTTACTACATTAAAAACTCAGAGAGAAGTGCACCATAAAGGTGCACAGACTTTGAGTCAATGGGTCTTCATCAGAACCAGCTACACATATTTATTAGCCATACAGGAGTGGGCAAATTACTTTACCTCTCCACACATTAATTTTCTCATCTGTTATATAATAATAATAGAGCTGTTCTGAAAAATAAGTGAGATAAAATATTTACATTTTTTAAAATTAGCAACTGAAAAATAATAACCATTCAACACATGTTAGGTATTATCTACACCAACGTTCTTCCCACTTTTGCTAACATAGTCTCTAAAGGACTTTTCAGTAACTTCCTCTTTGGAATTTTATTTGTAATTTGGCAAACATTTTTAAAGGGTATTAAGTTTGGTATTACATGCAGAAATAGAGAAAAACAAGTTAAAATTCCTGCTTTATTAGAAATAGTAACATTAAAAATTTTTAATGGAACTTTAAATATGTGCAGTATCAGTAAAATGTCTTAGTGATTTAATGCCCTACATCATCCTCAGAAACATTAACAAGTTCCAGAGTGGCTCCTCAAAAAGTTGAAAATAGAGCTACCATACGATCCAGCAATTGCACTACTGGCTATTTACCAAAGATACAAATGTAGGGATCTGAAGGGGTACGTGCACCCTGATGTTTATAGCTGCAATGTCCACAATAGCCAAACTGTGGAAAGAGCCAAGATGTCCATCAACAGATGAATGGATAAAGATGATGTGGTATATATATATATATATATACAATGGAATATTATGCAGCCATCAAAAGTAATAAAATCTTGCCATTTGCAATGACGTGGATGGAACTGTAGGGTATTATGCTGAGCGAAATAAGTCAATCAGAGAAAGACATGTATCATATGACCTCACTGATATGAGGAATTCTTAATCTCAGGAAACAAACTGAAGGTTGCTGGAGTGGTGGGGGGTGGGAGGGATGGAGTGGCTGGGTGATAGACATTGGGGAGGGTATGTGCTATAGTGAGCGCTGTGAATTGTGTAAGACTGTTGAATCACAGACCTGTACCTCTGAAACAATGCAATATATGTTAAAAAAAAAAAAAAAAAAAAAAGAAGATGACAGCAGGAGGGGAAAATGAAGGGGGGAAAATCGGAGGGGAAGACGAACCATGAGAGACTATGGACTCTGAAAAACAAACTGAGGGTTCTAGAGGGGAGGGGGGTGGGGGGATGGGTTAACCTGGTGATGGGTATTAAGGAGGGCACTTTCTGCATGGAGCACTGGGTGTTATACACAAACAATGAATCATGGAACACTACATCAAAAACTAATGATGCAATGTATGGTGATTAACATAACATGATAAAAAAATAAATAAAGCAAAATAGAAAAAAAAGAAACATTAACAACTTCTTAAGAAAACAATGAGTAAGTGGATAAAAAAGGAGTATAGACATGTCATTTAAAAGTATCATTCTGAACTCCAAGGTTATATGTCAAAAATTATAAATAATCTATCATTAGAATGTATGCCTTTTGACTGTCTTAGATGAAGCCTTCCTTCAATATGTTGAAATAAGCAAACCAAAAAGGGAAACCATCTAACTCACAAAAAATAACTTGTTAATCATTAATGAGGTTCACTTTTTTGATAATATATCAACATTTAAAATTCTTTCTATGACACTTTTTTAAGAAGATTTATTTATTAGAGAGAGAGGGAGAAAGAACGAGCAGGGGGAGAGGGCAGAAGGAGAGGGAGAGAGAGAATCCTCAAGCAGACTCCCCGCTGAGTAGGAAGCTCAATGTGGGGCTCAATCTCAGGACCCCAAGATCAAGACCTGAGCTGAAATCAAAAGCTGGCCATTTTACCGACTGAGCCACCCAGGCACCCTCTGTGACTACTTTTAATTTAACTCCCCAGAACAGATCACTACAAAGAGGTTAGAGGCATTCGCATTCCCATTCCTTATTTGTAAAGACAGGGTATAGGTTGCAATTTATGGCAGCTGAGTATGGGAAAAAAATGGGCAGGAGAGTTTCTGGTGATAATTATTAAGTATGAGTATATGGAATATACTTATATATAACACAATATATACATATATAATATATACTTATAAGAAAAAGTATATATACATATATATTTGAAGTCCTGGAAATTTAT